>NW_028274809.1:115679064-115981949 GCF_037043125.1 Eumetopias jubatus | reverse complement strand
AGAGTGATTCATACCCTTCGCTACACAATTATCTACCATAAATATAGTTTAACCTCTGTCTATTCCAAGCAATGGTTCTTTATAATATCCATCTGTATGCCGCTTGCTCTATTGCTATAGGATTGAGTCCAGTCTCTTTATCTTTTGAGAACCTCCATATTTTTTTCTCCTCCATCTAAGATAATCAATCTTCACATTATTCTGTAATGCAACAGTAAGGAATCTTTCAGAATCAGGATAGCAAGTTTTATTTATCTTCCCTAAACATGCTAAGATCAAAGATTCATTTGAGTTAACTTCATCTTTTGAAATGGACATATAATAAATGTTTTCAAAAAGAAAAGCTAGTTGATTTCTTTTGTTCAAGACCAACAACCCCGAAAAAATCAAACTTTTGGTTGTAGTAGGAAAGAAAATAATTTAGAAACGCCCAGGGGATAATGGGTAAGAAAGGCCAGGATAAAATCTCTACAGGCAGAAGGCAATCACTGGGAGAGGGTGTCTGACATGCAAAGGAGATCAGGGTGGGGTGTGTGGGGATACCGGAAAAGAGGCATAAACACCCGAAAAGACAAACATGTGTAGAGGGTCAAGAGAGCTGACAGTTGTTCCACATGTTGGTGGAAATACTGCATGACCCCCTTGTGGCCCTGAAGCCACTCAAGGCCAGACCTAAACAGTTCTTCTGCTCCAAGCCATGCAAACACACACCATATCTAGTTTTCTCCTGCTTTCAACCCTACTGTTCCTCCAGCCTTTGAGGATCCTACCTATCCAAACCTTTCTCACTTTCCAAGTTCCAGATCAAGTCTCCTCTCTTCCCTAGTTGCCCTTCTGACTGCTCTAGTCAACCACACTCCTCCTCCTCTGTATAACAGTTAAATGCCATCTTGCATTGTTTTGAATTCAGGCCTGGCCTCCAGGAAATGTGAAATCCCTTGAGAATAGTTTTTCTGTCATGTAACTTATGTCCCTCCTACAGAAAAGGAGCACACAGTAAGGGAATTAAGAATGATATTTTGGAACTACCAGTGTTTCTATTCTGTTTTTCTCCAATTATCATTTAAAACAGCATAGATCGTATAGTTTTAGAAGCAGTTCCTTATTTGGGAATTGGTTTATAAACTACATAGTTGAAAATACATCCCAGCCAAGGATGTATATTTTTCTCTACAGCTGATAATGAAGAAATGAACAAAGCCAGAGCCTAAAAAGACCATTATAGTCAATGCACTTAGACAAATGTCAGCAGCTGCCAGGGAAGATTTCATACTTAGAATGGTTAGTTGGGTAGAGATTGGTTCTATTATAAGAATTTGTTTCCTCTGCAAAAGAAAAGTTTGAATATATTAAATCTTAATGAGAGTTCTACAGGCCTGGGCACATAATGGGGAAAAAAAAAAAAAACAAAACCAAAACCAAAACCAAAAAACCTAATTACAAAGGACAGTTTTCCAAGTACATTCAAAGATTTTCAGCAAAATAATTTAAAATGAGGTTTTTGTCTTAAAAAATAAACTATATGTATTTCTGTATGTTTGATACTCAAAGAATGGAAATAGGCACACAAGTTTCATTTGTGCCATCTATTTTTTTTTTTTTTACTTATTCATACATTCACTCATTGAATGTCTATATGTGCTAGGCATTGTGCCAGGCCAAAATAAGATAGCCTTTCCCAAAAGGATGTCAAACTGTGGGATAAATACAATGTTTTTAAATATGCCAAATGCTCTAATGGGAATATGCACCATGACTAATAGATGTGGGGTTTCATTAAATGGGTAGAGGAGCTGGGTGAATTAAACAGTATGTATATACCTAACACCACCATTTTAACTATGGTTTCTGGAAATCAAGACTATACTACAAGATAAGCAGAAGATAAGGTCTCAGTCAACCTCATTTGTGATCTGAGGGCAGGAGTAAGCCAAAACTGGAAGAAGGTAAAAATGACATCTGTGGTGAATCTACAACGTGCCCAGCCATTTGGCTAATCACTTTCTACAGAATATCTCATTTAATCCCCCAACCCCAAACCATGACAGAGTTGTTTACAGTTGAGAAAACTGAGGTTCAGAGAGATAAACTGATTTACCCCAAATCACAGCTATCATCCTAGTACAGACAGGATTCCAACCCTGTGGTCCGGCTCACAAACGTGTACAATGAGTCTCATCTACTTACTTCTCGCCTGGAAAAGCACATCGAAAGTGCTTTCAGCAACAGGGGGAAAAGTGAGGAAGATCTGACTGCAGATTTAGACAAGTTGGCTAAGAAAAAGGGAGCAAGAACTAAGGGCAGATCATGACAAAATGATCCGAGAATTAAGTGGTCAAATTAGATTTAGTGTGGCACTTGTTTTTGGTTTTGGGTTTTTGTTTTACAAACTTCAACATGGCAGTGATCATGTGGTCAAGATCCTGGCACCTAATTTTTAGCTGTTTAAATTACTGCATGTCCAAGTAAAGCTTCTAATGGCTAAGGACATTTCAGAGGCTGAACACAGTTTTTTAAGTAAATGCACTCTGAAAAGTAAAGACCAAAGAATGGAGGATCAGAGGCTGCAAAACAAAGGTCTCTGCTTAAGGCATGTGCCTCAGCTAAGTCATTTCTTATGACCAATGGAACAACCAGGACTGAGGTATTATTCCAAGCCTGCAAAAGGGAAAACATTGTGACTTGGGGTAGGTGTTCTGCTGCATCTGGCTTGGTCCCAGATGGGATAATAGATAACACTTTACTAGAACAGAGTTTAAATTCAATATTCAGCAAATAGTGATTGCCTGAAATAGAGTGGCTTTGTTCTGGAGTTCGTTAGAAAATACTTCATCAAAGTTAGAAGGCTGGGATAGGATATGATTTAGCAAAAATGAAAGAGCAGTCAAGAATATAAGAATAGGAAGGATGAACAAGACAGATGGGGAAGACACTTTTTTTTTAAGTTTGCCAGTTTTGCAAGATGAAAAAGTTCTGGAGATGGACATAGTGATGGTTGCCCAACAACATGAATATCCCTAACACCACTGAACTGTATACTTAAAAATGGTTAAGATGGCGGTGTTGTGTATATTTTACCACAATTAAAAAATAAATTTAAACTTTGCTTAGTTATTTAAAGATAAGTAGAACACGCACACATTTTTATTAAAAACATTTTTAAAAGTTTTTGTTTACTAGAAGCGGGGCGAGCTAATTGATGTTATTTTAAATGGCCTGTGGAAACAGTATTTGCAGCTTGTGAAGACTTCAGAATACCATGATATAATTTTAAGAAATTCTTAACATGCGTAGGCTTGTGGAATTTAGAGCAAATGTAGTTTTCAGGAATATGCAGATTTTTCAGTTCCACGCCCCAACTTCTTCAGAGTTGGGATTACACTCTTAAGATCATGTCCATCAGAAAAGCAAACTACACAATTTAGGACAATTATTGTCCTAAGCCTAGCCCACTCATTCGTGCTTGCGCCTCGAGCCCGCAGCGCCCACTAAATACTGGCTTCCCCCTAGTGAATGACCCACTTTCCTCACGAAAAAGGTAGGACCTTCCTACACAATACGGGAACTATTTCATCTTCGACTGGGGAGGCCACTTTGGGTTCTGTTTCGACCGCTTCCCAGTCACCCGGCCTCCCTGAAAAAATTCTTCCGAGGCTCCGAGGTTTACGAGTGCAGCCACCACAAAACGTAGGGGGGAGGGGCCGGGCGGAGGCCGTCCAGATCTCGCGAGATACACGGCTGCGCGGGAGTTCTCGAGTCCGGCGTTCTGTGGTGGACTGCGCCGGACTCTGTGATGGGGCGCTTCCGCAAAGATGGCGGCCGCTGCGGCAAGAGGCGCTTGGCTGGCGGCCTGGGGCGGAAGACTGCGGCGTGGGATCGCTGCTGGTCGGCGAGCTTGGCCCGGCCCCGGCCCCTTGACCGTGGCAGTGGCCGGTGTGGCCCTGGCAGGCACAGGAGTGGCATGGTACCATGGCCGCATGAATGTCGTGGCACCCGAGGGCAGCCTCACCGTCTTAGCACAGGTACGGAACCTGTCCCTTTCGCCAGGCTAACCAAGCTCCTCCGTCCTCAGACTCCCGGTGGTGGGGAGCGGGCGGTCCCAGCTCCTCTTCCCGAGTCCAGGTAGGGGCACCGCTGCGGAAGACCCAGGACAGGTGGTAAGTGCTTCTTCCTCGACTCGGACCCCACCGCGCTCCCCGAGGGCATTCGAGGCCAGTGCAGCGACTGAGCCTTCGCCGGGAAAATCCCGCGAAAGCCGAACACAGGAAGCCCACGACAACAGATTTGCGGCGATGGGTGTGGGCGTGTCTTACTTCAACACTCTTAATTTGCGGATTTCTCGCTAAACGGTTTTGGTGAAGTGGTTCTCAGATCTGTAATTGGTGTGTGTCCAGTTTCCCCACCCGGACGTACCTTTGTTAACCTTTATAACTAAAGCCTTTACGACTGGTTCTTTGTATGGTATGATGAAGTTGTCCTAATAGATGACTTTTTTTATCATAAAAATGTCAATCATAAAAATTAGCCGGGTGATAATTTCCAGATTTTATGATCAGCTATAAGGACATGATTATAAACCTTAATGCTTCAGTGGACTATAAGCACTAAACAAAACACGTTTCTTTTAAAACTTCCATGTACTAAAGGTAAAAGTTACCTACTTAGATATAAAATTGTCAATTAAAGTATTTGAAAATTTGAAAGTACTACTTTTTAGATACTTTATGGACTTTTCATTTTAACAAGTTTTAGTGTGTGCATTGTTTTGAAAATTAGAAGCAGTGTTCTGTTTGTTTTTACACTATACCTTTCTAATGAAAAACCCAAGGAACAATCAGATAACAATGAAAGAGAGGAAAACAGGCCTTGAGAATTAAAGTTAAGCATTGACAAATGATATATTTACTTGTATTAAATTAAGGTGCCACATAGATAATACATGTAATAACTCTTTCCCATCCTCTTACCATTTCTGATCATAGGTGAAGGATCTGTCTTGTGGTATTTTATAGGATTTTCATTCTTCTGGTGCCAAGGATTCAAGTTATTCATCATTGGTTTCTCTCTTCTCTCAGCCTCTTAATTCATCCTGTTTAGGACCCTTTGGCTAATCATCCCAAGTATATCACATAATGTACCCTTCTTTAGAAACCATTAGTGCCTCATTCGGCCTAGGATAAAATCCACATTTAAAAATTTTGTCATTCAGAGCCTTTTGTAGTAACACTCCAACCTATCACAACTCATATATACCTTCCAATCAAAGTGATTCACCCAGAACATGACTTCAGTTTTATCCCCTCAGCAATTTGTAGATTCTGATTTCAGTTAATCTGTCTCATTGTTTTTTTCTGGCCCACTTCTAGCCTACTTGTGTTTTAAATTCCTGACATGACATTAAAAACTTTACACCAGTATATTTGAATTCTCTCCAGCTCTCTCCCCTCCCCCAACCTGTAGTACTTTCAGCCTAGAAACCATTTTATTATCCATTGGTTTTTTGGTGGTGGGGGGGGGTGGGTTGTTTGTTTTTTGAGAGAGAGCAGGCATACATGAGCTGGGTGAAGGGGAGAAAGAGAATCTTAAGCAGACTCCACACCCAGCGAGGAGCCCTGGGCTCAGTCTCACTTACCTGAGATCAGGACCTGAGGCAACTCACTAGTCGATAGCTTAACTGACTGAGCTACCAAGTCACCCCCCATTTTATTACCATTTTTTAACAGAGTCTTTTGACACAGCATCTGCTGTTGGACCAGTTCAAAACAGTGGTTCTCATCCTTCTACCACCATAGTAGACTTGAAGATGACCATACATTCCTCTCAGCAGCAGTGGCTTAGTACAGCAAGCATTGAGGGGCATATAGTTTGAAACCTCTACCACCATCTCGGCGATTCTGGTAATACTTCCCTAAAAGGAGGCCTGTTAATCCCTCTACCACAACCACCACTTTGGAGTCATGTGTGCATAGTTGAGAATCACTGACAGATACATACCATCTCTTGATACAGGTTTATATATTGGTATAGTTATTTTACTTAGTATTGCAAGGTGGTAGAATCTTCCTGATATAGATTTTTAATAATAGTAATAATGACCTTCATTTTCAGTCATCACACCAGGTCAGTTTTCCAGTAAAAATAGGGAATTTATGATCCTTGAATCCTACACTTTCATGGTTCCGTTGTGACCAACAGCTTGCATTTGTGAGGATCAATCAGAAACTAAGAGTAGAAATCAAGGTCATAAAACAGCAAATAAATTAGTTTCCCTTCTTTCTTTCCCTCCCTCCACAGTTATTGAAGTGCCTACTCTCTGCCAGGCAGTATGCAAAGAGTGGAGATTCGAAATACAGTTCAAATGCTTATGGTTTAATGGGGGAGGGCAATTTTAATACAGGTTGGTAAATGCTGTGGTAAGGGTAAGTTCTGGGTGCTATGGGAACACAGTGGAAGAGCACCTAACAGTCTTGGTTTCCTGAAGTAATGATAGGTAAATAGACACCTATAGGATGATGGAGAGTTTGCTGGGCAAAGAGAATGGGAAGAATATTACAAACAAAGAGTATATTGCAGAGTTCTGAAGATAAGAGTTTGACTCAGTAGAGTGTGAGCTGCAAAAGATGAGGTTCAAAACTGGGGATGAGTGGTGGCAAAGAATCATCAAGAAGTGCCCCTTAAGGGGCGCCTGGGTGGCTCAGTCGTTAAGCGTCTGCCTTCGGCTCAGGTCATGATCCCAGGATCCTGGGATCGAGCCCTGCATCGGGCTCCCTGCTCAGGAGGAAGCCTGCTTCTCCCTCTCCCACTCCCCCTACTTGTGTTCCCTCTCTCGCTGTGTGTCTCTCTGTCAAATAAATAAATAAATAAATCTTAAAAAAAAAAAGTACCCCTTAAGCCATATGACAGAAATTTTTATCTTGAGGATAACAGGGGGACATTGTAGGGGCTCTTAACCTTCCTATACCCCAAAAGATCCAGACATAGAATTCAGGGAGTCTGTGAACTTAAATAAAAAAAGATTACTTTCTTTTTTATTAACCTATAATTTACCATTTTCTTCAGTTACGAATTTTCTTCAGTTATGCCACTATATAATGTTATTTAATGCATAAAGAATTACAGATATTTCTATATCACAAATTTAGCTTTGACCTTTGGAAAGAGTATCGAGACTTCAGTGAAGAGAATGAATTGAAAACTGGATGAGGGAGCTATTGTAATAATTCCAGAGAAAGATGATGTTGGCTAAATTAGTGGATGAATTTGAAAGACATTTAGAAGATAAGTTTGCAAAGAATCTTGAGTTGCAGATGTTATATAAAATATGATAGTGTTTTGCAACAAAACATTTTATCCTACAGATCCTTAGAGAATTTGCTTTGGAGCACATGAGCGTATTAGTTACTTTTTTGTAAACTGCTTCTTCTGAAACACTTAAGAATATTTGAAAACCATTCTAAGATTTTACTATTACCCCCTTTACAATATTATTTTAATTGATTCTGGCATAGTAAAATCAGATAAGAAATGTTGGAAAGGGAAAGACAAAAAGTATTATATTATTCCAGTCCATTCTTCTATAAAAGGGTAGCTGCATTGTTCATAAATAGTGATTTAGGGGCACCTGAGTGGCTCAGTCAGTGAAGCGTCTGACTTTAGCTTGGATGGAGCCCCGTGTTGGGCTCCCTGCTCAGCTGGGAGTCTACTTCTCCTTCTCCTTCTGCCCCTCCCCTGCTAGTACGCTTGCTTGCTCGCTCTCAGTCTCTCTCTCAAATAAATAAAATCTTATAAAAAAAATTATGTTTAAAAACATAAGGCTATTTCAGTGGTGAAAGCAGTTAGGAGCTAGAGTTTTAGAGTTGGAATGGCAAAATTATTTTCTTCCTGCAGGTATTTCAGTAGCAAAAGTTTTAGAGCTATTATCGTATTTTGTTTTCACAAGCTAGAAATAATATATTGATAAACTGCAACTGATGAAAACAAACAAATTTCCATAGCACTAAGTAAATCTTGAGTGCCATGTCAGATCAGACTAACTATAAACCTTTTTTGAACCATGGGTATTATAAATCATTGTAATAATAAGACATGAAACTGGGGGGGGGGAGGGGGAGTAAAGAAAAAGCTATAAAGCCAAAATAAAATGCATTATACTTCACAGTTGACAAAACAGTAATAGTATTTTATTTGTGTTGTTTGTTAATTGTATCAGTGTTTCATTTATTCTCTAAATGTTTGTGTTTTTTACCTTATCTTAATTTTCAGATTATTTATGTGATATTGGATACTATATGTCTCCCAGACTTCATAATAGGATTTTTTTGGTTTGCTTTGAATGAAAAATTTAAGAATCATATTTAAAAAGTGAAATTATTGGGACTCCTGGTGGCTCAGTTGGTTGAACGTCTGACTCTTGATTTTGGCTCAGGTCATGATCTCAGGGTTCTGAGATCGAACCCCTCATTGGTCTCCACACTCAGTGGGGAGTCTGCTGGAGATTCTGTCCCTGCCCCTCTACCACCACCCCCCACCCCCTGCATGCTCACATGCATGGGCTTTCTCTCTCTCTCTCTCGAATGAGTAAATCTTTTTTAAAAAGTAAAATTAATTTTGTATAACCTAGTCTGTAAAACTGTATAAATGTTTATTCTAAATAAATTTAAATATCTTATCATATAGTTTCCTAGGTATTAGATTTCCTTTGATATGTTTATTTGTATATATTTATAAATCTTTGAACTTTTCCCCAATAACAATCAGTTTTTTCTTTCATAGGACTTACTACTCTCTGAAGTTATTTTATCTATTTGTTTATTTTGCCTTCTCCCACTAGAATGGTCTCTTGGTCTTTTTCATCTCTGTATA
Source organism: Eumetopias jubatus (assembly GCF_037043125.1). Taxonomy (NCBI): domain Eukaryota; kingdom Metazoa; phylum Chordata; class Mammalia; order Carnivora; family Otariidae; genus Eumetopias; species Eumetopias jubatus. The sequence goes on along the minus strand of NW_028274809.1, from coordinate 115,973,087 downwards.
TTTACAGTCATGTGATGGCACATAATAAATGTTTATTCAAAGAGTAAATGAATGAACTGCACTATATGACAAAATGACCTTGTCTAACTTTTGTTTGATTGGCATTTATAGAAATGTTAGACAAGCAGTATCCAAAAATGGTTAGAATCAGCTAAGTTACTAAATGTTCTATATATACTCAATTACACACTTCAAGTCATAAAAATATGTTCCCATATCATCCCATATTCCCAGTAGAAAATAAAAGTAAATAGGAAACCTTGCTCTTTTCTGCTGTATCCCAAGGGCCTGGAAAAGAGTCTTGTGCATAGTAGGTATGGTAAATATTTATTGAATGGTTGAATAAATTGATGGAATTTATAATGTAATAATAATAGGTATATCTTTCAGAAATGTTAAGATGCGTCCATTTCACCTATTAACGTGTATGAGATTTCATTTTCAATTCACATTATTAGCATTTATGTTTGTCTTCATATAACAAGCTTTTGTCCTCTGCTATTGTATTAAAATATCAAAATTAATTTTAGAATTTAAATAAAGTTAATTTCATTTTCTTTTTTTTTAAGATTTTATTTATTTATTTATTTGACAGAGAGAAACACAGTGAGAGAGGGAACACAAACAGAGGGAGTGGGAGAGGGAGAAGCAAGCTTCCCACCAAGCAGGGAACCCTATGCAGGACCAGATCCCAGGACCCTGGGATCATGACCTGAGCCAAAGGCAGACGCTTAACGACTGAGCCACCCAGGTGCCCTGAGTTAATTGCATTTTCATTCCAGTTACTGAGATGCTTCAACTTGTAAACCTCAAGCCAATTAAATTGTTTTTAAATTTGGAAATAATCCTGACATATGGTGAAAACTAACCATAAAAATAAAAACTATATTTGGTATGGTGATATTATATTCTGATATTATATTTTGATATTATAGTTAAATGTATACATTGTATATATAATATTTATTACACTGAAGATGTAAATATAACAAGATCTGTACCTTAACAATTGGTTAAAATTCTTCTTAGAGAGAGAGTGGTTTTGGTTTACTTACTAAGTTTTTCTGGTAGAGAGTAAGCCCCTTAGGAGCCTAATTGTGGCTGGCTCAAGGCTTCAGGGGTGAGGGAAGGCTGCTTTGCATAATGGAGGCAGAAGAATTTGGAGCACATAAGGAAATCTGGGTATAGAAATGAAAAGGAGAAGGAAGACTGAATTGAAAAGACTGGATTCTCTGTAATTTTTTGATCTTCCATCGCCTATCCAGTCTTTAGTAAAGTCTAGTATATTCACAGATGTTCAGTTACACAAAGTTCTTGTGGTTTAAGCAGAGGTAGCACTGGATGAAAGTGATACCCAAAAGAGAAGGCAAGGAAAATATAAGTTCCTCCCATTCCTGCATTTTTAGTAGCACTCCCAGAAGGATTTTTTTTTTTTATCTTTCAGCTTTATTGAGATATAATTGACATAAAAATTCGTATTTAAAGTGTACAACTTGAGGGGTGCCTGGGTGGCTCAGTCGGTTAAGCATTTGATTCTTGATTTCGGCTTGTCATGATCTCAGGGTCCTGGGATTGAGCCCCCCGCCCCCAGGTTCCACACTCAGAAGGGAGTCTGGAAAAAGATTCTCTTTCTCCCTCTCCCTTTGCCTTTCCCCCTGCCATGCATGTGCATTCTCTCTCTAAAATAAATCTTTTAAAAAATTTTTTTTAATTTAAAAAAATTTTTTAAATATACAGCTTGATTTTTTTTAGACATTGGGAGATAAACATCATATCAAGTTAATTATATCCATCACCTCACCTAGTTATCATTGAGTGCATGTTTGTGTGTGGTGAGAACACTTAAAGATTTACCCTCTTAACAAATTTCTGGTATGTAACAACAGCATTGTTAACTGTAGTCACCATGCTGTATGTTTAATCTCTAGGATTTACCTTGCATAACTGAAACTTTTACCCTTTGACCAACATCTTCCCATTTCCCCCAACTTTGAGCATCCACCATTCTGCTCTGTTCTTCTGTTAGTTCGACTATTTTAGATTTCACAGATAAGTGAGATTATGTAGCATTTGGCTTATTTCACTTAGCGTAATGTCCTCCATGTTCATCCATATTGTTGCACATGGCAAGATTTCCTTTTTCAAGGCTGAATAATATTTGTGTGTGTCTGTGTGTGTGCACATGCACACCACATCTATTCAGCCATTGATGGATAGTTGGCTATTGTAAATAATGTTGCAATGAATGTGGGAGTGCAAATATCTCTTTGCAATACTGATTTCATTTCCTTCAAATATATACCCAGAAGTAGTATTGCTGGATCATGGTAATTCTATTTTTAATTTTCTGAGGAACCTCTGTACTGTTTTTCACAGGGGCTGTACCAGTTTACATTCCCAGCCAACAGTATAGAAGGGTTTTCTTTTCTTCACATTCTCTCCGGTATTTGTTATCTTTTGTCTTTTTGATAATTGCTGTCCTGACAGGTATGAAGTGATATCTCATTGTGGTTTTGATTTGCATTTTCCTGATGATTAGTGATGTTGAGCACCTTTTCATATACCTATTGGTCTTTTGTATGTCCTCTTTTCAAAAATGTCTATTCAGGTCCTTTGCCCATTTTTTAATGTGGGTATTTTATTTCTATGGCCATTTAGTTGTTTGAGTTCCTTATATATTTTGGATATTAATGCCTTATCAGATGTATGGGCTTGCAAATATTTTCTCCCAATCTGTAGGTTGTTTTTTACTCTGTACTTTCCTTTGCTCTACATAAGCTTTTTATAAAAGTTTGATGCAATTCCATGTGATAATTTTTGCTTTTGTTGCTTGTGCTTTTGGTCACATATTCAGAAAATCATCATGCAGATCTCTGTCAAGAAGGTTTTCCCCAGTGTTTTCCTCCAGTAGTTCTACTGTTTTGGATCTAACATTTAAGTCTTTAATCCGCTTTAGTTAATTTTCCTATGTGGTGTGAGATAAAGATCCAATTTCATTTTTCTACATATGGATATCCAATTTTCTTCATACCGTTTGTTGAAGAGACTGTCCTTTCCCCATTGTGTAGTCATATTTCTGGGCTCTCTTCTGTTCCATATGTCTGTTTTTATATGAGTACTGCACTTTTTTGATTACTGTGCTGTGTGTATTTTGAAATCAGGAAGTGTAATGCCCCAGGTTTGTTCTTCTTGCTCAAGATTGGGCTAACTTTTCAGGATCTTTGTAGTTCCATATGAATTTTAGGATTGTTTTTTTCCATTTCTGTAAGGAATGCCATTGGGATATTGAAGGGGAATGCCTGCCTTAAATCTTTAAATCACTTGGGCAGTATGGACATTTTAACAATATTAGTTCCTGGAATGGTTTTGAACAGTTATGGATTATGAAATGAAAGGTAGGATTTATCCCTGTCAGGGTCCAGTCAGGAGACAGAAGCGTAAAACAATAATTTGAATGGGGAAGTTTAATATAAAGAATTATCTAGTAAAGGTGGTTGACTTCTAAAGGAGTAAAGGACTTTAAGGGGTCCAGAAGTAGCAGGTGCCAAAAAGCAGCCAGTATCTGTAAGTGAAAGTAGAATAGATAGTGAAGGTACTAAGGACTTGGGAAAGCTCCTCCAACCCCGAAGCTGAGATTTAGCCTTTTTGAAGACGGCTTGGTTACCACAGAAATATAACTATGCTGTTGGTAGCTCTGAGATGGTACAGGCCAGAACTAGCCAGAAGAAGCTTGTCATTGCTGGTAGGTGTGTCGGAGCTGGAACTGGTCTATAGAATCATCCCAGTGAATGGGAGAATATGGCCTCAGGGCATGGCCAGAGCTGCTGCAGAAGTGGCACCTGGAGCTGCTCATAAGAGGTGACCTGGTGTGTTGGAAGCTGCCTGCAGAGCTGTTCGGAACCTGGCTCCAGCGCTGAATAAAAAAGGCAGAAGTGCCTTCCTGCCTGTTTTCTTGCAGTGTCACTCCAGTGCCCTCTATTGACAGAGGCTAAAATTGTTCTAGTTGACAAAGAAGAGAAGTCTGCAGGGGGTTCAGATTCAGTATCACAAAGCAGGACAAAAGAGGGTAGATTAGGAGCTGAGACAGTTGATGACTTATACTGAGTTCAGAAGTGTTTGGCCTGGGCTTCAGCAGGAAAAACTCCAGCTGACCACTTGTTGCAAAGGGTACTGACTGGATTTCTTATTGGCATTATATGCAGTGCCAAGGATATGTGTGGGCACTTGATAGAGTCCCCTTATACTTTGTGTTTCTTCAGTTATTTGTTATTGAGGAATAAAAGAACTCAACAAAATGAGCTTTTCTTTCATATTGTCTCTCTAGTGCTAAACTTAGGGCTTGGCACTTAGATAGTATTCATTAAATGTTTTTTGGATGTACACCCTCCATCAGAGATTTCTCATGGAATTTATTATTATTGCTTTTTATAGAATTCCTGATATGGTACAGTAATTGAGGTTCCGAATATTTTCATTGTTGGGAAAAAATTAAAAAGAAGGTTATAAACATTGTTGAAGTTGTCATTTTTGTATTATTGAGACAGATAATGTTAATGATGACAGGAAAATTAGTGAGGTCAGTGTGATCGTTAATCTTGTGTTAACTTGGCGAGTCTGTGGTACCCAGTTTGCTTAAGCAGTCTAGATATCTGTGAAGGTTTTCTTTAGATGTGACTGGGGGCTTGAACTCATGACTCTGAAATCAAGACCTGAGGTGAGATCAAGCTTCACGACTGAGCCACCCTGGTGCCAAGAGATGTGATTAACATTTAAATCACCAGACTTAAGTAAAGCAGATTACTCTCCATAGTGTGGATGGGTGTAATCCAATCAGTGGACAGCCTTAAGAGCAAAGCCGAGGTTTCCTGAGGAAGAATTTGGTCTCTGGAGGCAACATAGAAACTTTGCCTGAATTTAGGACTCTTACCAGAAATTCCAGCCTGCCCCACAGGTTTTGGATTTGCTGTCCCCCTCAGTCCCATGAGCCAATTCCTTAAAATAAATCTCTTCTCCCTCTGTCTTTCTTTCTACCTTTGTACGTATAGGATATAGGAATATCTTATTGGTCCCATTTCTCTGGAGAACCCTGACTAATAACAGATTTTGGTACTGGGAATTAGTATGCTGCTGTAATAAATACTAAAACTGTGGAAGTGGCTTTGGAATTGGTTAATGTATAGAGGCAGGAAGAGTTGAGGCACATGATAGAAATGGTCTATATTGCCTTGAAGAGACTGTTGCTACAAATATGAATGTTACAGGTGCTTCTGGTGAGGCCTCAGATGGAAATGAGCAACATGGTAATGGAAACCAAAGGAAAGGCAGTTCTTGTGATAAAGTGGCAGGGCACTTGGCTAAATTGTGCTCTACTATTTGGGGGAAGGTATAGCTTGTGAGTGATAAAATTGGATATTTAGTTGAGGAGATTTCTAAGCAAAATGTTTAAGTCATGGTTCAGTTTCTCGTAGCTATACATAGTAAAATTTGAGAGGAGGGAGAGAAATTAAAGAAGGAATTATTACACAAAAGAACCAGAACTTGAAGATTTGGAAAATTATTAGCCTGGCTGTATTGTAAAACAATGAGAAGGATGCCGTGCAGAGAAAATTAAGGGTGTGGCTAGACAACCATTTGCTAAAGAGATTAGGAGTGTGACTCCTGAATCCAGTCAACCATCTCAGCAAAAAAGCTGCTAGGGTTAGACTGAAGGGGGCAGAGAAGGGATGAAATGAAGGAAGGACTTCTTGAGTTCTACAGGCAAGAAATGGGCTGGTAGAGCTGTCTAGTCACGAACATGTTATCTTTCCAGAGAGGAGAAGAATAACTTAAGGAGGGGTGCCTGGGTGGCTCTGTTGGTTAAGTGTCCAACTTTTGATTTCAGCTCAGGTCATGATCTCAGGGTCCTGAGATGGAGCCAGAATGCTCAGCAAAGAGCCTGCTTGAGAATTTCTCTCCCTCCCTCTCTGCCCTCTACCTCGACCCTTTCATGGGCACTCTCTCTCTTTGTCAAATAAATCAATTAAGTCCTTCAGAAAAAGAGAGAGAGACAGACAGAGAGACTAACATTGGGAGTACAAAGCACCTAGCCACAGAGGATTATTCTCAAATAAAATCTGATTTGCCCTAAATTTCAGACATGCTTTGGACCCATGACCCTCTTTTTTTCTTCCAGTTTCTGTCTTTTGAAATGGGAAGGTCTGTCCTGTACATGTTCTATCACTGTGTTTTGAAAACAGGTAACTTGTCTAGTTTCATTGGTTTACAGAAGGAGTAGACTTTCACCCCAGGATAAGTCATACTCTGAATCTTACCCGGAAGTGATTACGAGAATTTATATGCTGAGATTTGGGACTTAGTTGATGGTATTTAGATGAGACGTTGGACTTAAAGTTGCTGCTGGGATGATTAGGACTTTGGAGGATGTTGGGATGGGATGAGTACATTTTGCATGTGAAAGCAGATGAATTTGAGGGGGGGCCAGAAGGTAGACTCTTGAGTTGTGTTCCCCCAAAATTTGTATGTTGAAGTCCCGCCCTCTACTGTCTCAGACTGTGACCTTATTTGGAAATAGGATCATTGCAGATTTAATTAGTTAAAAAATTTCTTTAAAGATTTTATTTATTTGACAGAGAGACAGCAAGAGAGGGAACACAAGCAGGGGGAGTGGGAGAGGGAGAAACAGGCTTCCCACTGAGCAGAGAGCCCGTTGTGGAGCTCAGTCCCAGATCAGGACCTGAGCCGAAGGCAGACGCTTAACTACTGAGCTACCCAGGTGCCCCTTAATTAGTTAAAATTAAGGAGGGATCATATTGGAGTAGGTTGGACCCCTGATACAGGATGACTGGTGTCCTTATTAAAAAGGGAAATTTAGATGCACACAAAGGGAGAACGCCATGTGAAAACTGGAGTTATGCTGCCACAAGCTGGAGAACTGCCAGAAACTAGGAAAGGGGACTGGAGCAGATTGTTCTCTCATGCCTTGAGAGGGAACATGCCCTTATGGGCACCTCAGTCTCAGACTTCGGGCCTCCATACCTGTGAGAATAAATTTGTTATTTAAACCACTCAGTTTGTGGTACTTTGTTACAGGAGCCCTAGGAAGTGAATGCAGTTAATATTTGGTATGGGTCTAAGAGCAGTGGTTTCTCGCTGTGTTCTATCAGAGAGACTTCTCAAGATTCAGAAGAAAATCAAATGGGCAGCCTTTGAGCGATCCCTTATATCGTTTTATATGTAGAAATTAGGACTCTGCTACTACAACCTGAAAACAATCTTATATTTTTAAACTAGTCATCTTTTTAGAGTTCAGCACACATCAGGTATTATAATGCCTTTGAATTTTCCAGTAAACCTTATATTTTCAATGAGAAAATTTAGTAAATTACCAATATGAAAACTGGTCTTATGGTGACCAAAAATTGTTGCACTTCAGAAAATACACATTTTAAAACCATACTATAAGGAATTTATAATTTCAAGATTTATGAAAAATGTGGCTTGATGTGTGGGAGAATCACCTTGATCTTCTAAAGGGGGGAAGTTATGTAAATTGAGGTAATGTGTTATTTTCTGGGTAAATAAAATTGCTTTCTTATGTAATTATGATTATGATTTAGTTGTCAGGTCTGATGTGAATGATTTCTCATCTAATCTTTATTGACATTTCATGAATGTATTTTCCTTTCTCTTGATGTCTTAATTGGCTTGCTTTTATTTGAGTAAAAAGAAATTAGAGGAAAAAACACCTTTAAGATGTATTCATATAAATATCTTGCATACGTGATAAAATGCCTCACACATGAACATATCTTAGAAGTAATGTGTGTTTGTTGATGTGATTTTTGTCTTTAAATCCCATTTAATGACCTTCTTGACCTATAATTCTAAACTGATATTTTGCCTTTTAATCCTACCTCACCTTAGAATTATGACTGAGCATTTTTAATGGGTTTAAGATGGACTGCAGCAATATTAATCATTTAGCAACTTGCATTACAAAACAGCATTAGCTCGTAGAAACTTTTAATGTTCTCAGAACAGCCTGGTTTTTCATGCCTTTAATTTTTACATTTTGACATCTATGATAATTGTCAGTTTGTTTTTATCAGTTCCTGCTGATCAGTAGGAATTCCCTCCTTCTGACCATCCTAATTCTATCCATGGAGATGATCTCCTTGAAGCCTACTTTAGTATCTCCTTTCTTAAACTTTTCATAATATTTTTGTTTGTGCCATCAATTAGCATTTGCATTTTCTTATGAGCAAATCTAATATCTGGTCTCTCTAACAACATTATTAGCCTTTAAGCTCAGAAACTATTTTTTATATTCCGACCCATATCATTTTAATTTGTTAAAATATCAAGTAACTTAGGGGCGCCTGGGTGGCTCAGTCGTTAAGCGTCTGCCTTTGGCTCAGGTTGTGATCCCAGGGTCCTGGGATTGAGCCCCGCCATTGGGCTCCCTGCTCCGCGGGAAGCCTGCTTCTCCCTCTCCCACTCCCCCTGTTTGTGTTCCCTCTCTCGCTATGTCTCTTTCTGTCAAATAAATAAATAAAATCTTTAAAAAAATCAAGTAACTTAAAAAATCCTTATTAAAGTGAAATTAATTATATAGAGTATCACAGCACTCCCATATTTCTATTTCACTCCTTCTAGGGCACTTTTTTTTTTTAACATATTAACATATCTAAAATCAGGATACGTCTTAAAGTCAGTGGTATTTTATAATCCCTCTTAGCCAGGTGGCAGTCATGACCTAGTTGTCATTGCCCGCTACTGTGAGAATTTGTCCACATTTTTATCACTTAAATTGAGATACATGCATTGTTTGATAAAACCTTAGTCTTTAGAAGAAGAGAAATCATGGGCATAGAAATACCTCTCAAAGAAACAGGAAAAACAGTTTCCCTGAGATCAGAAAGTGATGCTTAGGGCAGGAAAAAGAAAGGCAGAACAGGCTAAGAGTGGTTAGAAAAAGATGCTGTTTTGTCACTGTGGTCAAATCATGGTAGACTTAACATAATTTGAGAATTAAGAATTAGTATTAAAGGGTCTTTCTAAATAGGTATCAAGACTGCCTTAAAAGTCTTCATTTTTATATTTCACTTATTTTTATAAACTACCTAGAATTTAGAATTGAGACTTTTTTTCCTTGAGGAAAAAAACATGGCAGAGCATCATGTTTCATTCACTGTCTCAGTCTCACATTTTAAAGCTTTGTTGATATGTTTACATTAATTTTCATATAATTATTTCTATAGTTAATTCTGTTGTAGAAATTATAAATGTCAAATTTGATATCACTTAATACATTTGATTTAGTATGCCTTTATGTTGGGAGAAAGCAAAATGCTTCCAACAGTGCAATTCTAAGTCTGGCTTCTTTGAATCTATCAAAAAAAAATTAAGATCCGGGACTTACTGAAATTCCATTCACCTTAAGCCCACATTTAGTTATTAATATCTTACTATAAGGTGGCTGACATAGGTGAAGATGACCAAAAGGCACCATCTTCCAGTTATAAAAAGAAGTCCTGGGGATGTAACATACATCATGGTGACTGTAGTTAATAATACTGTATTGTATGTCTGAAGGTTGTTAAGGGAGTAGATCTTAAAAGGTCTCATCACAAGGGAAAAACATTGTAACTGTGTGATGATGGATGATAACTAGACTCGTGGTCATTTCACAATGTGTACACATATCGAATTATTATCTTGTACACCTGAAATTAATATAATGTTATATGTCAGTTGTATCTCAATTTTTAAAAAACATCTTACTATACAACCACCATTCTAAAGTACTTATACATAACTTTTAGCTTTTATTATCATTTTACTAACAATACTTAGCAGTCCCTGGCTCGTAGTAGGTATTTAATTTTTGAATAAGTGAGTAAGTGAATGAACAAATGAATGAATGGGCAGAGTGCTCAACTAAAGCTGTGTTTAAATGGCTAAAATCCATTGAAAAATCGTGTGCCTTTCCTCCAAGCTTCAGTCCATCTATATTGTTCTGAGGCTTGTTTGCAGTTTTAAAGCCCTTTGACCGTCTCACTGAGCAGAAGCTAGTTACCTTGCAGAATGTCCCTAAATTTAGATTTGGCTGATGTTTCCTCATGATTTATGCATTTTTGTTAAGAATAACGGTAAAGCTATGCTGTGTTCTTCTCAATGTATCATATTAAGGAGGCATATGATATAAATTGCTACTGATGATATTAACTTTTATCATTTGGTTGGTAAGATGGTATCTGCCGGGTTTCTCCATTGTAAAGTTAATTAATGTGTATTTTATACTCATTAATTATCATTTGTGGGGACATACTTTGAGGCTTCGTTAGGTTTTCTCTTCTCCACTGTTTATTAATTAAAGATTTTGTTTTTTAAAGTTATTTTGACAGAGAGAGAGAGAGTGCGTACAAGCAGGGGGAGCTGCAGGCAGAGGGAGAGGGAGAAGCAGGCTCCCCGCTGAACAGGGAGCCTGATGTGGGGTTCGATCCCAGGACCCTGGCAGACACTCAACCATCTGAGCCACCCAGGCGCCCTCCACTGTTTATTCATTCATTCATTCATTCATTCATAACTGTTTGGATTCAGGGGTTCCTACTTTATTCACGGTGTTTCAATCTATGACCATCATAATTCACAGATGGTCCCCAACCTATGGTGGTTGATTTACAATTTTTAGACTTTACAGTGGTGCAAAAGTGATGCCCAGTCAGTGGAAATGATACTTTGAATTTTGGCCTTTTCCCAGGCTAGCGATGTTGGGCTATGACAATAAGCTGCACCTCCCAGTCAGGCACACAATCACAAGGGTTAACAGCTGATAGACTTAAAACCACTCTGCACCTATACAACTATTATATTTGTCAGTTTCAATTACATGAGCTATTCAATACAATATAAAATTGGCTTTGTGTTCAATGATTTTGCCCAACTGTAGGCTAATGTCAGTGTTCTGAGCACGTTTAAGGTAGGCTCGCTAAGCTGTGATGTTCAGTAGGTTAGGTCTCTTGGATGCATTTTTGACTTAGGATATTTTCAGCTCACTGTGGATTTTTTGGGGACGCAACCCCATCATAACTCGAGGAAGATCTGTATTTGAGTAATAGATCTCCCTGTATGTAATCGGTCTCCTGAAAGCTGTGCCTTGGACATGCCAAGCCCCACTCCCCTCACCCCTGGCAAAGGAGAAGGAGGAAGAGAGGTCCTGCAGCCAATTCTTGATTAATTGTTCTAAAAAAAAAGTGGACTTTTAGCATAAGTAACACAAAACAACAACTTGCCTAGGATATAATAAGTGATAGTTTCTGAAATGTCAGAAGGAAAGAGGGAAGAGGATGCCTGGAAAAGCAACTTCTAGGAAGTTGAAAGTAGGCATCTTCCCCCACTGACTTTAATCCTGTCATAGTTGTTTGTTTTAACTGCATTAGAATGTTTATGCTGAGCTTGATGCTGAGAGGATTTTAAATGGCTTAGAAAAGTGCTATTGTGGGCAATAATTTTTAAATGGAAAGAAAAATAGCATACAGATGAAGTTATAGAAAAGATTAAAATAATGCTATAAGATCTTGTGTTACATTTGATGTTAATCATAAATTTGATCTTAAATTTAGCAACAAGTTCAAAGAGGAGAACAGGCTAGTTATATGCTTCATAGTAGTCGGTTGCTTAGAAACAACTAAATCTGGGAATAAAACAGTTATTTTCTACTGTTTCATAAAGAGGATACTGTAGCATCATTATGGTAAGAAGTATAGCAAGAAGTTTCATATGGCAGTTTTTTATAATCTCAAAGTGGGACGTTTGCATAACCAAAAAATACTAGGGAAGTGGCAAAATGCTTACCATTACAGTATAGTCCTGAGAAAACCGTTCAAGGAGCGGGTGCCCACTTAAGTCTGTTGCTGCTGAGATGGTGAGAACAGAAAGTTGGGCTTTGGGTGTGGCAGTAGGGAAGGTGTTGGTGACCTTGACAAGAGGAATTTCAGTGAAATACTGGGGACAGAAATTTAATTGGAATGTGTTGAGAGATGGTGAAGTAAGGAAGCAAAAAATATGAATAGATAGTTCATTCTGCAAGTGTTACTGTAGAGGATATTCAAGAAGACACAAGATATGAAACCAAAGTAAGGTTTTGTTTTTAAAATGTAAGACAATAGAAGACATTTGCTGATAAAATGATGTAATAAAGAGACAAAAATTGTTACAGATCTGTGAGGGGGTAATTATAGGTTGAAGTCTTTGAGAAAGGAAGTTATATGGAGTCAAGACCTCAGGTAGAAAGGTTGGACTTTTGACAGTAAAAAGGATTCTTCTTCTGTTGTAACAGGAGTGAAAGCAAAGGGTTTGGTTAGTCCCAGAAGCTGGCTATAGACCTAATTCCACACTTTCCTTCTATTAAAAAACAAACAGGCAGAAAGAGCCTGGTTGTGAACTGCTCTGGAAAAATGGGCCATGTCAGAGGAATCTATAAAGATTGCCACTAGAGAGAAAAACCCATAAAGATAGTGGGAAGGGAATAACAGAGTTCATGAAGAATGAGAGCTTAGAAACAACAGTTACAATGATTATAGGACTAATTACCATAAAATTCTAATGGCTTTGTTTTGGTGAGTTTTTCCAGTGTTGCTTAAAAGTATCATAAGTTATTTTGAAGAAAAATTTGTACTATGAGTTTAATATAAGTAATATACTGTACCATGGTATTACATTTTAGAATATTTAAAGTCTAAAGTAGTAAGACAACACCAAGGTTGGTTTATTTTCCTCTGGTAATATTTAAATTCACATTTGAACTCATATTTTATATTTTGTGGGTACGACCCGACTTAAACAAATGGTCAGAAATTTTAGATAAATAAAAGCAAGGAATGTGGATCATTGTGTTTAAACTGCCAAATATATTAATTGGGACGTGAATTTGCAAATTTCATTAAATGTAATGCATTTCTGTTATATATCAATGAATAATTTAAAAACCCCAATCATGTAATTAAAACAGTGGAGCTATTTTAATTTGCTGTGACAACCCTATACAATTCATAAAATTAAATTGGTGTTGCTTTCTTTTATTCCAGGTTGTCTGACTATATTTGTGGTGATTATTTTTGTGAAAAGAGGGTAAAGGACATTAATAATACCATTAGCAATGGGTAAAACATGAACTTACTGGAGTATACTTGGAGTGTATATGTGTGCAGTGCATTGGGTTTAATGATAGTACCTTTAAAATTGATATGCCAAGGGCAGTAAACTTTACAGCAACATTCAGAAGTTTAATAACCATGAAACGCTGAAAGGCCAGTGAAGACTAAAGCTTTCTTTAGTCAACAGTAAAGCAAGAATGCAAAGACGTTTTTATTCTTTATTGCCTCAGGTAAAAATGTCTCTAGAAACAGATAAATGATGACAAAGCTTTGATGTTAATAAACCCAAATGGAAGTAAAAAATCAAAGTGTGTAAATGGCTAGATTATGAAAAGAAAGATGACAAAGTTATACCCTGTAATTAGATGTAATTTGTGCTTTTGGCATAGCTATTTGTCCTACATGAATGAGAGGTTGTCTTACTTTCCTTCCTTGTATAATAGGACAGTACTTATATATCCTACTGTAAATCTTTTGTGGTACTTTTCTCGGGGGTGCGTGGACCAAGGAAAAAAATAAAAACAAATTGTAATATCAAAGCAGAAGTGTATTTTAATCTTTCCTTTGGCAATTATATTTGTTTAGCTGAACCCAAGGAAAAAATTCTGTTTGCCCTTATTCTATAAAACATAGGTTCTAGTAGATCATTAATGCTCTTGTTATTGTGAATTGTAGAGTTTTATGAATTACAACTGCATAAACATATCGTAAACCACCAGTAGTGGCAGTATATGAATTAAAAATTGAGTAAGAATGTTAAATGTTTCAAATTATAAATAATTTCTCTCTAGAAATAATACTTAATGAATCATATGTTTAAATACAGCCTGGTCCATGTAGAAAATTTTTATTGACATCTATGAAAGTTCCATGAATGTGTGATATGTAGAATGAAAGTTGTGGTTACTATTAATTAAGAAATACAGCCTTGTAAAGTCTTAAATTTATCCACATATATTGTATGATTCATGTATTATGTACTAGAAACTTTATACCTTGTTTCCTATTACATGTGAGTTCCAAGCATCTCCCTCCTCAGTTCTTCATGACTTAGCTGGTATCTGCCTTGGAAATGCAAAGCATTTTTTAAATTAGACATAATAAACCTTAAATAGTAAAGTGCAGTGTTTTTTCACAAATTGTTCTAGATATTTCAAAGCAAAATATGATTGACTTACTAAATCTGTTTGGGAGTATCGTGTCATTTTTCTCATTTGCTAGTATATGCAATTAGAAGATTATACATAAAAAATTAAAAATGGGTTGATTTCTATATTTTGTGTGTGTGTGCAGTGTAAATACCAAGAAATTAAAATCACACTATTAAAAGTGTTTTAAAGACAATTTTTTTTTCCAGTTTAATTTGGTCATAATTGCCCAGTTAAGAACCAGCTCAAAACAGAAGAAGAGCCCTAATGTGGCTTCTGCCTCTGTTTAAACCCACAGTCCTGGGGAGTTGCTTGGAATTGCTCCAGGGTTGAAGTCCATGTCAGGAGACTGCTGTTGTAGTATAGTACTACTTTTATGTGTTGCTTCAATATATGTCCACATAGCTGTGACTGCATATTGCAAAGGAAAAACAGTAAACAGCTGAGCACCTTCTAAAGGCTCATCTGATTATCAGTCCTACATACATCGAAGTATAATATGAAAGCCTTATCTCTTCTAGTAGACATACCAAGTGTAAGATACTTTAATGGCAAGCCAGAAAAGAGTGATTATAAACAAACATTGGGCTTTAAAACCAGGAAACTATTGCAATAGAAAGTGGACAGTCGGTGGAATAATATGAGCCAAAGACACAAACGCAATACTAACTAATCATGTTTTATCTGTAATTGACTTTTTTATGTAGTACTACAATTGTTTTGTTTTTAAATTAGGACTTTGAGTTTCAAGAGTGCACTTGACCACTAGGCAGTGATTAAATCCTTCTTAAATTACAGTCATGAAAAGATTGCTTCTTGAAACAGTATCAAAATACTATTTTATTGTGGTTATTGAGATTCCTTGAAATAGGAAGGGAGTTGGAGCTGTTGGCTCCATCTTGATTCTTAAAGATTACTTACATTGTTTTTTTTTCTTGAAATTTGTGTATATTATAGAAAATTGAAAGGGCAAAAAGGAATGTGTAAAAACCAGCTTCTCTTTACTATGACTTAAAAAAATTGTCATTGTTAAAGTTTTGGATTTTATATCTTGAGTAGGAAGGTTTTTCTTAAAATTTTGGAAGACTTATTAACAAAATACTATTTTTTCATGTTACAGAAATAAAGTTAATGAAAGTGAGCTGTCTTTGCCCTTTTAGGGACTGTCTCTTGCCCCATGTCCTTGCTGTCCAGTCTCTTCTTATCCATATTTCTCTTTAGTTTTTCTACTAAAAGCTGTTAAGAATTTATTATGCTTAGTGTGATGACAGTTTCCTTATATAGAGTAGTGCCTAGTTTGGGGAAAGCAACCTACAATGGCTTTAGCAACATATCGGTGGAAAAGTATAGTGATACAAAAATCAGAATTGTGCGTTATAGTGTTGTATTTCATTTGTACCTCAATTTTTAAGGAGTTGTGCAGATAGACATATAAGATTTTATTAAGACCAAGCTTTTATTTGGTATTTGTATATAGCAGAGATGTCCTTTAGTACATTGCTTTGTTCTGGCTAGACTGCAATTGCTTATTCTTTATTTAAATTAATCTACTTTAGCTGGTGGGAAATGTAAGACATTTTTAAAGGACCTGGAATTAATAGATTTCTCATTTTATACTTACTCCTATTTGGGAAGCTTTTTTTTTTCCCCCTTTAAATTTTGAGAGATCCCTGCAGGGGCCCGTGCGTGGCTCAGTCAGTTAAGCATCTGCCTTCAGCTCAGGTCCTGGGACCCAAGCCCCGCAGTGGGCTCCCTGCTCAGCGGGGAGTCTGCTTCTGCCTCTCACTCTCCTCTGTGCTCTCTCTCAAATAAATCAATAAAATCTTTTAAAAAGAGAGAGAGAGAGAGAGATCCCTACAACTATATGTTGAAAAAAGATTGAATCTGAAAGTCATCTCAGTTATTTATAGTTAACTATATACATTATTCTGATATGGGCAGTGCTTAAAATTGGAGCATTTTATTTTACTAATCATGGTATTTTACTATATTATCACTTTTGCTGATTTGTCAATCTTTGAATAGGTTGTGAATCTATTAAGAATGTGATAAAAGGTATATGCTTTGTTTTCAAAGTGCATATACATTTTCACATGAAATTTCAGGGAGTTACAAACACCAAGAAATATGACCACGTGGTGTAGAGTTTAGAGCCTCTGTTCTGATTTTTTTAGGTTACATCTCTTTTCCCTTCTGGCTTCTTAATATTGGTCTTTCTTCATATTATGAAATGTTATATCTAAAGTTATCTCTGGGTCACTGCTTCTATCACGTCTCACTGCGTTTCTCCTAGCTTTTCAATTTTACCCTCAAATCAGATAATTTATGGTATTTACCTTTACTTTTTCATATTTACGCTTCCCTCTCATCAGTTCTTCACTTCTGTTCTGACTCTGTACATTCTCTTTTCTAGCCCAGTGTATGTTCCATTAGCCTTATTATACTAGCTTATCCTGTGTATAGCTTTATAAATGGTACACCACCTTTGTCAATTACCATATCCCTCTCCTTTAAATATTAAAGGCTCATTTTCTGAGGGAGCATCTTCAATTTTATTCTGTTTACCCTCTAGCCTGTGAGTGGGTTGGGTTATTCAAGTTCTCAGAGCCTAAGGAGTCTACTTATAAGTTCATAGGAATATTATTAATATTGGTAGTATGTAGTACATATATAAAGTATTTTTTAAAGATTTATTTATTTATATTAGAGAGGGAGAGAGAGAGGAGTGGGGAGAGGGAGAGAGAGTCCCAAGCAGTCTCTGTGCCAAGGCAGGAGCCCCATGCAGGGCTCGATCCCACAACCCCAGGACCACGACCCAACCCGAAACCAAGACGTCCAACTGACTTAGCCACCCAGGCGCCCCCATATATAAGTTTTTTAAAGTTTATAAGTTAAAAGTATCTAACCAATAGCCATAAATATTTAGAAACTAATTTTACACCAGAAGTGACAGAATCCATCCAAGTCTTTAAATATTCAATTATTCTTTGAGACTTCCCTAACAATTCCAAGTTTGGAGATTGGAGTTCCCTGAGTCATTTCAGCCTTTCAGGCTGTGTTTATTCTAGCCTACAAATATATCTTTTCCTTCTTTCCCCCAGGCTTCCCAAGATTTAACTAGTTATTCTCTTAGTTATAAAGAGTACAGGAGTAAATTATCACCAAATAAATTTTAACAAGATTACCCAAGTGCTAGTTCTGTCCATGCCTACCCTTAAAGTACATATGTAACAAGTTATCATCAACTACAGGTTTTCACTGGTTTTGTTTTCTTATGTAAGATTCTAAAGTTCTCAGGGGTCAAGATAAAGATTTTTTTTTTCTTTTTTTAAAGATTTATTTATTTGTCAGAGAGAGAGAGCACAAGCAGAGGGAGTGGCAGGCAGAGGGAGAAGCAGGCTCCCTGCTAAGCAAGGAGCCCAATACGGGGCTCGATCCCAGGATTCTGGGATCATGACCTGAGCCAAAGGCAGATGCCCAACCGACTGAGCCACCCAGGCGTCCCAAGATAAAGATTTTTCTTTAACATGCACCCAGAGAATTTCATATTCAGTACACACCTCACTGTTGCCTAGGCAAATGCTAACAATTCTGCTAACTTAGTAAATGAAAATTCTTTTCCATTTTTTTTATTTAGCAGCTGTTTACTTTAGTTATGCTTGGTACTACCTTAAAGCAAAAAAAAAAAAAAAAATCTGTTTGGTTTTCCAATCAGTATATAGCAAATTCTATTATGGAATCTTTTTAAATCTTCACTGTTGCACTGTTTTCAAAAATTACTGAATGAGAGCATGGATATCTTCTCATGAAATTTGTCCAAAGAATAAGGTAAAAGTAGAAAGGGAGATTTGGGCAAATCTTTGCCAGGTCTTAAGTGATTCGCTTGAATAATAATTTGCCAAAATATATAGTCATATCTGTGTATTAGTTGTCTTTTTGTATTGTGTAATCTACGTATTACTTTATTTACTGGTAGTGTAATTTACAGATATCAACAGATACACAGATGGCATGCACCTTAGTACCTTTGCTAGTAAACTCTACCTGTTTTGCCAATGCTTGGTAAAATGTCTGGCTCATCCCCTGCTCATTTCCTACAAGTACATTCTAATAACAAAATTTTATCATAAATATACTGCATTAAGTTATTTCAGTGAACTTCAAGCCAAAGCTGAAAAAAAAAATCCATTAAAACCTAATCCAAACATGGTATAAGGCCCGAAATCCGTTAGATCATTCATTCATATTTACTTACAGGAAAGTGTGAAGCAGCTGGTATAATCCAGTTTCAGAGCATTCTGTTTCTGAGATTCCATGATTTCTATGATAGGCAAAAAATAAAACAGTGTTCTTTGGTATGGTTAACACTGCCACCACCTGTCAGTGGCTTTACCTCTTTCCTCTTATTAGGAAGGCATTCTTTAAATCTGAAGTACGTAACAGGATGCAGTAATTTGTGGTTATAATAAAAGGAAACAAAGGGCCTTCATTTCCATTTGTGTGCAGACTTCTTTAGTGCAATTAATTACACATGACAACGTACATACATAGCTATCTAAAGATATTTCAATAAATTATGGTTTAACATATGTAAACACAAAAAACAAACTTTTGCATATTCAAAAACTAAAATCTTTTAAATTATTTTTTTAATGTCACACTCTGAGTTGGGAATTGATTCCCATTTATAAAGATCCATGCATTCCTGCCACACTTTTTTTTTTAACCATTTAGCAATATTAACCATGTATTGGTTAATGCATTGGTGATACAGATGGGAAAAAAGATATTTTCTGTTCTTAAAGAATTCTTTGTATGGGGCCACAGACAGTTCCAGTACAGAGTCGTTAGGACTTAATAAAAATTTACTGAGGATTCTCTGTGCTTCTGCTGAGAGGCTACCTAACCCAAAATGGGTACTCGAGGAAGGACTCCTAGAACAGTAACTGCCAGAATTAATTCTTAACAAATAAGTTAGCCAAATGAAAAGAGGGACAAGAAACAACTAACTATATTACATGCTTAGCTTTGTAAAATGTTTTAATTACAGTCAGAAGCAGAAAGTGGTTATTTAATCTGTCTTCTAGAAAGGTATGCAGTAAGGGTTTTTTGAAGCTCACCAAAGGGTAGCCAGGTCAGTACTGAAGCTAAGGACACCAGCAAGCCAATCAGTTTTAGGAAAATCATATGAGCAATGAACAAAACTAAGGTTGGCATTTTAAGTTAGTACAATATTTATTTTGCACCAAGACCCAGTTCATTAAAAAATAATAATAGTACCAATGAAATTTTTAAATAGAAATGTAATTTTGTTCTTAGAGATTGCAAATCTGCCCCTTCATTCAGGTTTTCGTTACCTTTCCATGTTTACCTGAAGGTTTTTTTAAAAATCTGTTTTATTTTTGTTTTCAGTACAATTTCTTTTTTTATACAAACAACATATTGCTGTTTTCAAAAATAATTACAGTCTTTGACCAAATTTTGGGTAGGGTTAGGGTGTGGGACTTAAGGGGCTTGGTGATAGGCAAATTGCTATCAGTATTCAGCCACAAGCTTTAACAGCCATCCTTATAATGAGTTTCCTGTTGACTGAGGGGACAGGCTGTCTTTTGCTGGGGACTGGGGATATGGAAGTCTGAGTAGATCACAGAGAATGTGGGAACCTGAGGGGAAAGCAGTGCAGAATACTATAGGAATGAATTACTTTCCTTCTGCAGTCCCAAACTATAAAATACTTAGACTACAGACTGCAGCTGTTCCCCACGAAGGGGTGGGAGGGAGGAGAGAGGGATCCTTTAAGCCATCCCTTCTTTGCTCCATACTGTGTCATGTGTTGTAAGATACAATATCCTAAATGTTGATATCTCTAGTGGTATCCTCTGTTTATCACTCCATTCTCTGATAGCAGCACTTTCCCCAGGCTTACCTGAAATTCTCAGTTTTGAGGAGACCTTTTCGCATGGATATGTAAGGTTCCAGAAATTAGATCCATCTTCCATCACAAAAGGTTCCTTGTTCCTGATCTGCTTCCTAAGAAGATAGATCACAATCCCGATAAATCTACTGAGACTAGACCTGTTGCTAGTTTTCTACTTAAATTTAATTGTATCATCTTGAAAAATAGTAGTCTGGTGCATATCTCCTTTTTGAAAAGTAAGAAGTCAAAATGTCATGGTTGATAAATAACATTGAAAAATAGTTATCACAGTTTGAAATTTATCCTTGTGAGACATACACATCTGCTAAACGCTAGTTGGTCCTTTCACACTACTGTCTAGCACTTCCCACCTTCCATTCCATTATGCTTCCCCCACTAGAAAGTGAATGTCTCTTCATTTTACCTCTATACAATGCTTGGTCATAGGAGACACATGATATTTCTTAAATAAGTTCGTGTTGAATAGTTGTAGATAGAGTTCACAAAGTAATATTTACCTTCTGTGTGGGCGTGGGGGTGGTGGGGTAATAAGCTGAAGTAACTCCATCATTTCCTAAGGAAAATGTTTAGTTATGGCTTCAATGAGTGATATTGATGAAACTTTAGAAGGGTATTGAAGTTTTAAGTTAAGACTCGTCTTTTTTTTAATCATGTGAAGCCTAATTTAAACTTTTTGTTAAGAGCGTAAACAAAAATTTATGTAGTTATGTGCCTCCTGCAAGGTAATTATGGAGGAAGGGAGAGTGAGTATTCTGCTCAGTGATCTCATCAGGAAAGAGAAATCAGTTACTAAGATGCTTATTTTTTTTTTTACTTACCAGCATCTCCTGACAGTGGCCACTTCTTTACACAGAATTCTGTGGGGTTTTTTTTTTATTAATATATATAAGCTTGTGCCATTTCATTACCGTGTTTATCTAAGAAAAGTCACACTAGCTTTCTTTGAATCTCTGGGAAGAAGTCTAGACTAGGCCATCACTAAATCAGACAATGTTCAAAAGCCACCCAATGTAGTTCCCAGAGCTTCCAGGTCTCCCAGGAGGGACTTTTGTCTCCTTGGCTAATACTCTGTCATTTTGTAGAGTTTATTGTGAAATACAGCTTATGCAGTGAATATTTCTAATTTAGTCTGGCACTGCTTTGTTTCATGTACAATAAAATCTCCCCCATTCAGAACAAAATGGAAAAGTTTTAATGAGTGCAATTTTCCAATTGTAAAGTTTTCCTAAGAAGAAAAGATAGTCTTTCAATTAGCCACAGAAAGTTCAAAGACAACAAAGCAATTACATTGTATCCAGACTGCTACAAATTCCAAAATAAAGGTCCCAAATGAATATGGTTTTACTACATCTTATCTAATACATTGTAGGGTATATTGGATATATTAAAAGCATTGCAAGGAAGGCTTTCTTTTCTCACTTTCTTCCCGAGAATGCAGGAACCAAAGAATGTCCAACAAAGAACAGAACGGACTTTTTCAGATTTGTCACTTCGTGGATAAAATGTAGAGACAGAATGGTGAAGCACCTGTTGCTTTAAAGGCAATAAACTAGAGAAATGTTTTAACAGAAGTCATCAGCTTTCAAAGATCTCTTTTATCCAGCTCACATCACTCATTGCTCTTAATTCCTTTGTCACATTTTTTCCTGCATTACAAGTAATCCTTGAAATCCATGGAGCATTTTATATATAACCAGAACCATGTGGATGGTTCTCACGTGTTCAGTGTAGCCCCAAATCCCAGCGTTTCAGCCTGCCCCTCCTTTCCCATGTATTTAGCTTTAGATGCAGGTTTGAGAAGCAAATAGTTACGGTAATAGGAATTCATCCCCACTGCCATCACTTTCCACCTACCAAGACTCTAAATTCGGTCTCTGGTGGGTTTCAGATAACAGAGAGCCACCAACAGGCCCTCTGCAGCTCTTTGATCTCCACCACTGCATTCTGTACTCTTCTTTCTGGGGAGCTAGTTCCTCTAGCAGCTGCTTCCCTCATGCCAGTCCATTGGTTATTTATGTGTAACAGTATACATTAGCCAACAGAGTAGATTTGTAGAAGTTTCTTACGAAATCTCATTATTCAGATAAAGATTGAGATTAATAATGGTTAGTCCATTCCTAGTGGAACATTTCTCTCGAACTGCAGTAAATAAGTTGAGATAAGGAAGAGCAAAAAAGTTTTTTCCAGCCCTTCAGGTTGAGTAGCTTCAGTGTGCTCTCCCCTGGGCACTGCTTTCATTTCCCCACATAACATGTAAGAGTGATACATGTCTTTGAAGAATAACCTGAGATACAAATGACATCTTTTATTGTCCCTTTTTTTTTTTGTATTAACTACTTAGAAAACAGTTTTTAAGATATCCCGCAATAGGGGCATTGTGGTTTTAACCTTATTTAGATTTTCTAACATGTACCTTATTTAGGTTTTCTGAAAGACTAAAACTGATCAGTGTCCCCTCAGGTCTTCTAGGATTATTCAAACCCAAAGTACATACATGTAGGGCAGTGGCAAACAGAGTAGCAAATTCTAGTCTTCATTTCAGTAAAGTTTTTTTTTTCCCCACTGTATTTTGGAAATTGATGTTTGATTTTGCTCTTTTCTCTTCCAGGAGCACAGCAGTTATTCATAAGTTGAGTCCTTTGTGTCTTTCATACATGTGCATATTCTTTTCCCTGATTGCTTTTCTTTGTGATTTTCTTTGCCTTTTGTGTGATTTTTTTTTCCTATCACATAGTCCATATATTTTCTGCAAGGTTGATTTTAATCTTTTCTGTTTCTTAAAGTATTTTAAGGTTAATAATGGTGTCTTCCTCTTAGTTAGCTAGACCAACTCCTTTTTCAGGTATTTATTTCTATTGTCTTGCATCTTATCTTTGCTCTCTGATGTTATAAAGTTGCCACTTTCATTTCCTATAACTCTTTCTTGTTTTCTTTCAGAATGTGATTTTCATTGTTCATTGTTTCTTATTGTTCATCTTCATATTTTCTCACAGAATTTGCATAGGCCCAACCATAGGTTTTTAACAGATGTTCCAGCCAAATATGTTGTTTGCCTCAATGTGAATGTTTATCCTTGACTCCTTTCCATCCTGATCTAAGCACTCTTTTTATATTTGTGTTAGAATATTAGCCAAAGAACAGGATGTTCATAGTTATATCAACTGTTCAATCATTTAGCTGCCTGAGGGATCTGTTGTCATGAATACAGTATTTCCCTCTGCCCAACCAAGTCATAACTTGCTGATGCTGGCCCACCTTTGACAGAACACAGGAGGGAAAAAAGGACAACCATTGGGCCTATAGTGAATGCAGAGAGTGACAGGAGCTACTTTTCTCTGGCCTGCACAGTCCCTTCAAACTGGGAAACATCAGTGACAGCACTACCCCTGTCCCATATGGTAACTTTGTACAGATTAGAAAAACATACCCCTTCCTCAGCGCACTTTGCTACCTGCCATTTGCTGGACAACTACATGGTGATTCCAGTGAATGGTGCCCCTTAGAGTTGTGCAGTGCACACAGCTCTACAGGGTGGCCCTAACCAGTGAGGAATTTCAGAATTTCAACCTCCCGTGGTTCAACCTCTCTCCCTTACATGGCACTCCTCTCTGGAAGAAGAAATTAATTTTCAGTCCTAGTGTTATCTTACCATTTGATCCAAATTATCAGAAGATCCTTCTAGGACCAGTTCAAAGTAGGAGATTAGGAGCTAGCTAGCATCAGTATGGCTGTACTTACTGCTTTTTGGTTTTTTGTCATGTTGTGGGAAGGAGGTTTTAAGAACTTTTACTTAGACTTTCTCATCAGTATTTTGGGTTTTGGTTTTTTTGTTTTGTTTTTAATGACCCTTTGATTTTATTAGGAGTTAACTCTCTCTAGAAGGTACCTTATACCCCCTTTTTTAGAGGAAACTAGTATAGTAGAAAGGATCTTCCCAGATTTTATTTTCAAGTGGATTATCATATTGATTGAGATTAAAAACCAAAAATCCAAAGGGAAAACTTGTTTATGTAGTAGATCCTTTAATACCTGGCGAGTCCAACTTCCTCTGGTGCTGATATTTTCTCCAGAGCATTGAAACAGCCCTCACTACTTAGAAGGATTTTAGACATGAATATTGATATCTATGCTGACATTTATATCCTAAATAGTCAAAATTATGGTTTGCCTTATAATACTTTTTATCTTTGAAAGGAATTGATTTAGCCCTAGGAAAAAGCAGTCCCATTCTCTTGACATCCTGAAATCCTCCAAACCTGTATGTTAGCATACTGAAATGCTGTTTGTAGATGCTTTTCCTGTAAGTGATACCTCGTTATGACTAAGAATACACTGGTGGTAAGTTCTTTTAAAGGTGTATGTTAAAATATTCCATGCTCATGGATTGGAAGAATAAACATTGTTAAAATGTCTATGCTACCCAGAGCAATCTATACCTTCAGTGCCATCCTGATCAAAATTCAAATGACATTTTTCAAAGTGCTGGAACAAACAATCCTAAAATTTGTATGGAATCAGAAAAGACCCCGAATCGCCAAGGAAATGTTGAAAAAGAAAAACAAAGCTGGGGGCATCATGTTTCCCAATTTCAAGCTATATTACAAAGCTGTGATCACCAAGACAGCATGGTACTGGCACAAAAACAGACATATAGACCAGTGGAACAGAATAGAGAACCCAGATATGGACCCTCAACTGTATGGTCAGATAATCTTCGACAAAGCAGGAAAAAACATGCAATGGAAAAAAGACAGTCTCTTCAATAAATGGTGCTGGGAAATTTGGACAACCACATACAGAAGAATGAAACTTGACCATTCTCTAACACCACACACAAAGATAAACTCAAAATGGATGAAAGACCTCAATGTGAGGCAGGAATTCATCAAAATCCTAGAGGAGAACATAGGCAGTAACCTCTTTGACGTCGCCCACAGCAATTTCTTTCAATATACATCTCCAAAAGCTAGTGAAACAAAAGCAAAAATGAACTTTTGGGACTTCATCAAGATAAAAAGCTTCTGCACAGCAAAGGAAACAGTCAACAAAACAAAGGGGCAACCCACAGAATGGGAGAAGATATTTGCAAATGACACTACAGATAAAGGGCTGGTATCCAAGATCTATAAAGAACTTCTCAAACTCAACACCCAAAAAACAAATAATGAAGTCAAAAAGTGGGCAGAAGATATGAAAAGACACTTCTCTGAAGAAGAAATACAAATGGCTAACAGACACATGAAAAAATGTTCATCATCATTAGCCATCAGGGAAATTCAAATCAAAACCACATTGAGATACCACCTTACACCAGTTAGAATGGCAAAAATGGGCAGGGAAAGAAACAACAAATGTTGGAGAGGTTGTGGAGAAAGGGGAACCCTCTTACACTCTTGGTGGGAATGCAAGTTGGTACAGCCACTTTGGAAAACAGTGTGGAGGTTCCTCAAAAAATTAAAAATAGAGCTACCCTATGACCCAGCAATTGCACTGCTGGGTATTTACCCCAAAGACACAGATGTAGTGAAAAGAAGGGCCATATGCACCCCAATGTTCATAGCAGCAATGTCTGCAATAGCCAAACTGTGGAAAGAGCCGAGATGCCCTTCAGCAGATGAATGGATAAAGAAGATGTGGTCCATATATACAATGGAATATGACTCAGTCATCAGAAAGGATGAATACCCAACTTTTGCATAAACATGGATGGGACTGGAGGAGATTATGCTAAGTGAAATAAGTCACGCAGAGAAAGTCAATTATCACATGGTTTCACTTATTTGTGGAACATCAGGAATAGCATGGAGGACATTAGGAGACAGAAGGGAAAAATGAAGGGAGGGAATCGGAGGGAGAGATGAACCGCGAGAGACCATGGACTCTGAGAAACAAACAGGGTTTTAGAGGGGAGGGGGGAGGGGCAATAGGTTAGCCCGGTGATGGGTATTAAGGAGGGCATGTACTGCATGGAGCACTGGGTGATATACAAAAACAGTGGATCGTGGATCACCACATCAAAAACTAATGATGTATAGTGACTAACATAACATACTAAAATTTAAAATATATATATATAATATATATAATATATAATAATATAAAAATAAAAATTAATTAAAAAAATTTTAAAGTGTATGTTAACAATATTGGAAAGATAAAGAGATTTACATCCTGTGGTCTAATTTTCTTTGACATATAATAGTATTTATGACAAGCCCAAACTATTTCTACTTATATTTTTCTGAAAGACATTCCATTTTCAGTCACGATTCTAATCATTTTCAGTTTATATAAACATAGCCCTGGTATTTTTATATAACAAGCACTCTACAAAGTACTTTGGATGTGTAATAGATCAGACAGTAATGTTGAATTTATATAGCATCATTGGGAGTGTGCATGTGAGTGAATCTTCCAGATGACTAAAATTACCCTTGTAAGTAATTAAACATCCTTTTTATGCAAGATATGCATTTAAAGCAGTTAAACTGTGTTACATATTTTCATACATTTTTAATAGAACATTCCCTACATAATTAGCAGTTTCTCGGTGCCTGAAGATCATCACCATAAATAGACCTAGAGGCCACTGATTGGTTGTTTAACCGTGGTTGGTCCAGACTATTGCAGCCATTTCTGTTTTACATTATTTTTCTCTCCTATGTCACTGTCAGGCTATTTAGATCTCCCATCTGCCATCAGTATATGTGACTCTAACATGTATAACTTAATGTTTTTAATGTGCTGGGATTTTGAAACTTAATAACCCAAGTTTATTAGATTGATGTATAGGTTAAGAGTAAGTGCTGAATCATGGTATGAGATATCCTATAAATCAGCCATGTAGGTTACAGTGTCTTACATATATGGTGACTATTGTATATATTAACAAAAGAAGATGTCAGTAGTCAAGATGATCTTTCCAGTATAATATGTCTGCTCTTCTCCTCTTTGATCCATTTTTTTCATGTACCCCAGAGACCTACACCATGGATCTGGCAGCCCAAAGCTCAGAACTGACTTTACTATAATTTGCTGTGCAGTAGTTCCTTATACTCCTCTTTTGTGATCTGGTTCAACTCTCTCCTTCTCTGTGATGCCTTTCTTAGAAGTCTTCCAAGTAACAAGGCAGATAATTGGTCCTCTTTCTGCCTTCTCACAGATTTTTTTTTAATATTTCCTGTTAGAGCATTTATTAAAATTATGATATCATAGTTGTAATAGCTAACCTTCTAAAGCACTACTCTTTCCTGGTATATTGAAAATGACCAAGAAGTAAAAACACAAACCTCTTAGAATGTGCTGGGTGTTATGTTAAGGGCTTTATGTGTATTATTTCATTGAACACTCATTCTTTAAAAGACTTTGAATAATTCACAGAGATGAAAAGGTACAGCATAGAGAATGTAGTCAATAATATTGTAATAACTTGTATGGTGATAGATAGTGACTACATTTGTTGTGGTAAGCATTGATTAATGTATAGAATTGTTGAATCAATATGCTGTTATACCTGAAACTAATATAACATTGTATGTTAATTATACTTAACTTTTTTTAATGAATAAAAAAATAAATAAAAGACCCTTTGACGTAGATACTACTATTTTCTCCATTTTCCAAATTAGGGTTAAGTGAAAGAGAAGGGTCATATAACTTGGCCAAGTGATAGAGCTGGGATTTAAATCCAGGCACTTTGATTCCAGTTTCCACATTTTTCACATCAGTCAGATGAAGCACAGATGTGTCCAAGGTCACATATCTAGTAAGTGACAGAACTAGAATTTGAATCCCAGGCAGTTTGACCTCAGGAACAGTGTTCTTAATTATTTATTTGCTATCCAACAGTCCCCTTTGTAAACTCCTTAAAGGAAAACCTCGTAGTATCCATCATATATCTGTAGAACAGTGACACATAAGAGGTTCTGTAAAAAAGGAGGGCATTTGATATAATGAGCACTGGGTGTCATATGCAACTGATGAATCACTGAATTCTACCCTCGAAACTAATAATACACTATATGTTAACTAACTTGAAATTAAATTTAAAAAAGAGATTCTTAAATGTTTGAGAATGAATTAATGAACTTTTTCACTGCCTGATAGGTAACAATACAGATAAGCTAGGATTTGCTCGTAGATCACTACTCTCAGATATAACTTTAATATTTTGACCTTTTTTATTCCTCCTCATTGTCTCCATCCAAACTGATATTCTAACTACACTCACCAAAGTCTACAAGCCATTGTCTTTGCCTTAGTTCAGTTTGTCAAGCCCAACCTACCACAGATAGGCCACACATATACCAAAGTGAGAAAGAGACTAAAGAAAATGAGTGGCGATTAAAGGAAATGAGTACCCACAAAAATATCAATAATAACAATAATAGTTCAAGGAATGTGAGAACAACAGCTAACAATTTTTTAAAAGCCCCCTGAAAACTCCTGATTTTTGGGCGCCTGGCTGGTTCAGTCGGTAGAGCATGCAACTCTTGATCTTGAGGTTTTAATTTTGAGCCCCATGTTGGGTGTAGAGATTACTTAAGTTAAAATTTTTTAAAATAAATAAACTAAAGCCACCTAAAACATGCAAGGGAAGGAGAGAAAGGAAGGGAAGGTGAGAAAAGAGAGAGCATGCAAGCATGTGAGTAGGAAAAGCACAGAGATGAAAGAAAGGGTTGGGGAGGAAGGGAAAATTGTTAATTCTTGACAATTAAATCCATCCAGTAAGTCTGAGATTTTATCAAAATGGTTATACAAATGAAGTAAGGCAGAAATAAAATAATAAAAATGGCATATTAAATGTAACATTACGTGTCATGTTTATACTTCAATAAGAAATGGTAAATTGTCTAAATTCTATGAAGTAAGCATAAATATATATTGCACATGAATTATAATAGTGCTCTTTTAAAATGTACTTTAAAACTCAACTACTGGGACACCTGGTTGGCTTGGTCAGAGGAGCATGCGACTCTTGATCTCAGGGTCATGAGGTCAAGCCCCATGTTGGGTGTAGAGATTACTAAAGAAATAAATAAATAAACTTAAAATTCAACTATGATAAAGGTGACCTAAATAAAACTGATTTGTTGATTCATCAGCTTGGAATTACAAAAGCTCTAGCAATTAGCTCTAGGTCTAGCTTTAAAACAATATTTTCCCCTCTACAAAAATTTTATTGTAGTGAAGAAACATATTAGAAATCCTACTTACTTTAAGTCTGATTGAACAAGAGCAGTAATACATACCATTTAGGAAGTGGACAATGGTTAGCCTAGGCCTAAAAGATGGCTAATTCTTGTTGTAGTCATTTTTATTCTCTAGAGCCTAGCTTAAATCCCACTGTTTTCATGAGCTTCCTCAGCCATCATTACCCACACTGCTTTCTTTGTTTTCCTAATTTATATAATTCTTAGAGGAGCTAGTATAGGATAGTGGTTGAGCTTGGGGTTGTCATACCACCTATGCTGTCAGCTTACTGGCTGTGTTAATCTAGGCAAGCTGGTAAACCTTGACAAGCCTTGGTTTCTTCTTTTGTAATATGAGGTTGATAAAGATGATGTCTCAAGGTTATTGTGAAGGTTGAGTGAGACCATGTATGTAAAGATGTTAGCACTTGCCTTGCATATACTACATGTTTAATTAACATTAGCTATTATTGTCAGGATTAACTACTGTCCTATTGCTGTCTTGATTGATATGTGTTCTGTCTCTTCCTAGAGTGTCCTCAAGTTAGTAGATGCTCAGTTAAGTATTTACTTGAAGGGTGGATGAGGATGCAGGGAAAGACTAGTGTAAGAGATTGTAACTTGGGGGCTTCTACTTTATATTCAATAAGAGAAGTGGTAGGATTAGAATCTACAGTGGTGGTGACCCCAGGTGATAGCTGGGTACTCAATAAGCAGAGTGTGAGAGATAATAGAAAGGATTAAGAAGAAAGAGAGACATTATTAGTGCTGGCATGGGAGTTAAAAGATTTGGGGGTAGGAGAATAGTCTGTTTATACCATGAAGTAACAGGAATTAAAGGCCACAATACCAGATTGAATTGTGAGGATGTTGGTAGGGGTTGTTAGATGTTTGTAAATCACACCATCTACTAATGGAGTCATGGTGGTAGGACAGATTTGTTTTGGAGGTCATTTGTTTATAAGTGACCTTCTAAATTCATGGCCTATAATTCGGATGACAACTTTAAGGTCAGAAATCAGCCCTTGAAAGGGAGTTTTCGTTTTACCTCCACTACTTTTTCTTGTTCACAAGAGAGGATATTTAACCAAAATTGGAAGGAATGACAACCCAACCAACCATTATTTAAAATGGCACTTCCCAGAATAATTGATTCTTCTCAAGATTCTTCAGAGATGTCATGCTTGTGCAAGTTACAGACATACAGGCATATGGAAACTGGTAATCATGAGATAGGGGGATTTTTAGGGTCTAAATCTCCTAAAAGAAAAAAATAGGATTTCTTTGAAAATAGTTTTCATGTCTTGCTATAAAAGAGTGGGAGGTTTGTGTTTTTACTTCTTGGTCATTTTCAATATACCAGGGAAGAGTAGGACTGCTGCAAGATGGAGGACAACGTGAAAACAAAGAGAGGCAGAGTTAACAATAGTCCGTCCTGCTATGAGACCATTTGAGGAGGAGAATAAATGAGTAATTGACTCCTTTTAGTTGGTTGAAATTTGAAGAGTTTATTTACACAAAAAGGATTGAGTTGGATAAAAAGGTACTCTTTTAATCAGTCAGGAACAACTTAGATATTAGGAAGTATAAAGAAAGACAGCATTTGTTTAGGGATTTGGAAATATATTTCTATGTGGGTTAGTTACTTTTGTTAATTTCTTAATAGACTATATATTAATTTTAGTATTTTAAATAGAATTGTTCTCTAAGTTAATAATGCATATATCCTTACTCAACTTCTTTCAGTTCTTCTAATACACTGTATTCTCTCTCATATCTAGGACTTTGACAGTGCTGTGACATTTACTGAGAAGACTCTTACCCACCCTCCCTTCCCTATCTCATTTGTATACTTTCTATAATTTCATTGCCAAAACACTCAGTGTGTTCTGGTAGGAGTTAATGTTTGTCTTGTTTACCACTGTTTTCCTGCATATACTCAGTATCAGTTTGTTAAATAAAATAATAATATATCTGTTACTGTATCTGCCTCATGTATAAAATGTTCAGAGTATTAAGAAAATTCAATTTTCTGATTATTATGTAAGAGTATGGACTCATGTAATCAAAGCCTGCCTTAAGTCATTTTTATAGTAGTAATTTAAGGGGAAAGAAAAGGAAAGACATGAATAGACAGGTTCTGAAGAAGATACGGGTTCAGATCATTCCAGTATTATTGAGTATTCAATATATGTCCAGTATTCTGGCATGCACTGTGTAGAACACAAAAGAGGCATACAACTAGCTGCTCAAGGAAAGCAATTTTCAAAATAAGGAGAGAGAATTAATACTAGTCAGGAAACCAAGATCAGCCAGAAAGGAGCTGTTAACTTTGAATTTTGTTGGCTTCGAATTTTGTTGGCTTTGAATATGCAGAGGTTTAAGCAACTGGAATTCACATTTTTCCCCCATTTTAATTCTAGTCAGTGAACATCACTGTGTGTCAGGGTAAATAATAGGTTCAGTAGCACTAAGTGTGAAAAGGAAGTATGTGTCCAGGAAGGATGTTGTGGTCCAGGTCACAGAAGTGCTTTAAGGAAAGCAATCCAAGGTGAGAGTGTGCTTTTGGATTTCACAGATAATACTCGCATTGGTGTCAACATTGCTATATTGACATTGGTGTTTACGTTAACTGTTGTGTTCTTCCAGTTTGCCTAGGATACAGTGCCCAGCCACGGTTAGGAGGTTAGTGTGGTAGTTAAGGGATTGAAACACTTTGAGTTGGACACCCCTGGTTTTTTATCCTGGCTGTGCCCTTTCCTTTAGTTGCCATATCTACTTTAGTATCTGTTGTTCAGTTATTGTGAGGACTAACTAAATAATTCATGTAGAGTGCTTTATTAGTATAGTCCCTAGCACATAGTAAGTGCTCAACAAAAGGTTAGCAATAAAGATTTCAGTATTGTTTGTATCAGCATTGAGTCAAGGTCTAGGTGCCATTGCCTGAGATATCCAGACTCTTACACTGACAATATTTTACCAGTTCTTGTCCTTTTAGCACTCTCCACCCATGATGTAAATATATTTCTGAAAGCAGAGCTATTTATCAGACATGATATATTTTATCTTTGTGAAAAAGCACAACTTTACTTGATCTTTTGCCTCTACCTTTTTTTTTAAAGATTTGATTGATTGATTGATTGATTTGACACAGAGAGCGAGAGAGCACAAGCAGGGGGAACAATAGAGGGAGAGGGAGAAGCAGGCTCCCTGCCAAGCAGGAAGTCTGATGCCGGGCTCCATCCCAGAACCCTGGGATCGTGACCTGAGCCAAAGGCAGACACCCAACCATCTGAGCCACCCAGGTGCCCCGTTGCCTCTACTTTTCTCTCTGATCTGATCTTCTGCCACACTGCTCCTTGAAGACACCAGGCTTACCTAGAAACACACACACAGAGGAATCTCATGGTCTTTGATTTACTTTACCTCTTGCTTAGGATGCTTTTCCTCCAGAGAGCCCCAGGGCTCACTAACTGCACCTCATTTAGTCTCTTTAAATGTCACCTCTTTAGGAAGGCCTCCCCTGAGTATCTTATCTAAGATACTACTCCTTATGACTCTCTTATCCTGCTTAATATTTCTTTGTGGTACTTCTTATTATCTCACCTTATTTTCTATATGTATTCATTAATTGTTAATGAATTAATTCCACTCTCGAATGGAAGTACCTTCAAGTTAGTATCATTCACTGTTTTATCTTCATGCTTGAAAGAGTGGCAAGTAAGACAGTCAAGTAAATATTAAATGAATGTTTGAAAAATTTGGAGATTGTTAGACTAAACACTAAAACTACTCTGTAAAGATTATTCTAGAAGTAGCTAAGTTGGGGAATCATACTGAAAAAAGTCTTAAATTGCAATTTCTTTTTCTTTTAGGAAAATGTTGACTCTGGAGGGATGGGAGAAAAATTGTCCCTTCGTAAACAGCGCTTCATGCAGTTTTCTTCACTGGAACATGAAGGAGAATATTATATGACACCACGAGACTTCCTCTTTTCAGTAATGTTTGACCAAATGGAACGTAAGTTGTTTTTTGCATTTTTAAGTTTTTTAAGGTTTTTTTTTTTTTTTTTAGAAATCAAACATTAAGGCTGAAAAACTTCTATTTTTCAGAATTGGTAACAGCTTTTCTTCATTTTAATTATAATTCTTTGTACCATGCATTTGCTTATTATTTAGACTTTACATTCTTCATGACACAAGTGTAGTTAAACATTTTATGTATTTATCTAAGAAATAGTTGTTTTTTATGGGTTTTTCTAAAGAGCCAAAGGGAAAACAGGTAAGTTTTTAATGTCACTAAATATGTTAATAGAATAATTAATTTATCTAGGATATTAGTTTTTGGTAGTATTAATGTTTTAAATTGGGCAAAGAATGAAACCAGATTAGAGCAATGAGAAGCAAAAATCCAAAAGCTATAATTATGTCATCTTATTTCGTAAACCATCAACTTTTAATGATTCCAAATGATATTAGAAATTCTTAGTTGTATTACCTAAACTAGTCCCTTTTACTTTGCAGAGAGTAAATACAGCCCCATCCTCTGTGCCCTCTATTATAAAAGTGTTCTCTGAAAACTTCTTGCCTTCCTCACACCTGTCAGGTGCTGGAAGTACTGCCCTGTAGGTAGCTATATGTGGGACAACTGATAAGGGCTAGTGTAAATTGAGTTGAAAAAGACTACGAAGACTTGGGAAGGCATTTTCAATATTGAGAGATGACTTGAATAAAAACAAAATGAATGATTATGGCATGCTCTACACAGTAAGTTCACCAAACACTAAAACCAAAGAATTGTGTTAGGGAGTAGTGGCAGATCAAATTGCAAAACAGATAAGGGTCATATTGTACAGGGCCTTTCGGTAACCCTGTGCAACCATCAGAGGCTTGTGTATTTGGTAGAGATGAGTGGACATCATCTTTGACCAATGAGGGAGCAGTGAAGGTTTATGAGCAGAAAAATAAATATAGGTTATTTTGATACCTCTTTGGAGGGAAGTTTGGCAGTATGTATCAAAACCCTTTAAGTATGTACTTACTTTGTGCAGTAAGTTCACTTCTAGAGAACTAATTAGTCTAAGTAAATAACTGGAGAGATGAAAAAGATTTTTTTTAAGGTAGTTTACTTTCCAACATGTAAAGAGCTTAAACATCGTCACTCCTGACCTCACAGCAAGAAAAAAGCTGAAAAACTGAAAGTCAGCAGCTCTTCTTAGATCCGTCAGAGAATTGAGACCATAAGGCATAGGAACATGAAAACTGGAGATGGGCAGATACAGAGAAGCAGAGCTTACCCAGAGGAGAAACTACTTGGAAACCACCATGGCAGCCAGCATCTGGTGGGAACATTTAAAGAGTGATTTGGCTAATTGCTAGAATCTGAGCATGGGCTAGCTTGAGAGAGAAAAACTTGTGAAGACGCAGCCATGACGGTCTCATGTACTTTTGTGAGTTTTACCTAGAGGAGCCCCACCAGGTTCTCACAGTGAAGATCTGAGAGAAATCTTCCCTCAAGGGGAGGGGAAAAGTAATCATTTTTAAATATTTCCAGAGCATTCTGTTCTCCTTAGCAAAGGCCTGCACAGGAAGCTTTTACCAAAGTCTAACCAACCTGGGGGAATGGAAATACCCAACTCTGGCCCCCTCTAGCCTTCCCGTCTCACTTATGAAGGAAAACAAAAAACTGAAAGCACTTGTGAGGCTCACAATCCTGGGATACAGGCTTACTAACAGACTGAGACCTAATCATAAGATTATAAAACACTTTTCCTCCCCCTGCACCTCACCACACATTAGGAAGGCTCCTAAGGGGGATACAACAGAAAGAACTGCACTTCTCCGACCTTATATATGAAGGAGTCTCTAGGGAAATGAAAACAACAGAAGAGACAAAAACAAGGACACCAGAGGAAATGTTTAAAAGCCTCTGACACCTACAACTATAGCAGATAGTAAACTCATCCTAATATTATCCAGATAAACATAGAACCTCACACTTAAAACCTATCTCCTTAAGTAATATTTACCTAATAGATCTTATCTGGCTCTCAGACAACTCACTTGACATGCTAAAAGGCAAAAGGCCGTCTGAAGAGACAAAGCAAGCATCAGAACCAGATCCAAATATAGCAAAGATTTTGGAGTTAGCAGACCAGAATTTAAAATAACCATGATTAATATAACTAAGTGCTCTAATAGAAAAGTACACAACATATAATAACAGATAGGTAATGTAAGCAGAGATGGGGGAACTCTTAGAATCAAAAAGAAATGCTAGAAATAAAAAACACTATAATAGAAATGAAGAATGCCTTTGATGGGCTCATTAGAATAATGCTCTGGGCCGAAGAAATAATCAGTGAGCTTGAAGACATGTTAATTGAGATTTCTCAAACTGCAAAAAGGAAAGACTGGAAAAAAAACAATGTCCAAGAAGTGTGGGACAAAAATTGTAACATGCACATAATGGCAATACCAAAGAAGAAAGAACAGAAGAAATATTCAAAGTTATTAACAACTGAGAAATTTCCAAAATTATTAATAAACACCAAACCACAAATTCAGGAAGCTCACAGAATTCTAAGCAGGCTAAATATTTAAAAAAAACAAAAACAAAAAACCCTATACCTAGGCATATCATTCAAACTATAGAAAATCAAAGACAAAATCTTAACAGAAGTCAGGGGGGAAAGACCTTACTTAAAGGGATAAAGGTTAAGAATTGTATCATACTTCTCTTCTGAAACCATGCAAGCAAGAAGAGAGTAGAGTAAAATATTTAAAATTTTGGGATGGGGGAGGAGTTAAGATGGCGGAATAGTAGGGGGACCCTGGGACACAGCTAGATAAACATCAAATCATTTTGAACAACTAGGAAACCGATCTGAGGAAAGAAAACAATCGCACAATTGGAGGGGGAGAACATGACAAATGTGAGCTTCAGAGAGTGAATTGGGAGAGAGAAAAGCTGCAGTACTACGGAGTGGTGGGAACCCTTCTCATAGAGCAGTCAGGGATGGAGGGTTGGAGCAAGGCTCAGTGGTGTGGGGATATCCTGGGTCGCTGGGGAAGAGAATATTCCCCTTCCTGGAGTGCATTTGGAAGATGGTATTTTGCCTTTCCAAGGACAGAAACCTGCCAGGCAGTTTTGAACCGCCATTCAACAGCAGGGGACAGAGGCACCCACAGACGGCAGATAACCTGGTTGTGGCTTTTTGCTGTGTTTCAGCATAGACTCTGGGCACTCATACAGGCATGCAGCTGCTTTTCTGGGACAAAAAGGTGTCAGGCACAGCACTGCAAGACTCTTTCAGGGGAAGGGAGTGGGTTCACATGCCACCAGATACTTTAAGACTTGTTGTTTTGAATCCCAGCTGCCAGCCAGAGATAAAACACTGGAGAATTAGCCTGGGGCGGGCCAATGGCCAGGCACAGATAGGCTGAAAGCAGGGTTCTGATGAAAGCCTGGGACATAGAAGAAAAGATCATTCACTTTTCTGTGAGGGTCTCCTGAACAGCAGCAACCTCGAGTTTCCGTCCCCCTGTTGAGAGGGCGGGTTGACACCATCCCCCCTGCCCACCAGCATAGTCAGACTTCAGACAGAACACAACCCCTGGAGTCACTTACACCAAATTCTGCACGCACGCACACGCACACGCGCACACACACACACACACACACACACACACACACCCGCCCCAGTGCACTGGCAGGGGAATCTTTACAGAGGCAGGTCTGACTGTTAGCCAGTGCAGCAGGCCTCTCTCTCAGAAGACCAACACAGGCCCTCCCATGCATCAAGGCTACTGACTGTGGAGTGCTCCAAAGCTCAGTTTAGCTCCACCCCCCCATTATTTTTTTATTTTTATTTTTTTATATATTTTTTCCTCTTTGGCATCAGGCTTATAGTTTTTTGTTCATTTGTTGGCTTATTTCTTTTTCTAGTTTTTTGGATCAGGCTTTTTTTTTCCCCCTAATTTATTTTTCTTTGGAATCAGGCATATACGTTTTGATTTGTTTGTTCGTTTGCTTACTTGTTCCTTTTCCTTTTTTCTTAGATTGGGCTTTTTTTTTCTTTCTTTCTTATTAGGCCTATCTTAATAAACAGACCCAAGTACAACAACTTAAAGGTCCAAACACGCCCCATTGCAAGCAAGGAGGAACTCTACAGGGGACTGGCCTGTGGGAAAGAGCAGCCAAAACAAGCAGCAGAGTACACACAACATACACCAGAAATACTTCCTGAAGCACAAGGCCCTGAACAGTGTATGACCACTTCATAATATAGTATTACTCTCAGAAGCAGGAAACTAACAAGCTTTCATAACATGCAAAAGACAGAAACCTAGACATAATGACAAGATGGACAAATTCTCCCCCAAAAAAAGATCAAGAAGAAACCACAGCCAGGGGGTTGCTCAAAACAGGTATAAGCAATATATCTGAACAAGAATTAAGAACAACAGTCATAATACTAGCTGGGCTTGAAAGAAGCATAGAAGACACTAGAGAAACCCTGCCTGCAGAGATAAAAGACCTAAAAACTAGTCAGGCCGAAATAAAAAATGCTATAACTGAGATGCAAAATTGACTGGATGTAATCACAACAAGGATGGAAGAGGCAGAGGAACGAATAGGTGATATAGAAGATAAAATCATGGAAAATAGGCTGAAAAGAGGGAAAGAAAACTATTAGATCACAAATATAGACTTAGGGAACTCAGCGGTTTCACAAAGTGCAATAATATCCATATCATAGGAGTCCTAGAAGAAGAGAGGGAAAAGGGGGTAGAAGGTCTATTTGAACAAATTATAACTGAGAACTTCCCTAATATGGGGAAGGAAACAGTCATTCAAGTCCAAGAGTGCACAGAGAACTCCCCTCAAAGTCAGCAAAAACAGGTCAACAACACCAAGACATATCATAGTGATACCTGCAAAGTACAAAGGTAAAGAGATAATTCTGAAAGCAGCTAGGGACAAAAGGTCCTTAACCTACAAGAGTAGACAGATAAGGTTAGCAGCAGACCTTTCCACAGAGACCTGGCAGTCCTGAAGGGAGTGACATGATATATTCAATGTGCTGAATGGGAAAAATATGCAGCCAGGAATACTATATCCAGCAAGACTGTCATTCATACTAGAAGGAGAGAGTTTTCAAGACAATTGCAAAAACTAAAGGAGTTCTTGAACACTAAACCAGCTCTGCAAGAAATACTAGAGGACCATTTGAGCAGGCAAGAGAGACCAAAAGCAACAAAGACTAGAAAGGAACAAAGACAATCTACAGGAACAGCGACTTTACAGGTAATACAGTGGCACTAAATTCATATCTATCAATAATTCTCTGAATGTAAATGAACTAAATACTCCAATCAAAAGACATAGGGTATCAGAATGGATAAAATTTTGAAAGAAAAATCCACCAACCTAGAATTCTGTATCCAGTGAGGTTATCCTTCAAAAGTGAAGGAGAAGTAAAGAAGTTCTCAAACAAAAACTGAGGGAATCTGTCATCAGTAGACCTGCTGTAAAGAAACATTAAGTTCTTCTGAAAGAAGAAAAATGATATAGGTCAAAAACTCAGGTCTACAATGAAGAAAATAAGAGAGTTAGAAATGGAATAGATGAAGATACAAGAAAGTCATTTATTTTTCTTATTCTTAACAGATCTGACA
Organism: Eumetopias jubatus; assembly: GCF_037043125.1. Taxonomy (NCBI): domain Eukaryota; kingdom Metazoa; phylum Chordata; class Mammalia; order Carnivora; family Otariidae; genus Eumetopias; species Eumetopias jubatus. Next base: position 115,933,973 of record NW_028274809.1, on the reverse strand, counting down.
GTTTATTCAAAATAATAGCAGCAACATATTGGATGATTATAGCTTATGAATAAGTGAAATGCATGACAGCAGTATTCTAAGGAACGGGATTAATGAATTGGGGATACTCTGCTATAAGGCACCTGTGCTACCCATGAAGCAATATAGTGTTACTTGGAAGTAGACTTAGTTTGGTTATAAATGTATATTGCAAACCTTGGGGAAACCGCTAAAAAATATTTAAAGAAACATAATTGACATGCTGTGAGGGGAGAATCAAATTGTACAAAATGCTCGATTAAAATCAGAAGGCAGAAAAAGACAAAAAAGGAAGTAAAAACAAGAACAATGCATAGAAAACAGTTACAAATATGGTAGATACTAATCCAACTATCAATAATCACTTTAGACAAGAAAGTTCTAAATACACCAATTAAAAGACATGTATTTAAAATTTTTCAAAGATAATCTCTCTTTGGGTTAGAGAAATATTAAATAAGACACAAAAAGTAGGGGTGCCTGGGTGTCTCAGTCAATTAAGCATCTGCCTTCAGCTCAGGTCATGATCCCTGGGATCCTGGGGTCCTGGGAGAGAGCCCTGCATCAGGCTCCCTGCTCAGTGGGGAGCCTGCTTCTCCCTCTCCCTCTGCCCCTCTCATGGGTGTACACAGTCCTCTCTCTCATCTCAAATAAACAAATAAAATCTTTTAATAAATAAGTAAATAATTAATTTTTAAGACACAAAAAGCATTAATATAAGAGATTGACAAATTCAACTATATTAAAATTAGAACTTCTGTTTATCAAAAGTTGCCTTAGAGAAATTGAAAAGACAAGCCACAAACTGGCAACACTTATGTACAATACATATGACTGACAAATAATTAGTGTTTAGAATATATACCAATCTACAAATCAGTAAGAAAAAGACAATCCAATCAAAAAATGGGCAGAAGAAATAAATAGCATTCACAGAAGAGGAAACACAAGAACAATAAACATATATTTATCTTTGTTGGTGACAATAAGATACAAGTTTATACCTTTTAGATTGGCAACAGTTAAGTCTGTTAATAACAAAGGTTGTAGAGGGTCTAGCTCAATATGGACTTTTATACCCTATTGGTTATAAGTATCAGTTGAAACAGCTACTTTAGAAAACACTTGGGCACTGTCTTATAAAGTTAAACTTTTGCATAATTTTTGATCTAAAAATCCCATTCCTCTGGGTATACATACTGTACAACCAATAGGAACACTTGCCCATGTACACACAGTAGGATGTATGTATAAGAATACTCATAGAAGCAATATTAGCAAAAAAAAGCTAGAAACAACCCAAAATGTCCATCATTTGGAGAATGGATAAATAAATTGTGCCATATTCATACAATGGAATTTTATTTAGTACTAAAAGTGAACAACCCGAAGAGATCAACTCCCATCACATCAGCATGAGGAGCTCCATGGACCTGCATCCCACTGAAACTGATTAAATATTTTAAAATATCATTTAAAGTCTCTGGAAACATTCCTAAGGTCATACAGCAAATGAAGAACCATGTATTTAAGAAAATCTGCTAAAACTGGGTGAGAAGTGAGTCTGTGGTATTTGAACTAAGACTGATCCTTCCCTCCTCCCAGTCCAGTGAAACCGAAATTCCCTTCCAGACTGGTGCAGCCAAGAACACAGGGTTCTCTCTAGCCCCAGCTCCTAGTCAGAAGGCTTACTTCCCAGGGGGAGTAGGACACCAGCATTTCTCATCCTACCGTCAGTTACTTGCAGAGGCTAAGTTCTGTGCAAGTGCAATTGAGAGGTGGGAGCTCCCTTCTTGTCCCCAAGACCTCACTTACAGAATGGAGTCTCTGCTTGGGGTCCGTGCCACTGAGAATACTGGAACTTTGATTTCTCGCCTCCTGGCTAGTAAGGCTTTGCTTCCACTCTGAGATCAGAGATTACTACCACCCATCTCTTAGAATAGGGGTGTCACTTAGAGCCCTACTCCCAGCTCTGGAGCCCTGGGTAAGAGATTTTGCCTGGGGAAAGAAGCAGGTGGTAAAACAAATAGCTGCTAATGTCTTTGCAAAGAAACTGACTTCATTTTAAACAGCATAAAGAAGCTCAAGCCTAAGGGTGCTCTGAAAAACAAGTGGAAGTTGTGGTGAAAGATAATTGGGAGATTATTGATAGGTTCAATGAAGATAACTATAGGCTGGCTAGTTTGTGGAAGAGAATGAAGGAAAGACAGCTGGAAGGAGCACTACCGGGTTCATAACAAATATTAAACACTGATCATGGGAACTATTCCTTCAGGGAGCCCAAATTTGATTGTATTATTGTCCAGAACAATCTGTCTCAAGCATTCTTGGAAAAAATAAAGCAGTCAGCTGACAATTAGTGGAGCTTAACACCTTGTTTCGTATGGTCAGGAAAAGAGACCAGGAGGGCTGCCAAACCTATTGCCGTCCCAGTGATTGTGGGCATACCTAAAGCTTTGCCTCCCTGAAGAGCAACATCAGAGGCTTAACGCACATAGAAAACAAAAAGTAAAATGGTAAATATAAATTCAGCTATATCAGTACCACCATCAAATGTGAATGTATCAATCAATCCAATCAAAAGGCAGAAATTGTCAGAGTACGTTTTTTTTTTAGGTTTTTATTTCAATTTCAGTTAACATACAGTGTTACATTAGTTTCAGGTGTACAATATAGTGTATCAGCAATTCTTTTTTTTTTTTTTAAGATTTTATTTATTTGAGAGAGAGTGAGAGAGAGTACACGAGAGAGGGTAGGGTCAGAGGGAGAAGCAGACTCCCCCACTGAGCCTGGAGTCCGATGCGGGACTCGATCCTGGGACTCCAGGATCATGACCTGAGCCGAAGGCAGTCGCTTAACCAACTGAGCCACCCAGGCGCCCTAGTGTATCAGCAATTCCATACATTACTCTTACACTTATCACAAGTGCCTGCCTTAATCCCTATCACCTATTTAACTCATCCCCACCCCTCCCCTCTGGTGATCATCAGTTTATTCTCTGTAATTAAGAGTCTGTTTCTTGATTTGTCTCGTTCTTTTTTTCCCCTTTGCTCCTTTCTTTTCTTAAATTCCACATAGGAAGGAAATCATATGGTATTTGTCTTTCTCTGACTGACTTACTTCACTTAACATTATACTCTCTAGCTCCATCCATGTCATTGCAAATGGCAAGATTTCATTCTTTTTTACGGCTGAATAATATTCGTGTGTGTGTGTGTGTGTGTGTGTGTGTGTGTGTGTGTGTGTGTGTATGTATGTGTATGCCAGCTTCTTTACCCATTGAGCAGTCGCTGAACACTTGGGCTTCTTCCATATATGTCTTGGCTATTGTCAGTACTGCTGCTATAAACATAGGGGTACATGTATCCCTTTGAATTAGTGTTTTTATATTCTTTGAGTAAATACTCAGTAGTGCAATTGATGGATCATAGAATAGTTCTGTCTTTTACTTTTTGCAGAACCTCCATACTGTGCCCCGTAGTGGCTGCACCAGTTTGCCTTCCCACCAACAGTGCAAGAGGGTTCCTTTTTCTCCACATCCTCACCTACATCTGTTGTTTCTTGTGTTTTGGATTTTAGCCATTCTGACAAGTGTGAGGTGATATCTCATTGTAGTTTTGATTTGCATTTCCCTGATGGTAAGTGATAACGAACATCTTTTCATGTGGTCAGACTAGATTTAAAAATAAGATCCAACTATTTGCTGTTAACAGGAGATAGTTTAGATGCAAAAACAAAGAAAAAGTGAAAGTAAAAAGATGGGAAAAGGTATACAACCACCACAAGAAATCTGGAGTGGCTCCTAAGTATTTTATTCCTTTTGATGCTGTTGCGAATGGAATTATTTTCTTAATTTCCTTTTTGGATTATTTATTGCAGGTATAGAGAAATACAAGATTTTTGTGTGTGGATTTTTTTTTTTATCCTGTAGCTTTGATAAATTATTCCAACAATTTTTAGTGATTTTCTAAAGATTTTCTACATATAAGATCATGTCTTCTATGAATAGAAATATTTGTATTTGCTCCTTTTCTAATTGGGTGACCTTTATTTCTTTTTCTTGCCTAACTGCTCTGTCTAAAACTTCCAGACACATGTTCAATGGAAGTGGTAAAAACAGGCAGGCATCCTTTCCTTGTTCCTAATCTTACTGTTAAAGCTTTCAGTCCTTATTGTTGAGTTTGTAGTTCTCTCTCATTTTTCATATATGTGCTTTATAGAAGATACCTTCTGTTCCTAATTTATGGAATGTTTTTTATCATGAAAGGGTGTTGGATTTTGTCAGGTGCCTCTTTTGGACTCATTGAAATTATCATATGGAGTTTTTTCTTTGATTCTATTAATGTGTTGTAATACATGGATTGGTTTTCATATCTTGAACCACCCTTGCATTCCAGGAATAGATCTCCTTTGGCCATGGTATATAATCATTTTAACATGCTATTGAATTCTGTTTCCTAGTATTTTGTTGAGAATTTTTATACCAGTATTAGCAAGGGTTATTGGCCTATAGTTTTCTTTCCAATGCCTTTATCTAGCTTTGGCATCAGGGTAATACTGGTCTCTTAGGGGGAGTTCAGACTTGTTCCCATCTCTTCAATTTTTGGAAGAGTATGAAGAGTATTGGTATTCTTATTTAAATGGTAGAATTCTCTAGTGAGGCCTGGACTTTTGTTTGTTGGACACTTTTTTTTTTTTTAATCACTGCTTTAATCTCCATACTTGTTTAGGTATATTCACATTTTCTGTTTTTCCTTGGGTTCATTTTGCTAGTTTCTAGTTATTCGTCCATTTCATCGAGGTTATCCAGTCTGTTGGCATATAATTATTGATAGTATTGTCTCGGAATTTTTTTTATTTCTGCAAAATCAGTAGGAATGTCCCCATTTTCATTTCTGATTTTAGTAATTTAACTTAAGCTTTTGTTCTTTTATTATAGTCAAACTAACTGAAGGTTTATATTTTGTTGATCTCTTCAAAGAACTAACTTTTGGTTTTGTTGATTTTCTTTATTATTCTATTCTGTTTGGGTTATCTCCATTTAAATCTTTATTATTTTTTCCCTATGCCAGCTTTCAGTTTAGTTTGCTCTTCTCTTCTTTTCTCTAGCTCCTTAATGTGCAGTTGGTTTGAGATCTTTCTTCTTTGTTAATGTACACTTCTATAGCAATAAATTTCCCTGTAGGCAGTGTTTTTACTGTGTCCCATAAATTTTAATATGTTGTGATTTTATTCCCATTCTTCTCAAGATATTTTCTAATTTCTCTTGTGATTGCTTCTTTAACCCATTGGTTATTTGAAGAGTGTGTTAATGTCCACAATATTTGTGAATTTTCTGGTTTTCCTTCTGCTGCTCATTTCTAGTTTCATCCCACTGTTATTAAAAAAAAAATACTGGGCGCCTGGATGGCTCAGTTGGTTAAGCGACTGCCTTCGGCTCAGGTCATGATCCTGGAGTCCTGGGGTCGAGTCCCACATCGGGCTCCCTGCTGAGTGGGGAGTCTGCTTCTCCCTCTGACCCTCTTCCCTCTCATGCTCTCTATCTCTCATTCTCTCTCTCTCAAATAAATAAATAAATAAAATCTTATAAAAAAATTTAAAAAAAATACTTTATATGATTTCAACCTTTAAATGTATTAAGACTTGTTTTTTCAACTATTTTATGGTCTATCCTGGGAATGTTACATGTGCACTTGAAAAGTATATACATCCTGATATTTTTAAGTGAACAGTTCTGTAAGTCTGTTAGGTCTAATTGGCATATAGTGTTATTCAAGTTATCTAGTTCCTTATTAATCTTCTTGATGGTTGTTCTGTTCATTGTTGAAATGAAAGTAGAATATTGAAGTCTCTATTATTGTAGAACTGTCTTTTTCCCTTGAATTCTGTCAATTAAGAAGGTTTTTTTTAAGGGCATAAAGAGTAAGAGTGCATTTTTTTCTTATTTATATATGTATATAAATAAAATATAGTCTGTACGGGTATCACCAAATTGCTGATAGTACACTCTTGGCTTTTGGAATTATCAGTTTTTATATTTTCTTTTTGTTCTTGGAATTTTTAATTCATCTGCAAAGTAGATTATCGGTATAAAAAAGAAAAGGTTTTAAATGCTTCTTAAATCTACATTTAAAAAGTAAGTGAAACAAAAAGAGACTATTAGATTTTTAAAATAAGACTGTTGACCAATGATGAAAATGCAGTATCATATAAGTCAGGAGGGGCACCTGGCTCACTTGGTTACGTGTCTGCCTTCAGCTCAGGTCATGATCCCAGGGTCCTGGGATCGAGCCCCACATCTTCTCCCTCTCCCTCTCCCTGCCACTCCCCTTGCTTGCGCACACACTCTCACTCTTGCTCTCTGTCAAATAAATAAATAAAATCTTTAAAAAACATATATATATAGGAAATGTTTGGTCAGTAGTATGGGTGTTCCAGAAAGGTCCAGTAGAATGATAACTGGAAAGAGGTTACTGGATTTGATCACTAGCCTGAGCCATTAGGACCTTAGGTCAGTTTCAAGAGAGTGGTGGGCAGTTAAAGAGAGAATTGTAAGGACTGAGAAGAGCAGGTATAGATTGCTTTTTCTAAAAATTTTGGTTCTAAAGGAGGACAAAACAGGATGATAGTATAGGAGAAAACAAAGGATAATGGAAGAATTCTTTAGAAATATTTTATAGCCAAAATGTCAGTGCTGTTTCCTATACTATAATTTATGCTCATTTTTTCATAGAAGTGTTTCAAGTGGAGGTTGTAAAAATTGATCATCCTCAAAATGTTAATGTATTGTATACTTGTGAATAGTATGTATTAGTGTTTGTTTTCTCATCACCTAATTCAGTGATTCACCCCTTTGATTTTCATTAAACATTTGTATTTTACTCTTGTGCTTAATGTCATCAAAGAATTCCTCCCTTTTTCAGTTGAATCTAGTTTTTTATTACCTTATTTTAGCCACAGACCTATGCGCTATTTTTCTAAATCAAGTTCAAAGTTTATGTGGCTTTTTCTTTGTTTCATTGTTGTTTTTATGCAACCCTTGATTTAACCAATTTAGGTTCTTATAATGTTTGCACTTTTATTAATTGCATTGGAATGCAGTTAAACTCTATCAGAAGGCATTTAGCTAAATCAAGAATTCAGTGATTTGCAGGCCAAATAATACATCTTTTATGCATATGATGTACTTCATCTTTATTTTTCATCATGGGTAAGAAGAATAATCTTGGTTGCATTCCTACGGATCATAGTGAACAGCAAAACAAGGAAAACTGGAGTCAACCCAATAACCCATGATCTTCATGTATAAACAGAAAGAAACAAAACAATCTTGAGATTTATTAGATTCTAAACTCATTTTTGCCTGGTATGTATCTTTCAGAACATTTTACAAATAATATACTTTGCTAATAGTAATTGTAATAGTAATTGATGGAGATGTAAATCATCTCCCCATTCTTCTTTCAAGTGGATGCTGGATGCTTATTCTTCATTTTTTCCTGAGATCAGTGTCATCCTTAATTCCTGTTCCATACTCAATACTGTAAAAGCATGCTCCGTTGAGAACTAGGTTATGTGGTTGAAGCACCGTTCTCCCTTATTTAAGTTCTTTTTCATTGAATCCCAAGTTGCTGTTTTCTGCTAAATTTCTTTAGCCTTACATTACCAGGAATTGCTCCAGTTTAGAAATTGCAAATTACAGAAGCCCACTTTGGCAACAATGTGTCAATTATCCTTCTACCTTACCCACTTCCTAATACCTAATACACCTGTTCTTGACCTCAGAAAAGCTTCTAATCTCAATTATTCCATTATTTCCAAGCTCTCAGCTCTTCTGGATTTTCCTCCTTTTCTGTAACTACATGGTTTGTCATTTTGTCACTCACTAATAATTGCTTTCCAGTATCTTTCTCCTTTGTCCTTCTTACTGAACCTAGCCTGCTAAGAACTATTGGGAGAAAATCACATGGTTCTGCAGATTAGAGCCACTAAATTCATGTTCTTCAACTTCATGTAGATTGTCTGAAGCATTTACACATCCCTAATTAGCTTTCTCCTGGTGGTGTGCTCCTTACCCTAAGACTAAATCCCCCACCATTTCCTCTAGTTTTGTCATTGTTTTTATCTCTACTGCCTCCTTCCCTGAAATTCACAAGTAGTCTTATGTCTTTACTATCTTGAAAAATCCCTAACATGATCATACTTCTTTCTGGCTGTTCTCTTATCAGCCAGATTTCAGCCATCTGTACTCCTTCCTTTAGAGCCCACTACTCCTTGGTGCACCACAACCTGGCTGCTCCTCTCACCTCTCTACTGAATATTATTTTTCAGATTACCATTGACCTCCAAATTGCCAGGACCAATGGCTCTTTTTCCCGCCGCCTTCTTAATTGATCTTTTAACAGCATTTACTCCCTCCTTGAAACTTTGTTCTCCCTGTGACACACATTTCCTAGGTTTTTTTCTAACACATGTATTCATTACTTCTTAGTTGCTTTCGTGGTTCCTCTTCTTCCTGTCAACTCTTAAATGCCCATGCTCCCTTCAGCTCTACTCACTTTATAGATAATCCCTGAATGATTTCATTGTCACTCATCACTGCAACTACTTAAGTGACTGTTACTTTAGATATTTTTGTCTTTAGCCTCAATCTCTGCTGGCCACTAGAAGCACATATCTTAGCTGTCCATTAGACCCTTGTGTGTTATCCACACAGGCATAGAGAACTCAACATGTCTGGAAATGAATTCATTATCTTTCCCATCAAGCCTTTTCTTTCCCTGCATCTTCTTTGGGATGGCACAACCTTCATCACTTCCCTAATTCACTCAGTCTTTTGGGAGTTTTCATAGACATCTCCATCTCCCTCATCTTTTATATCCAGTTCATCACAAAGACCCACTTATTCTGCCTCCTTAATTTCTCTTGTATTTGTCTTTCTCTATTCTTATTTCTTTTGCCTTATTTTAGGCTCTCAGCACTTCTCCCTGGATTATTGCAACAACCTCCTTTCCTTCAGTCTAGACATCTTTTTCCCATGCGAACAATTGATCCTTTTACTCTCCTACTTAAAATTATTTAGCATTTCCCATAACTTTCAGCTTAACACTCAGAGCCCTTGTTGCTCTGACTTGTGTCTACTCTGTATTGTGCCCTTTGCTTCATTCATACAGAGCAACTTAAAAGCCAGCCTTTTTGTAATAAAGCTGTGAATGTAACAAAGCAGCAATATATCCTTGCCATGAGAAGTACACTCAAATTTTATTTGGAGAAATGTTATTAAAAATAGTCAGATTTACAAACCTAAAGGCAACCTACAGAATGGGAGAAGATATTTGCAAATGTCTTAACAGATAAAGGCTAGTATCAAAATCTATAAAGAGCTTATCAAACTCAACATCCAAAAAAAAAAAACAACAAAAAATCCATTCAAGAAATGGGTAGAAGACATGAACAGACATTTCTCCAAAGAAGACATACAAATGGCCAACAGACACATGAAAAAATGCTCAACATCAGTTGGTATGAGGGAAATACAAATCAAAACCACAATGAGATAACCACCTCACGCTGGTCAGAATGGCTAAGATTAACAACTCAGGAAAACAGATGTTGGTGACACAGAGAAAGGGGAACCCTCTTACACTGTTGGTGGGAATGCAAACTGGTGCAGCCACTCTGGAAAACAGTATGGAAGTTCCTCAAAAAGTTAAAAGTAGAGCAACCCTATGACCTAGCAATTGCACTACTAGGTATTTATCTAAAGGATTCAAACAGTGATTCAAAGGGGCACGTGCACCCCAGTTTTTATAGCGGCAATGTCCACAATAGCCAAACTATGGAAAGAGCCCAGATGTCCATCGACTGATGAATGGATAAAGAAGATGTGGTGTATATATATAATGGAATATTACTCAGGCATCAAAAAGTGAAATCCTGCCATTTGCAACGGCATGGATGGAACTAGAGTGTATTATGCTAAGTGAAATAAGTCAGAGAAAGACAAATACCATATGATTTCATATGTGGAATTTTAGAAACAAAACAGATGAACATAGGGAAAGGAAAGGAAAAATACAAAAACAGAAAGGGAGGCAAACCATAAGAGACTCTTAACTATAGGGAATAAACTTAGGATTGTTGGAGGGGAGATGGGTGGAGGGATGGGGTAACTGGGTGATGGGCATTAAGGAAGGCACTTGACGTAATAAGCACTAGGTGTTGTATGCAACTGATGAGTCACTGAATTCTACCTCTAAAACTAATAATACAGTATATGTTAATTAAATCGAATTTAAATTTAAAAATTTTTTAAATAGTTAAATTTCTTATGACTTTTTCTCATGGTAATTTTAGCAGGCTGCTTGTTTTAGTAGAATATGATATTTGTTGTATTCCTTGTACATTGTATTCCTTGTGAATTAATTTTGGCATCTTCCAGAATTAAAAGTTTGCTGAAAATGTGTTTAGGAGTACCATAATATGTCTTTATACTATTAGAACATTATATTATGTTAGAAATAAAGTTTTTTGGTCAAGCATACTTTTCTTTATGCCTTATTGACCAGTGTGCTTAATTAAATGTATTGTTCTCTTATAATATGTACTTTATCCATATTATATAATGCCTTAGAACAAATGCTGTTATAATAGCATAGAGGCTTGTACAGAGTCTATCTTATAAATTTTGTTTAGAGCACTTTATTTCAATTCTTTTTTTTTTTAATTTAAGACCTTTATTAACGGGTGCTTGCCATTTGTTGATTTTTTTGAAAAAATCAAGTTGTAAACTTTTTATTACAAATTAAAAATGAGGTTCTTAAAAATCTCAACTTGACCAGATATGAAACAATCTAAAAACCTTTAAAGATGTATTGAGAAAAACCAGGTTTTTTGTTTTATTTTTTAAAAAAAAAAACACATTTGTCATTACCAAAAAGAGATGTCTTTAGGTAAAAATAATAAAAACCCCATGCTGCATAGATAATGCAGATAGTTCTGTTTCTCTGGTCAGTGGGCAAAAAGCAAGCATTTAAGTTCTTCAGCTCCAATCTTTTCTTCATTTCTTATTGCTGGAATTTCATCTTCATTTCTTTGTGTTGGATGACTAAACCGGATGATGGTAGAAATGGTAAGCAGGCATTTACTCAGCCCCGCCCTGCTCAGCCTCAGGAGCGGACGAATTCTCAGCTGGTGGATCGGCTGCTTTTGTCTCTTTGCCATCTTGTCTAGGGTTTTCTGGGCATCTGCATCGGTAATTGAAGTTGCGGCGGTACCGACACGTTGAGGTGGCTGCTGACCTTGGGTCTCATCTCCTTGATTTTCCCTTATCTTCCTCATTGCCTTTTTGTCATACAGAGCTGCATTTTTATTTAACTGGCCAAACCAAGGCAAGAGACACAGAATTGGATGAAGGATATGCTAAGATTGGCCTTTTTTTTAAACCTCATTTGCAGGCATTGCAATGGAAATACAAGAAAGATTGCTTAAAAGCCAGTCCAAACAGCAGTGAAGGGACTGCCCAAATCCTCAAGAGCTACAACATAAATTCCTAGCCCTCTCTCAAAAGACTAGACATAAGCCTGCTACTTACTGCCGTTCTGTTTCTCATAAATCCAAGTTAGGTAGATACATGAGGCTGAATTTTAAAAATTTAACATTAAAATATTTTATAAAGTATAAAGTTATCTGTCCACCACCATAACCTCTAACCAAAACACTTGTTACTGTATTCTTAGCTCACTCTATTCCAGCTACACCTTGCTTTACCTCACACAACAAATATGCTCCCACCCTAGGGCCTTTGCACTGGATGTTACCTTTGCCTGAAACACATTGTCCAGATATCTCTTGGCTAATCTGTCCCTGTTTGCTTCAGTTGCCTTCTCAATGAAGAAGTGTAATCTCACACCACACACACACCCCCATCCATTCATTCTGCTGCTCTTTTAATCCCTCTTACCTTGTTCAGGTTTTTCTCATAGCACTTATCACAATCTAATGTATACTATATCTAATTTACTTATTTTCTAAGTTTATTGTTTATTGTCTGTGTTCCACCCCTAGAATGCCTGTTCCATGACAGCAGGGATTTTTGTCTCTTGTGCTCAGTGACATAGACCAAATGCCCAGAAAAGTGCTTGACACATAGTAGGTATTCATTAACAAGAGTTTCTACTAGACTTCCAACAAGAAATAATGAGTAAGCAGTTAGATATAAGTAAGAAAGTGAATGGAACCAAAAGTGTAAATTTAAGACTGTTCAGTAAATTCATGCTATTTAAAGCTAAGAGACTTGATGAGACTGCAAAAATGAGTTTAGATAGAAAAATAAGCAGTAAAAGGAATGAGCCCTGAGGTATTCTGGCATGTAGAATTGGAGAGATGAGGCAGAAAGCAGTAAGAGAAACCAAGTAGGGGCAGTTAAAAAAGAGGAAAGTCAGTAAAAGTATTGCGAAGTTCAGGAAAGTGTTTCAAGGAGGAAGGAATAATCAGCCATGAAAAATGTCAATGACAAGTCAGGTAAGACACGGAGTAAGAATTGACCGTTGAAGGTGGTGTGGGGAAGATGACAGAGTAAGAAGATACTGAGTTCGCCTCTTCCCGTAAACAGACTGAGCAGTAACTACATGTAGAGCAACTCTGAGAACAACCTGAAGACTAGCAGAGTAGCTATTCCACAGCTAAAGACATGAAGGAAAAGCCAAATCAAGACAAGTGGGAGGGGCAGAGACAGGTTAGGTGGGGAGTCAAATCCCCAGCATAGAAAATCATAGGCCAAAGGGATATCAATGGCACAGAGGTTCACCCTGGGGATATAGGGGATCAGGCCCCACATCGGGCTCCCCCTTCCTGGGGATCTGCACCAGGAAGGCAAGCCCCCATAACATCTGGCTTTGAAAATCAGCAGAGCTTAACTCCCTGAGACTCCTTCAGTTTTTTGGAATAGTTTGAGTTTATCTTTTCAGAGAACCAGCTCTTAGTTGTATTGATCTTATCTTAAGTTTCTGTTTCATTTTTTTGTCTGATCTTTATCATTTCTCTCCTACTACTAACTCTCACCACTTTTATTCAACATAGTACTAGGAGTGCTAACCGCGGCCATCAGACAAAAATAAGAAATACAAAGCATCCAAACTGGAAAAGAAGTAAAACTGTCCCTATTTGCAGATGACATGGTACTGTATACGGAGACCATAAGGACTCCACCAAAAAACTGTTAGAACTAATAACTGAATTCAGTAAAATCACAGGATACAAAATTAATATACAGAAATCTGTTGCATTTCTCTTCCCTAATTACAAACTAACAGAAAGAGAACCAAGAAAACAGTCTCATTTACAATTGCGCCAAAAGAATAAGATACCTAGGAATAAATTTAACCAAGAAGGTGAAAGACCTGTACTCTGAAAACTGTAAGACATTGATGAGAGATATTGAAGATGACACAAATAAATGGAAAGGTATACCATGCTCATGCATTAGAAAAATTAAATGGTTAAGAGCCAAGATGTCCGTCGACAGATGAACGGATAAAGAAGATGTGGTATATATACACAATGGAATATTATGCAGCCATCAAAAGGAATGAGAACTTGCCATTTGCAGCAATGTGGATGGAACTGGAGGGTGTTATGCTGAGTGAAATAAGTCAATCAGAGAAAGACATGTATCATATGACCTCACTGATATGAGGAATTCTTAATCTCAGGAAACAAACTGAGTGTTGCTGGAGTGGTGGGGGGTGGGAGGGATGGGGTGGCTGGGTGATAGACATTGGGTAGGGTATGTGCTATGGTGAGCACTGTGAATTGTGCAAGACTGTTGAATCACAGATCTGTACTTCTGAAACAAATAATGCAACATATGTTAAGAAAAAATAGAAGATAGCAGGAGGGGAAGAATGAAGGGGAGTAAGTCGGAAGGGGAGACAAACCATGAGAGACGATGGACTCTGAAAAACAAACTGAGGGTTCTAGAGGGGAGGAGGGTGGGGGGATGGGTTAGCCTGGTGATGGGTATTAAAGAGGGCACATTCTGCGTGGAGCACTGGGTGTTATGCACAAACAATGAATCATGGAACACTACATCAAGAACTAACGATGTAATGTATGGTGATTAACATAACAATAAAAAATTTTTAAAAAAGAAAAATTAAATGGTTAAAATGTCCATATTTCCCAAAGCAATCTGCAGACTCAGTGCAATCCCTATCAGAATTCCAGTAGCATTTTTTTCACAGAACTAGAGCAAATGATCTTAAAAATTTGTATGGAACTACAAAAGATCCATGATAGCCAAAAATCTTGAGCGAACAGCAGAACTAGATTTGAGACTATATTGCAAAGTCATAGTAATCGAAACAGTATGGTACTAGCACAAAAATAGACACATAGATCAATGGAACAGAATAGAGAGCCCAGAAATAAACCCACATTTATATGGTCAATTAATCTACAACAAAGGAGACAGGATTACAAAGTGGGGAAAAGACAGTCTCTTTAAATAAATGGTGTTGGGAAACTTGGACAGCTATATGCAAAAGAATGAAACTGGACCACTATCTTATGCCACATACAAAAATAAAATGGATTGAAGACCTAAATGAGACCTGAAACCATAAAATTCCTAAAAGAAAACATAGGTGATGAACTTTTGGACATCAGTCTTAGCAATATTGTTTTGGATCTGTCTCCTTGGCAAGGACCACAAAAGTAATAATAAACAATTGGGACTACAGCAAACTAAAAAGCTTTTGCATAACAAGGAAACTGTCAACAAAATGAAAAGACAGCCTACTGAATGGGAAAGATATTTGCAAATGATATATCTGATAAGGGGCTGATACCCAGTCTGATTAAAAAAATGGATAGAGGGCCTGAATAGACATTTTTCAAAAAAAAGGAAACACATGGCCAACAGGCACATGTCAAGATGCTGAACATCACTAATCACCAGAGAAATGCAAATCAAAACCACAGTGACATCACTGTACACCCGTCAGAATGGCTAGTATCAAAAAGATAAGAAATGTAAGTATTGGCAAGGATGTGGAACAAAGGGACTTGGTTCCTCAAAAAATTAAAAATAGAAATACTATATGATCCAGTAATTTCACTTCTGGGTATTTACCTGAAGAAAATGAAAACAATGATTTGAAAAGGTAGCTGCACCCCTGTGTTCATTGCAGCATCATTTACAATAGCCAGGATATGGAAGCAACCCAAATGTCTATCAGTGGATAAATGGATAAAGATGCAGTATATCTTGGGACAAATGGTAGCTACACTTGTGAACATAGCATAATGTATGAACTTGTCAGATCACTGTGTTGTACACCTGAAACTAATGTTACATTGTGTGTCAACTATAGTCATAGAAAAAAGAAGGGGGAGAAAAGATGTGGTCTATCTTTAGACCACAATGGAATATTACTCAGCCATTAAAAAAATGAAATCTTGTCATTTACAACAACACTGATGGACCTAGAGGGTATTAAGCTAAGTGAAAAAATGGACCTAGAGGGTATTAAGCTAAGTGAAAAAAGTCAGACAAAGACAAGTACAGTATGATTTCACTTATATGTGGAATCTAAAAACCAAAACTGATGGACAAACAAAACAGAAACAGACTCATAAATACAAAAAACAAGCTGGTGGTTGCCAAAGGGGAGGTGGGTTGTGGGATGGGTAAAAAGATGAGGGGGGATTAAGGGGTACACAGTTCCAGTTATCAAATAAATAGGCCAGGGGAATGTAAAGTACAGCGTAGGGAATATAATCAATAACATTGTAATAACTTTGTATGGTGATAGATGGTAGCTACACTTGTCATGGTGAGCATTTCATAATGTATGTTAAATGTTGAATCACTGTGTTGTATACCTGACACTAATATATTGTTTGCCAACTGTACTTCAGTTAAAAAACAAATAAGTAAATGAATGGACTGACCACTGGATTTGGCAACATGAGGGTTTATTGGTGACTTTCATAGGAACAGTTTTGGTGGAGTGGTGTGAAAAGGAAAGCCTAACTAGAGTCGTTTTTAATGGAAATGGGAAAAGAGAAAATGGAAGAAACAAAAAAGGACACTGAGGGGTTTGCCATAAAAGAGAGTTGAAGCAATAGATGGAAGTGGAATTGAGATCAAGAAAGGATTTTTTTAAGACAGGAGAAACAATTGTATATGTGTTGACAGATGAGAGAAAAAATGACAGTGCAGGAAAGAGAAAGAAGAATTTCTAGGACAAAGTCCTTGAGAAACCAAGAGAGGAAAGAGACTAATAACACAGTGGAAACTTGGCATTAGAAAAGACCTACTACATGGTGGGTGCTTGTAGAAGTTATGTTTCTATTTCTCAGTTAAGAATCCAGGTCAGGTCATCTGCTGAGAGTGAAGAAGGGGTATTGGAGTTTTGCCAAGTAGTCTTCTAAAATAGGTTTGATTGTAAAGATTGAGAAGTGTAATGATCACCAATAGCCTTATCATAATGCCAGTTGAGGTCATTACTTATAAATTTAAAATGAATCTAATCAGCTGACTGTGGTTACTTTTCTCCATGTTCAGCTGTACGGTGTTGGGGTGGAGAAGGCAGAGAGTTCGATCTAACAAGGGTTGGGGTCAGCCAAGAGCATATGACAAAGGGAAATAGAAGCAAGGGAATGATTATAATGGTTGACCATTGAAGCTCAGCCAGATGGGAAGTTACAACATAAGCAGCCAAGGAATAATGAAAAGATGGTGGTATCAAATAGATTGTGGGACCCAGTGGGATCAAGAGATGGTTGGAGTCAGCATACAAAGATGAGGAAAAAAAAAAAGTAGTAGTATTATGTATCATAGTTGATAGTACAGGTCCTGGAATAGCACAGAAACTGAGTTTGGATGCCGACTCTGCCATTTAGTAGTAGTGTGTCTGTGGGCAGTTATTTAAGCTCTTCAAGCCTAGATTTCTTCCTCAGTGAAATGGGAATGCTATTAGTACCTACCTCAGAGTGTAAAGATTCCATAAGGTAAGGTAATACACGTAGAGCACTGAGTTCCTGGCATATAGAGAGCTCTGAAATTTTAGCTACTTCATAAAATTGTTATTCTTCTTAGGGAAAATGCAAAAATATTGGCAGTTGTTATATCTGAATTCTCGAATTATGAGTGATTTTAGTTATTTCATTCTTTTCTATATCTTTTAAAGATTTTACAGTATTATTCCCAAAATTGCCCCCCCCCACAGTATTTTTAGTTGTATCTCAGCTTGAGTTTCAGTGGTTAAAAACTGAAAACCAAACATTAATAAATTTATGTAGCTTTGGAAAACCAAGTGTCTGGGCTGAGATAATAGAGTGATTTTTACCTTAAGAACTCTTTCTTAAGACAGAGAAAGCAGATGTTTGTAGCTCCTATTTATGCAGCTACACTTTATAATCGTTATTGGTAATAATATTTGAGGGAATACTCAGTGCTACCATTACCCCGTGAAAAATATCTGTTCCACCACTTGGACTTTGATTTTAGCTTAATTCTTGAAAAGTTTTTTCCCACAACCAGGAGCTCTTTTATAATATAAATCCCTTTAAGAATGGGGTGGCTCAGTCGTTAAGCATCTGCCTTCAGCTCAGGTCATGATCCCAGCGTCCTGGCATCGAGCCCCACATTGGGCTCCCTGCTCGGCAGGAAGCCTGCTTCTCCCTCTCCCACTCCCCCTGCTTGTGTTCCCTCTCTCGCTGTGTCTCTCTCTGTCAAATAAATAAATAAAATCTTTAAAAAAAAAAAATGAAGTCACAGCTTAACCCTCTATTACCAAAAGCCAAGTGCAAGTAAAAACAAGTCACAGAAGAGATGTCAGGGAGTGTTGGAAAAGAGGAGTAAGGCCATTAGAAAGTTACCACAGGAATTTTGCCCCATTCTGGTCCTGACTGTTCCATACGTATGTTGCATGCCTATATTTATACTTACAACATAGATTTTAAGCAAATAAGCCAAATTCAGTTTAACCTGTTGGCATTGACAGTTTACTCTGAAAAGTGTTGTAATTAGGATGACCATAGAAATTTATTATGGTGCATGTGCCAAAGTTGCTTATGTGAGTCCATGTCTTTGTGGATTTATCTTGGACTTTGGGAATTCCACAAATGAATCTTAACTTTTAAAATGGTTGCAGTTAAAATACAGAGTTCTTATCTTTGCCACTATTACAGCTGTTGATTTGGGGCTAGTCTCCAAGTCTCTCTGAGACTGTTTCCAGCTCTGTAAAATTAGGTATAATTTCATTCTTTCTAATTCTAATTCTTTCTAATCAAATGTGATAACAAAGAATTTCATAAACTTGTTTGATAGTAAATTCACCTGGAGCACTTGTTAAAAATCTCAAGTTCTGTTCTTGTCTCCCCTGATGATGTTGGTTCTGAAGGTTTGAGATAGAACCCTGGGATCAATCAGTAACACCCTCTCCCTCTCTCTGCCCTGCCTATCTTTGTTATATTCCTAATTTACTTTCTGTCTCTATGAATTTGCCTATTCTAGATAACACATGAGTGGAATCATATAGTATTTGTCCTTTGTGTCTGACTTCTTTCAGTTAGCATAATGTTCATTATGTTATAGTATTATGTTATAGTATATACTACTTCATTTTTTTAATGGCTGAATATATTCTCTTTCATGGATATGACATTCTTTTTTCATTCATCAGCTGATGGTTGTTTCTACTTTTTGGTTATTATAGATAACCAAACACTTCCCTGAACATTGATGTATAGGTTTTTTTGCGTGTACTAACGTTTTCACTTTTCTTGGGTGTATACCTAGGAGTAGAATACTAGGTCATATGGTAATTCTGTTTAACTTTTTGAGGAATTGCCAGACTATTTTCCACAGAGGCTGCACCATTTTTATATGAGGGTATGAGGGTTCTGCTTTCTCTACATCCTCCTCTAAACTTGTTATTTTCCAATTTTTGCTTTTTATTATAACCATCCTAGTGAGTGTAAAATGTTATCTTGTCGTTTTCATTTACATTTTCCTAAGGAATGATATTGAGCATCCAGTTGTGTGCATTTTGGTCACTTGAATGTCTTCTTTGGGAAAATGTCTTCATATTTTTTACCCACTTTTACTTGTCTTATTTAGCTTTTTAACGTTGAGTTGTAAGAGTTCTTTATAAATTCTGAATACTAGACCATTATCAGATAAATGACTTGCAGAAATGTTCTCCCATTCTCTATGTTATCTTTTCCCTTTTTTAATAGTCTGCTTTAATACACAAAAGTTTTTAATTTTGATGAAGTCCAATTTGTCCATTTTTTCCTTTTGTTGCTTGTGCTGTGGTGTCATACCAAAGAAACTGTAAACTAACAAGTTCATGAAGATTTTCACCTGTTTTAAAAGTTTTATAGTTTTAGTTCTCATATTTAGATCTATGATTCTCTTCAAGTTAATTTTGTATATAGTAAGAGGTAGGGGTCCAGATTCATTCTTTTGCATTTTGATATCCATCCAAGTTGTCCCAGTACCATTTGTTGAAAAGACTGTTTCCCTAAAGAAGTCTTTGCACCAGCTTCTTTCTTTTTCAGTGAAAAAACTGGGGATGATTTTACTGAAATATTTCATCATTGTTTTTTAAATGCTGTTGTGTGACAAAGAGTTCTATGTAGTTATTTCTGTAAGTTTTCTTAAAGAGACAATAGGGTTTAGGCTCAGTTACATCTCCCTACTAATAAAACCTACATTGTATTTTTTTAAGTTTTTTAATATATTTATTCATTTTTAAGTAATCTCTACACCCATCTGGGGCTTGAACTCATGACCCTAAGATTAAGAGTTGCATACTCTTCTGACTGGGCCAGCCAAACGCCCCCAAACTTACATTTTATTTTTTTTTAAAGATTTTATTTATTTATTTGAGAAAGAGAGGGAGGGAGAGCACAGACGGAGAGGGAGAAGCAACATGCGGCTCGATTCCAGGAGCCTGAGATCATGACCTGAGCCAAAGGCAGCCTCTTAACTGACTGAGCCACCCAGGCGCCCCAAAACTTAAATTTTAAGTAAACTTCTTAGTCTGTCTTATGCTTTTTAAATTGACCGTAGCTTATGCTTAGTTTCAGTTTATTAGTTGTGTCTGAAGTAGATTCCTCACAGTACAGTTGATCCTTGAACAATGCAGGAGTTAGGGGTGCCAACCCCTGATGTAGTAAAAAATACATATATAACTTTTGACTCCCCAGTAATTTAATTACTAATAGCCTTACTTGATAGCATAGTCGAATAACACATATTCTATATGTTATACATATTTTACACTGTATTCTTACGATAAAGTAGGCTAGAGAAAAAATGTTAAGATAATCATAAGAAAGAGAAAATACATTTACAGTACTATATGTATTTATTGAAAAAACCCATGTATAAGAGGACCCATGCAGTTCAAACCTGTGTACATTCATTGTTGGGGCACCTCTGAGACAGTGACCTGTCTCACATAGCCCATTGTGATTCCAAGATATTCCAGATTTCCTTTAGTTTTAAGTTTATGCTTCAAATTTCTTGTATTGAAATACCAGTCTTTGACAAGGATGTGGTGAAATTGGAATCCTCACATGTTACTTATGGGAATGTAACCTGGTACAGCCACTTTGAAAAACAATTCAGCATTTCCTCAAAATGTTAAACATAGAATTACCATATGACTCAGCATTTTTACTCCTAGGTGTGCCATCCAAGAGAAGTAAAAACATACCTCCACACAAAAATTTGCACATGAATGTTCATAGCAACATTATTCTCAATAGCCAAAAAACAGAAACAACCTAAATATCCACCAACAGATGAATGGATCAACAAAATACGGTAGATTCACACAATGAGATATTATCCAACTCTTTTAAAAAATGAAGTACTGATACATGCTACAACATGCATGAACCTTGAAAATATTATGCCAAATGAAAGAATCCAGTCACAAATGTGACTGTATGATTCCATTTATGTGAAATGTCCAGAATAGGCAGATCTATAATGACAAAGTAGATTCGCGGTTGCCTAGGAGTAGGAGAGGAGGAGTGACTGCTAATGGGTTTTCATTCTTTTTGGGGTGATAACATGTTCTGTAGTTAGATTGTGGTGATGATCATACAACTCTGTGAATATACGAAAAACTATTGAACTATACAGCTTAATGGATGGCTTTTATGGTATATGAAATATATCATAATAACATATATAATAATAAAGCTATACAAAATGCATGTATAAAAAAATACCAACTCTTGTACCCAGTTGAAAATATTGGTTTTAAAATTATACTTTAGGAAAAATAAATGGAGGCACTAAAATAATAAAAACATGACTATATACTTTTCTAATATCAGAGAACTTCTTGTGGGTCTAAGCAGTTATGTAAACCAAAACATTCATCTAGTGTAATTCTAATAAAAAAGTGAACTGATTTATAGGAGGTAGCTTTTTTAAATATAATTAAAAGTTTTAAAAGCACAGATTGATGATAAACTCATTTTCCAAAAAACATTTGCTGTGTTAGGCCTCCAAGGACTCACTAAGAAGTCTTATTCTCATTCCTCCAGTTAAACATGAAGTCAGTACCTGAGTAGACCAGGGCTGTAAGTATAATCTGCTCTCACAGCATTTGAACACTATACAAAAGTAACAAATTTTCCAATTGGTCATTCTACACCCTTAGACATTTCTACCCTGGCCTTTCTTAGAAATATACACATTCCTAAGATGGAGCCCAGTAAGGATTTCCTTAGTTGTCAAACTGCATCATGGCAAATAACTCAAGACTTACGTGTCCCCTGGCTCATCTCCAACCCATCCCCAACTGGGGAGTATGCATTTTCCTGTGTGAGAAGAACAGGTTTAAAACCCACAGGCACTGTTGGGCACTGGGATATAGTGGTGAATAAAACAGATATTGTTGTATTAGTAGAATTTACTATCTAGTACAAGAGTGGATAATAGATGGTCTTCAGTGTGGTAAAGTTTCAGTGGAAAGGTCAGTAAGGGCTGGAGTAATCAGGACTTAACAGAAGGTATGAGAAGAATGGATAGAATTCCCTTTGGTAAAGAACACAAGATCATATTGCACATGAGGTGATAAATCAGTTAAGGTGCTGTAGCAGATAGTATTTCCAAAAATGGCTGCAATACTATTTCTGGCCCTATATACTCTTCCACAGCTTTGCCAGCAAGAGGTGGAGCCTATGTCCCCTCCTCTTGAAACTTTGTAACTGCTTCAATTCACAAAACGTGAGTGGAAATGACAGTATGGCACTTTTGAGGCTAATTCCTAAAAGGCCTTATGGACATAAAGCCAGTTGCTAATATCATTTTTAATGGTGAAAGTTTGACTACTTTGCCCCCAAGATCAAGAACTAGGCAAGGCTCTCCATTCTTAACTTTTATATTCAACACTGTACTGGAAGTCCTAGCCAGTGCCAAAAGGCAAGGAAAAAAATGAGACCTATAGATTTAAAAGGAAGAGCTAAAGCTGTATTTGGTCAGAGACATGTTATCTATGTAGAAAATCCCAAAGCATCTACAAATAATAAAACTACTAAAATTAAGTGAATTATCAGGGTCAGGTTATTGCACATCTCTATATGAAAATCAGTTGTTTTTCTTTATACTAGCAATCTCTGATGCATCATGCTAAGTTTCTTACACTTTCTCCTACATGTTCTAGCAAACTATCTGATCACCTACTTAAAGGGAAAATAGAAGTCTTTAAATAGCAATTACCTCAGCTTCCTGCCACCAAAACTACCACTCGCCCTCTCCCTCATCACAATAGAAGTGACTGACAGGCCCTACTCTGTGTTCCTAGTGTTCCAACTCTCCCTGTCTCAGTACTGCACATGCTGTTCACATAATGCTTTTAACCCCACTTCTCTGAGCTAATTCATGCTAATCCTTCAGATTTTCACTTCAGCATCTCTTATTTGAAGCTCTCCCTATCTTCCCCTCTCGCCATTATTTAGTTTCTTAGCTGCTGTATTTCCCCCTTTATATCAGCTCTTAAACTGTAACTAATTTGTTGTGTATAATGTTGTTCTTAATTATTTCACAGTACTTGAGGTTGCAAAAAAAAAACAGTCACTTGTTTTCCCTTCAAAAATAATTTAAATGTATTTGAAGAGCAGTTTAGCAAAGTGGACAAGTAGGCCACTTTCAAACATTTTAGGAGATCACTATTTGTCTCCTTCTAGAAGAAATACCAACCAGAGGATATCTCTTGCTCTATTTAAATATTCCAGCAGAAATAAGCAAGCCACATGCTTTGTTGAAGGAAAATAGCACCATTTAATTTGCCCTCCTTTTTTTGCCTTCAGTTATCATTTTTATTAGTGATATTAGGAAGTTTGTTTTGCTAATGTGTCATTTTCTCCTTCAGTTTCCATAATAGCTGTGACTGAATTCAAGCAAGTATTGGAGTAACTAGCTCTGTCTTACACAAATTCTAACTAGCTCTGTCTCATTCTAATTCTAACACTGATGCCAAGTTGTTCCATATATTCATGCAAAAGATATAAAATGATGTCATTGTCTCTTTAATTGTTACGTATCAAAGTTCACTTACCTACAGCAAAATGAAATTGAATTACATACCATTAATAATTTTTTATAGTTACAATCATCAAATAACTATATTTTAGCTAGGGGTAAAGATTTATTTGACCTGTAACAATACTTAATATGTATTAATGCAGTTTTATTTATTTTAAGTATTAAAATGGCTGGTTGCCTATAAAAAGATGTGCTTGTTCCTGATTTTTACTTCAGAAATCCTCTGTAAACAGTGAAAGCCACATGGTGGAATCTCTACAAGAGGTGGAGACCTTTAAAAACATTCTACTTCCTGAGCCAGAATTCCACTGTAGTGCTTCATAGATCTTCAAGATCTGTGCCTTCCCCTGCCAAGAAAAACCACAATGTATTTTCCATTCTTCATGCTCATACAGTAAAACATTACAGCCTCAACGCTAGCTCTATCTTTTTGCTGTTAAGTTCTTTCCCCCATTCTGTTATTTCCGTTTATGAGTACACAAATATATATGAAATAGCTATGCATATAAAAAGACTGGGTTTTTTATGTGTGTGAAAATAGAAATAACCAAAGGAAGAAAAGCAGGAGTTTTCCCCTCCCTCCAAAAAACCCAGACAGTCCAAACAAACACACACAAAAAATTTAGATTATGTACAGTTGGTTTCCATTCTTAAATAGAAAAATATGGCAAAACTATTTGGGTATATTTAATATGTCCTGATGTTGTAATTGCTGTCAGAGGAACAAAGGTCGTGGCTCATCATACCACAGATCAGACCATGACCTCTTACTTTGATTTGTGGTCTCTTTGGTACAGTGCATGAACAAGTGGTATACAAGTAGGCACATCTGGGTGAGACATTCCCTACCCTGGTGTTCTGGGTTTGAAACACTACAACCCCTTCTCTTACTCAAGGAAAAGTTTGTTAACTTAGGGGAAACAAGTGAAATTAGACGTTCACCCCTGGTAACAGTGACTTTTTTTTTTAATCTAAAAATTTTATATAAGAAAATGACCTCTTTTTGTCAGCTAAAGTAATTTCTTTGTCACTTTCTAATTATTGATTCCATTTTGAAAAAAATATTTTTTACAAGAGAAGCTCACTAGGTACACAGTTTCTCCATTTTTGATAATAAATACATATTCAGGTACCAAGCAGAACTTGTAATCAACATGAAATAACCAGTGCTTATCATTCAGTTCTGTGAAGTTTCCTGAAGTGTTGAGAGTGGTTCCCAATAACTACTTTAAGGGAACTGACACCTGTTTTTGAAAAATCTGGATGAGAAGAAAAATCCTCCAGTGCCCATATTATGACCACATTCCTCTTGCCCATCAGTCAGTCTTATTTGTTTTATTTATAAAATGAGGATAATAAATTATTAGCCACTTAAAGGCAAGGATCTGAATAATAAGGCATTCTGGAATCTTTTCTAATTTTTATTCAGTTATTCAACAGATATTTAAATGCCAAGCACTGGGCTACATAAAAGGAAGGACAGATAATGGAATCTACCTCAATAGGGTTTTACAATTTCATTCTTACATGTGATTCTTGTGTTATATTATCAATTAATTCATGACTTTATTATTGCATTTTATTCATATAGTATTGAATTTTACTGGCTTAAGTATTTGGCATCAAGACTTCTAGCTGCAGGGAAGCAAATGCTACCTTCTTTCCTCACTCAGTTTCAAGTAGAAGGATTTTTTTAAGCACAAAGATTTTTAGAAGACCAAAAAGAAATCTAGATATGAAGCAAATATAAGACCCTTAGAAATAATCTTACTACTTAGAAACCATTCATATTGTCACCTTCAAGATGTCAATTATTACTTCCTAGAATACTTTTTTCAGTTGGGTACAAGGGTTAATCTCTTTGGGGAGTAACCTTAATTGTCTAAAAATAAAAGTACCTCTGGTAATAAATAATTTGAACATGACATGAAGAAAAGCAATAAAAGGTATGTGAATCATGATCAACTTCTTTATATATATATATATATATATATATATATATATATAGAATATACAAAGGTAGATAAAATACATCTATTACATAGTTTTCTGGGGTTTGTTATTACCATCGTATTACCACATATTTCTGTATACACATTCACATAAACCCTTAGGTTTGTAATTTAAATGATAACTTTTGTCTATTTGATCTAAGGATATATTAGCACCTAACATTAGAATCTAGGGTTCTTTATCATTGGGTGACACATAGTTTAAAATTATCCCAAAATAGTAACACCTAAGTTTATAAACATCGTTACAGATGTTTCTAAAAATGACATAGTCATATTCGCAACTACTGTTTTCATTAATAATGCAAAACTAAAATCTTGACAGTTTATTAACAGCAAATGATAGAATTTGTCCCCAGTAGATTTAATGTCCAAATTCAACATCCTAAAGTATCGAAAAGGCATTATCTAAAAGTATTCATTTTTTTTTTAACCTGTCCCCTGAACTTGCAGAGACCGTGTAATGGTACTGAAGGAACTTTATAGATGAGATAATCTTGAGAGCAGAAAGGGAAGTTTGTGATGCATATGGCTTATATAAGAAACAATGTAAAACATTTTTCGGTATTCTAGATGTGTAAATGATGTGAGGCTATAATCAGAATAAGCCTCAACAAAAGAAGCAACTGATTGTTTTAGAATTATAGTAGATAAAAGGAAAATGATGCAGGCAATAAAGAGGATGGCTAAACACCTGAAAGAATT
Source organism: Eumetopias jubatus (assembly GCF_037043125.1). Classification (NCBI taxonomy): domain Eukaryota; kingdom Metazoa; phylum Chordata; class Mammalia; order Carnivora; family Otariidae; genus Eumetopias; species Eumetopias jubatus. Next base: position 115,907,657 of record NW_028274809.1, on the reverse strand, counting down.
ATAAATCTCTGTTATCCAATAGGAAATTATTAAAAATAACTTTAGAATGTATAGTCATGTTGGCTAGACTTTTAAATTTGCTTAGAGAGCTGTAAACTAACGAGAACTTCTCAGGGTTGAAAAAGGTAGCTTTCTAAAAGATGAATGTGTATTCTTTTAATCAGTGAAAGCAAAAAGATTTTTTAGATCATTTGACAACAATTTATTTATGATGCAGAATTTATTTATGATGCAGACAACTAAGAGAAGTCAAAAATGGTGATAAGATTTTATATATCTGAAATAGGGTGAGTGAAATTGATAAGTAGGTTTTATAAAAACCCATAGTGTCTTTGTGCTTAGAATTCTCTGGCTCTTAATTTTGGTTTAAAGATATTAGCAAAATTGCCAAGGCTTTATTTTCTTATAAATATTTAGTTGTTTGTTTTGTCTTTTAAATGATTTTCTTTCTTTGTGGAAGTTGAATTTTACCAAGGAATATGAGTAATAAATAGTTTCTTCTTTGCTGTAGGTAAAACTTCAGTGAAGAAGCTGACAAAAAAGGTAAGCAGTATGTGGGGGAGAGAGTTCTTTCTTCCTTTCTTTTTGTTTTTTTGGTGACATAGAAAATGAACTTTTATAAGTTAAATTTAAAGATTTTAATGTGTATTCAAAGGATATCGAGGATATACTGGCAGGAATCCAACCAGCTCGTTGTGGATCAACCTTTTTTGGAGACCTTGGCGATAAAGGTAATTTTGATTTGTTAAATTTGTTTACTTGTTTTATTTAACCAGGGTATTGTTAAGGAATTGTTTTGAGGTCTGCAACCATATAGTAGAGAATATACAGTAGAGAACCAATGCAGAAAATGTTTTAATGCCATGTTCTTTAATAGATGTTTTTAAATCATAATAAAATACTCATTAAGTAAGAAATAACTTTCTCAAATTCTCTGAGAGATTACAATTTAATTATTAAAACATCTATTTTAATTAAAGCCTGGGGAGGAGGAATGTGGCAAGAGAAGACCTCAGAGAGATCCAGAGGAACACCAACATTTAAGGGAGTAGAAGAGGAAGCAGTGCTCATGGAAGAGACTAGGGCAGAGTGATCAGAGAAGTGGAGGAGAATCAGGAGAATGCTATCACAAAAGCCAAGAGGAGAAAGTGTTAGGGAAAGAGAAAATTGAGTTCAGGCCACTTGAGAGACATAGATGTGAGCAAAGGGATTTAAAGGTCAGTAGCTGAGGGCAGACACAAAAGGCCAGGGGAATGTTGGTTAATGTTAGATGAAGAGACTTGAGCACACTTCTTATCGATGAGAGGGAGAGATATATAATACAATATAATTATTATATATATATATCATATACCAAATATATAGTATATAAAATATAAAGGAAGTATGAATGGGACAGAATCCTGGAAAAAGAGAAGGGATTGTCTTCACAGCAAAAATGGAAGGATCAGCATTCCACAGGATGCATAGCTTTTTAAGTAGGAAAGGATGAACAGGTGGGTATTTATTTATTTTTTTATCTATCTTTTTTTTTTAACATATAATGTATTATTTGTTTCAAGGGTACAGGTCTGTGATTCACCAGTCTTACACAATTCACAGCGCTCACCATAGTACATACCCTTCCCAATGTCCATCACCCAGCCACCCCATCCCTCCCACCTCCCTCCACTCCAGCAACCCTCAGTTTGTTTCCTGATATTAAGAGTCTCTTATGGTTTGTATCCCTCTCTGGTTTCATCTTATTTCATTTTTCCCTCCCATCCCCTATGATCCTCTGTCTTGTTTCTCAAATTCCTCATATCAGTGAGATTATATGATACTTGTCTTTCTCTGATTGACTTATTTCGCTTAGCATAATATCCTCAGGTTCCATCCACATCATTGCAAAGGGCAAAGACATTTGAGAACAGGTGAGTATTTATAATGCAGGTATTTGCAAATCTAGTAGCAAGAGGTAGAAGCAGGTTGTTCTGGATAGCTTTGATTTTCTTTATAAAATAGGATGTATGGAGAAAGAAGGTTGGAAACAGCTTCTGTGATAAGGAAAGAGACCAGACCAGAGAAACATAGAGTTCTAGGAAGCTCTTAAGAGATCAGAAGATAGTGTAGATCATGAAAGAAAAATCACCAGTCAGTGCAATTGTGTGATGATCATCCTGCAGGCTAAATGTAGGAATAGAAACATTGGGCAGTTGTACTGGATTTAGGATTTTGCTTAGCATATGGGTGGAAGAAGAGTCACAGACTAGGGAGTTAAGGCTATTGAGGGCAAGAGAGGTTTTAAGCAATGAGCCATGAAATCTAAGCAAGATAATAGAGAAGAAAATAGAATAGTAAAAGTAAAAGGGAGATGAAAAGAAGAAAGTGGGACAGTCAAGAGAGAGCTGCCAGTGGGTTGAAGAACAGGTGTAGTAGGAGTCCAAGAGCAGAAAAGAACTTGCGGTCAGAAAGCGTTTAGATTTGCAGTTTGAGATGAAGCGGTTCCAGCTGATTTCAGGGCTCCAGGTGTGGTCCTGGAATTAGATGGCTAAAGCAGAAGTAGGTTGCATAGTTAACATAGTGCAAGTTCTCAAGGATCTGAGAGCTAGGGTATTGTCAGAAAGACAGTGAACCAGGTACAAAAGTCTTTAGTGACTGAAAGATGAGGAAAGGGAACTTTGGTAGATGACCACTAAGAAGAAAAATAAAAGGTGGCCTGGCTGGATGGCATTAGCCTCAAAGACATGGAGATTTTTATAAGAGGTTAGAAGAGTAAAGGTCTGGAATTAGCATTGAAGTAGAAAAAAATGAATAACCTCCATTTCAGAAGTCTGCAGAGGTACCAGTACTCTTAGTAGAGAGATCCAGGTTTGGGATAAGGCAAGACTACACATACAATGAATAGGTTAAAGATGTGTACTGTGGAAAGAGAATTTCAGAGAGTGTGGTAGGAAAGCTTGGGTAGAAGTAGAGGAGTGGGAGGTCAGTTGAGCCAGGAAAGATGAAGAAAGACCAGCATGCAGATGTATAAACAAAGAGGATAGATACCATTTTGGAAAGGGAGATGAGGCTGCTAACGATGGTAGGACATAAGCCAGAGAGGTACACAGAGCCTAAATCATATATCCCTTTACAGGACATATTTAAGAGTTTAGATCTTATCCTAAGAAGAGTGGATTGCCATTGAAAAGTAAGAAAGTGACGAATCAGATTAGAACAATCACTCTAGCAGCTGGGTGGTGAACGGATTGAGGAGAGAGCAAAAGAAACAATTAGGAGATTGCATTAACAGCAAGGGGTTATACGCTGGAAAAGAAGTAGTGGAAATGGAGAGAAGAGTATAGATTTGATAGGTAGTTCGGTTATAGAATTGGTGGGACTTAATGATTGATTGGGTATGAGAGGGGAGGAAGAAAAAGGAATCATGTATGGTGCCCAAGTTTCTGGTTTGATCAGCAAGGTGAATGTGCCATTCACCAAGATAACATAGATCATAGGGAAAGGAATAAGTAGAGGGGAGAGAAGGGCAGGGAATGAGTTCAGTTTAGGACCTACTGAGTTCAGATTTAAGAATTGTCAGCCATCTAGGGGCACCTGGGCGGCTCAGTCAGTTGGGCTCAGGTCATGATCCCCGGGTCCTGGGTTTGAGCCCCACGTCAGGCTTCCTGCTCAGTGGGGAGTCTGCTTCTCCCTCTCTCTCTGCCCCTGCTCATGCTTGCTCTCTCTCTCAAATAAATAAAATCTTAAAAAAAAAAAAAAGAATTGTCAGCCATCTAAATGGCACTTGAAGCCACAGTTGCAGATGCAACAATGTAAGAAGCACTGAGGAGAAAAGAGGCCCTGAGATAAAACAGCTCATTTTAAAGAACACACAGAAGAAGAGAGAGGGGCCCTCCCTGAGAAGGAATGGTCAGTTAGGGACTCACCCAGAGGAGTGACCTCCCCAGTGCTTTGCTGTAAGTGCTTCCAAAACAAATGCACATAATCAATAACAATTTTAATGGCGACAAATACTTAGTGAAGGCTTCCTATGTATCAGATACTGTACCAAGCCTCTTACATGTATTACTACATTTAATCCTCACAACATACCTTTGAAGAAGCTACCTTCATTTCATACCCACATTTTATAGCTGGGTTAACTGAAGCACAAAGGGGTTAAGTAACCTGCCCAAAGTCATATACAGGTAGTAAAAGCAATTTACAAATAGCATTTAGCGGAAGAAGAGTTAAAATGGCAGAGTAGTAGCAGGATCCTATGTTTGCCTTGTCCCTTGAACACAGCTAGATAAATATCAAATCACTCTGAACACCCAAGGAATCAATCTGAGGACCGAGAGAACAAACTGCACAAACTAGAGGGAGAAAAGAGGCCACATAGTGGAAGGTAGGAGGTGCGGAGACATGATTTGGGGGAGAAAAGAATAGCGGATGCTACAGAGGGGAGGGAGCCCTGATCGTGGAGGGAGGTGGAAGAGAGAATGCACACACAAGAGCAAACAGGAAATGTGCAGGGGATTGCACAAGAAAAATGCTTCCCCACCGCCATTCACTGGGAAAATGAGAGGGGCTGATTATTACAAGTTTTTACAAGCAGTGCAACTCAAAGACTGAAGTTTTAGAAGTCCATTGAGCTTGGCAAGCATATTGGTGCTCCTGTGAAGAAAGAGGGCCAGAGGCCCAGGACCAGTGTGGTTTGAGGATCCCCTGGGTCACACTGGGAGAGACAGTTCCCCTTCTGCTCTAGTGGAAATAGGATCTAGCCTCTTTTAACAAGCAGACCAAAACACACCTAATTAAAACTTGCTACACACTGGACAAGGTCCAAATTCTCCCCACAGTAGGCAAGGAGAAACTGCACAGGACTGACCTGAGGGAAAGAGCAGCCAAAACAAAAGCAGAGTGCACACAGCATACACCAGAGACACTTCCCAAAATGGACAGTATATGACCTCTTCTTAATATAGTCATTACTCTCAGGAGCAGAGACTATCACAGGCTTTCCTAACACACAGAAGACAGAGACCTAGACAAAAATGCCAAGATGGAGGAATTCATCCCAAAAGAAAGAACAAGAAAAGGTCACAGCCAGGGATCTAATTGAAACAGATCTAAGTAAGATGCCTGAACCAGAATTTAAAACAACAATCATAAGGATACTAGCTGGGCTTGGTAAAAGCATAGAAGACACCAGGGACTCCCTTACTACAGAGATAAAAGACCTAAAAACTAGTCAGGTCAAAATAAAAAATGCTATAACTGAGATGCAAAACCCAACTGGATGTAATGACCACAAAGGTGAAAGAAGCAGAAGAATGAGTAAGTGATATAGAAGGTAAAATTATGGAAAATAATGAAGCTGAAAAGAAGAGGGAAAGAAAAATAATGAATCACGAATGTAGACGTAGGGAGCTCAACGACTCCATAAAGCATAATAATATTTGTACCATAGGAGTCCCAGAAGAAGGTGCAGAAGGTTTATTTGAGGAAATTATTTTGAAAACTTCCCTAATCTGGGGAAGAAAACAGACGTCCAAATCCAAGAGGCACAGAGAACCCCCATCAAAATTAACAAAAGCAGACCAACACCAAGATGTATCTTAGTAAAATTTGTAAAATACAGAGATAAGGAAAACATCCTGAGAGCAGCAAAAGAAAAGAAATCCCTGATTTACAAAACAAGACAAATAAGGTTAGCAGCAAACCTATCCACAGAAACTTGGCAGGCCATTGGCGCCTGGGTGGTTCAGTTGGTTAAGTGTCTGCCTTTGGCTCAGGTCATAATCCCAAGATCCTGAGATCAAGCCCGTCAGGCTCCCTGCTCAGTGGGGAGTCTGATTCTCCCTGTCGCCCTGCCCTTCCCCCCATTTGTGCACGTGAGTGCGCCCTCTCTCTCTCTCTTTCTCTTTCAAATAAATAAAATCTTTAAAAAAACAAAACTGGTTAGGCCAGAAGGGAGTGACATGATATATTAAACATGTTGGATGGGAAAAATATATAGCCAAGAATATTTTATCCAACAAGTCTGTCATTCAGAATAGAAGGAGAGATGGTTTCCCAAACAAACAAAAACTAAAGGAGTTCATGACCACTAAACCAGCCCTGCAAGAAATATTAAAGGGGACTCGTAAAGTGGGAAAGAAAGACCAAAAGCAACAAAGACTAGAAAGGAACAGAGAAAATCTCCAGAACCGATTTTACAGGTAATAACAGTGGCACTAAATTCATATCTATCAATAATCACTCTGAATTTAAATGGACTAAATACTTCAATCAAAAGACACATGGTGACAGAATGAATCAAAAAAACAAAACCCGTCTATACACTGCCTTCAAGAGACTCACTTCAGACCTAAAGACACCTATAGACTGAAAGTGAACAGATGGAGAAACACTTATGCTAATGGACGTCAAATGAAAGCAGGAATAGGTGGGGAGGAGCAAGATGGCGGAGGAGTAGGAGACCTAAATTTCATCTGGTCCCAGGAATTCAGCTAGATAGGGATCAAACCATTCTGAACACCTATGAACTCAACAGGAGAGCAAAGAAAAGAATAGTAGCCACTCTGAACAGAAAAGCGACCACTTTCTAGAAGGTTCTTCTGATTTGTTTAGTGTATATTTTTCTGGGGTCGTTGGTACCCTGTTACCATTTTGTTCTCTCATTCCTCTATTCTCCTCTGGACAAAATGACAAGACGGGAAAAATCACCTCAAAAAAAGAACAAAAGGCAGTACCAACTGCCAGGGACCTACTCAATACAGACATCAGTAAGATGTCAGAACTACTAGAGTTCAGAATGACAATTATAAAGATACTAGCTGGGCTTGAAAAAAGCATGGAAGATATTAGAGAAACCCTTTCTGGAGAAATAAAAGAACTAAAATCTAACCAAGTCGAAATCAAAAAGGCCATTAATGACGTGCAATCAAAAATGGTGGCTCTATTTGAGGCAGAAGAGAGAATTAGCGATATAGAAGACCAAATGATGGAAAATAAAGAAGCTGAGAAAAAGAGAGATAAACAACTACTGGATTACGAGGGCAGAATTCGAGAGATAAGTGATACCATAAGACGAAACAATATCAGAATAATTGGGATCCCAGAAGAAGAAGAAAGAGAGGGGCAGAAGGTATATTGGAGCAAATTATAGCAGAGAACTTCCCTAATTTGGGGAAGGAAACGGGCATCAAAATCCAGGAGGCACAGAGAACCCCCCTCAAAATCAATAAAAATAGGTCAACACCCTGACATCTAATAGTAAAACTTACGAGTCTCAGAGACAAAGAGAAAATCCTGAAAGCAGCTTAGGACAAGAGACCTGTAACCTACAATGGTAGAAACATTACATCGGCAACAGACCTATCCAGAGACCTGACAGGCCAGAAAGCACTGGCATGATATCTTCAGAGCACTAAATGAGAAAAATATGCAGCCAAGAATACTATATCCAGCTAGGCTGTCATTGAAAATAGAAGGAGAGAGAAAAAGCTTCCAGGACAAACAAAAACTAAAGGAATTTGTAAACACAAAACCAGCCCTATAAGAAATATTGGAAGGGGCCGTCTAAGCAAAGAGAGCATAAAAGTAACATAGACCAGAAAGGAACACAGACCATATACAGTCACAGTCACCTTACAGGCAATACAATGGCACTAAATTCATACCTTTCAATAGTTACCCTGAATGTAAATGGGCTAAATGCCCCAATCAAAAGACAAAGGGTATCAGATTGGATAAAAAAACAAGACCCATCAATATGCTGTCTGCAGGAGACTCATTTTAGACCCAAAGACACATCCAGATTGAAAGTGAGGGGGTGGAAAACCATTTACCATGCTAATGGACACCAAAAGAAAGCTGGGGTGGCAATCCTTATATCAGACAAATTAGATTTTAAACCAAAGACTAATAAGAGATGAGGAAGGACACTCTATACTACTTAAAGGGAATATCCAACAAGAAGATCTAGCAGTTGTAAATATCTATGCCCCTAACATGGGAGCAGCCAATTATATAAGCCAATTAATAACAAAAGCAAAGAAACACATCGACAACAATACAGTAATAGTGGGGGACATTAACACCGCCCTCACTGAAATGGACAGATCATCTAAACAAAAGATCAACAAGGAAATAAAGACTTTAAATGACACACTGGACCAGATGGACTTCACAGATATATTCAGAACATTCCATCCCAAAGCAACAGAATACACATTCTTCTCTAGTACCCATGGAACATTCTCCAGAATAGATCACATCCTAGGTCAAAATCAGGTCTCAACCAGTACCAAAAGATTGGGATCATTCCCTGCATATTTTCAGACCACAGTGCTTTGAAACTAGAACTCAATCGCAAGAGGGAAGTCAGAAAGAACTCAAAGACATGGAGGCTACAGAGCATCCTACTAAAGAATGAATGGATCAACCAGGAAATTAAAGAAGAATTTAAAAAATTCATGGAAACCAATGAAAATGAAAACACAACTGTTCAAAATCTTTGGGAGGCAGCAAAGGCAGTCCTAAGAGGAAAGTAAATAGCAATACAAACCTTTCTCAAGAAACAAGAAAGGTCTCAAATACACAACCTAACCCTACACCTAAAGGAGCTGGAGAAAGAACAGCAAATAAAGCCTAAACCAAGCAGGAGAAGAGAAATAATAAAGATCAGAGCAGAAATCAATGAAATAGAAACCAAAAGAACAGTAGAACAGATCAATGAAACTAGAAGCTGGTTCTTTGAAAGAATTAATAAGCTTGATAAACCCCTGGCCAGACTTATCAAAAAGAAAAGAGAAATGACCCAAATCAACAAAATCATGAATGAAAGAGGAGAGATCACAACCAACACCAAAGAAATACAAACAATTATAAGAACATTATGAGCAGCTCTATGCCAGCAAATTAGATAATCTGGAAGAAATGGATGCATTCCTAGAGATGTATAAACTACCAAAACGGAACCAGGAAGAAATAGAAAACCTGAACAGACCTATAACCACTAAGGAAATTGAAGCAGTTATCAAATATCTCCCAACAAACAAAAGCCCAGGGCCAGATGGCTTCCCAGGGGAATTCTACCAAACATTTAAAGAATTAATACCTATTCTTTTGAAACTGTCCCAAAAAACAGAAATGGCAGGAAAACTTCCAAAACCGTTTTATGAGGCCACCATTACCTTGATCCCAAAACCAAAGACCCCATCAAAAAGGAGAATTATGGACCAATATCCCTGATGAACATGGATGCAAAAATTCTCACCAAAATACTAGCCAGTAGGATCCACCAGTACATTAAAAGGATTATTCACCACATCTAATTGGGATTTATCCCTGGACTGCAAGGTTGGTTCAACATCTGCAAATCAATCAATGTGATACAATACATTAATAAAACAAAGAACAAGAACCATATGATCCTCTCAATAGATGCAGAGAAAGCATTTGACAAAGTACAGCATCCTTTCTTGATCAAAACTCTTCAGAGTATAGGGATAGAGGGTACATACCTCAATATCATAAAAGCTATCTATGAAAAACCCACAGCGAATATCATTCTCAAGGGGAAAAACTGAGAGCTTTCCCCTTAAGGTCAGGAACACGGCAGGGGTGTCCACTATCGCCACTGCTATTAACATAGTATCAGAAGTCCTAGCTGCAGCAGTCAGACAACAAAAAGAAATAAAAGGCATCCGAATCGGCAAAGAAGTCATACTCTCACTCTTTGCAGATGATGTGATACTTTATGTGGAAAACCCAAAAGATTCCACCCCAAAACTGCTAGAACTCCTACAGGAATTCAGTAAAGGGGCAGGATATAAAATCAATGCACAGAAATCAGTGGCATTCCTATACACCAACAAAAAGACATAAGAAAGAGAAATTAAGGAGTTGATCCCATTTACAGTTGCACCCAAAACCATAAGATACCTAGGAATAAATCTAACCAAAGAGGCAAAGAATCTGTACTCAGAAAACTATAAGATCCTTATGAAAGAAGTTGAGGAAGACACAAAGAAATGGAAAAACAACCCATGCTCATAGATTGGAAGAACAGATACTGTGAAGATGTCAATGCTACCTAGAGCAATCTACACATTTAATGCAATCCCTATCAAAATACCATCAACTTTTTTCAAAGAAATGGAACAAATAATCCTAAAATTTGTATGGAACCATAAAAGACCCCGAATAGCCAAAGGAATGTTGAAAAAGAAAAGCAAAGCTGGTGGCATCACAATTCCAGACTTCAAGCTCTATTACAAAGCTGTAATCATCAAGACAGTATGGTACTGGCACAAAAAGAGACACATAGATCAATGGAACAGAATATAGAGCCCGGAAATGGACCCTCAACTCTGTGGTCAACTCATCTTTGACAAAGCAGGAAAGAATGTCCAATGGAAAAAAAACAGTCGCTTCAACAAATGGTGTTGGGAAAATTGGACAGCCACATGGAGAAGAATGAAACTGGACCATTTCCTTACACCACACACAAAAATAGACTCAAAATGGTTGAAAGACCTAAATGTGAGACAGGAGTCCATCAAAATCCTAATGGTGAACACAGGCAGCAACCTCTTCAACCTCAGCCGCAGCAACTTCTTCCTAGAAACATCACCAAAGGCAATGGAAGCAAGGGCAAAAACGAACTATTGGGACTTCATCAAGATAAGAAGCTTTTGCACAGCAAAGGAAACAGTCAACAAAACCAAAAGCCAACAGAATGGGGAAGATATTTGCAAATGACATATCAGATAAAGGGCTAGTATCCAAAATCTATAAAAACTTACAAAATCAACACCCAAAGAACAAATAATCCAGTTAAGAAATGGACAGAAGACATGAACAGACGTTTCTGCAAAGACATCCAAATGGCCAACAGACACATGAAAAAGTGCTCAACATCACTTGGCATCAGGGAAATCCAAATCAAAACCTCAATGAGATACCACTTGACACAATGGCTAATATTAAGTCAGGAAACAACAGATGTTGGGGAGAATGCGGAGAAAGGGGAACCCTTCTACACTGTTGGTGGGAATGCAAGCTGGTGCAGCCACTCTGGAAAACAGTATGGAGGTTCCTCAAAAAGTTGAAAATAGAGCTACCTTACGACCCAGCAATTGCACTAACTGGGTATATGCCCCAAAGATAAAATATAGGGATCCAAAGGGGCACATGCACCCCAGTGTTTATAGCAGCAATGTCCATAATAGCTGAACTATGGAAAGAGCCCAGACGTCCATCGACAGATGAATGGATAAAGAAGATGTGGTGTATATATATTATATATATATATATATAATATATATATACACACACAGACACACACACACACACATAAAATGGAATATTTTGCTGCCATCAAAAAAACGAAATCTTGCCATTTGCAACGACATGGATGGAACTGGAGGGTATTATGCTGAGTGAAATAAGTCAATCAGAGAAAGATGTGTATCATATGATCTCACTGATAGGAGGAATTCTTAATCTCAGGAAACAAACTGAGGGTTGCTGGAGTGGTGGGTGTGAGAGGGATGGGGTGGCTGGGTGATAGACATTGGGGAGGGTATATGCTATGGTGAGTGCTGTCAATTGTGTAAGACTGTTGAATCACAGACCTGTACCTCTGAAACAATACATTATATGTTAAAAAAAAGAATATAGTAGGAAGGGAAAAATGAAGGGGGGGAAATCAGAGGGGAGACGAACCATGACAGACTATGGGTCTGAGAAACAAAGTGAGCGTTCTAGAGGGGTGGGGGGCGGGGGAATGGGTTAACCTGGTGATGGGTATTAAAGAGGGCACGTACTGAATGGAGCACTGAATGAATCATGGAACACTACATCAAAAACTAATGATGTAATGTATGGTGATTAACATAACATAATAAAATTTTTTTAAAAAGCTGGAATAGCTATCCTTATATCAGACAAACTAGATTTTTTATTTAAGTTTTTATTTATTTATTTGACAGGGAGAGACATAGTGAGAGAGGGAACACAAGCAGGGGTAGTGGGAGAGGAAGAAGCAGGCTTCCCGCCGAGCAGGGAGCCTGATGCAGGGCTCAATCCCAGGACCCTGGGATCATGACCTGAGCCGAAGGCAGACACTTAACGACTGAGCCACCCCGGCTCCCCAGACAAACTAGATTTTAAACCAAAGGTTGTAACAAGAGATGCGGGGCACACTATCCTAATAAAAGCCTCCATCCAACAAGAACATCTAACAATTTTAAATATTTATGCCCCTGACTTGGGAGATATAAATCAATTAAGAATAAACATAAAGAAACTCATTGATAATAATACAATAACAGTAGGGAACTTTAACATCCCACTTCCTGCAATGAACAGATCATCTAAGCAGATAATCAACAAGAAAACGGTGGCTTTGAACCACACACTGGACCAGATAGACTTAACAGGTACATTCAGAACATTTCATCCTAAAGCAGCAGAATACACATTCTTTTCAAGTACACATGGGACATTCTGCAGAATCGATCACAGAGTAGGTCACAAATCAAGCCTTAACAAACACAAAAAGACTGAGATCATACCATGTGTATTTTCTGACCACAACCCTTATGAAACTTAAAATCAAGCACAAGAAAAAATTTGGAAAGACCACAGATAAATGGAGGTTAAAAAACATCCTACAAAAAATGAATGGATTAACCAGGAAATTAAAGAAGAAATTTAAAAAATACATGGAAGCAAATGAAAATGAAAACACAACAGTCCAAAACTTTTGGGATGCAGCAAAAGCAATCATAAGAGGGAAGTATATAACAATACAGGCCTACCTCAAGAAGCAAAAAAAAAAAAAGGTCTCAAATACACAACTTAATCTTAACACCTAGAAGAGCTAGAAAAGGAACAGCAAATAAAGCCTAAAGCCAGCAGAAGGGAAATAATAAAAATTAGAGCAGAAATAAATGATACAGAAAGAAACAACAACAAAACCAGTAAAACAGATCAATGAAACTAGGAGCTGATTCTTTGAAAGAAGTAATAAACTTAATAAACCCCTAGGGAGACTTATCAAAAAGAAAAGAGAAAGGACCCAAATAAATAGAATCATGAATGAAAGAGAGGAGCTCACTACCAACACCACAGAAATACAAACAATTATAAAAGAATATTATGAAAAGTTACATGCCAGCAAATTGGGCAATCTGAAAGAAATGGATAAATTCCTAGAAACATATAAACTACCAAAACAGGAAGAAATAGAAAATTTGAGCATACCTGTAACTAGCAAAGAAATTGAGTCAGTAATCAAAAATCTCCCAATAAACAAAAGTCCAGGGCCAGGTGGCTTCCCAGGGAAATTCTACCAAACATTTAAAGAAGAGTTAATACCTATTTTTCTAAAACTATTCCAAAAATGGAAGGAAAACTTTCAAACTCATTTTCTTAGGCCAGCATTACCTTGATTCCAAAATCAAAGATCCCACTAAAAAGGAGAATTACAGGCCAATATCCCTGATGAACATTGATGCAAAAATTCTCAACAAGATACTAAATAATAGGATCCAACAGTACATTAAAAGGATTATTCACCATGATCAAGTGGGATTTATTCCTTGGCTGCAAGGGTCGTTTAATATTTGTAAATCAGTCAACCTGCTACACACTACATTAATAATTTTTAAAAAGGATAAGAACCATATGATCCTCTCAATAAATGCAGAAAAGGCATTGGACAAAACACAGCATCCATTCTTGATAAAAACTCTCAACAAAGTAGTTACAGATGGAACATACCTTATCATAAAAGCCATATACAAAAGACCCACAGCTCATATCATCCTCGGTGGGGAAAGACCAAGAGCTTTTCCCCTAAGGTCAGGAATGCAACAGGGATGTCCACTGTCACCATTGTTATTTAATACAGTACTGGAAGTCCTAGCCTTAGCAATCATACAACAAAAAGAAGTAAAAGACATCCAAATTGGCAAGGAGGAAGTTAAACTTCCACTATATGCAAAGGAAATGATAACTCTATGTAGAAAACCTAAAAGACAACCAAAAAATTCCTAGCATTGATAAATTCAGCAGTCACAGGATACTAAATCAACATACAGAAATCTATGGCATTTCTATATACTAATAATGAAGCAGCAGAAAGAGAAATCAAGGAATTGATCCCATTTACAATTGCACCAAAACCCATAAGATACCTAGGAATAAATGTAACCAAAGAGGCTAAAGATCTGTACTCTGCAAACTATAGAACACTTAAGAAAGAAATTGAAGAGGACACAAAGAAATGGAAAAACATTCCATACCCGTGTATTGGAAAAACAAATATTGTAAAAGTGTCTATACTACCGAAAGCAGTCTGTACATTTAATAAATCCCTATCAAAATACCACCAGCATTTTTCACAGAGCTAGAACATACCATCCTAAAATTTGTATGGAACCGCAAAAGACCATGGAATAGCCAAAGCAGAAGACGAAAAAGAAAAGCAAAGCTGGAGGCATCAGAATGCAGGACTTCGAGCTATGTTACAAAGCTATAGTGATGAAAACAGTATGGTACTAGGGGGAAAAAAAGCAGACACCTAAGATCAATGGAACACATCAGTGGAACAGAATAGAAAACCCAGAAATGGTCCCATAACTATATGGTCAACTCATTTTCAACTAAGCAGGAAAGAATATCCAATGGAAAAAAAGAGAGTCTTTTCAACAAATGGTGTTGGGAAAACTGGACAGCCACATGCAGAAGAATGAAACTGAACCACTTTCTTATACCATACACAAAAATAAATTCAAAATGGATGAAAGACCTACATGTGAGATAGGAAGCCATCAAAATCCTAGAGGAGAACACAGGCAACAGTCTCTGAGATCAGCCATAGCCCACTTCTTATAGACATATCTCTGGAGGCTAGGGAAACAAAAGCAAAAATGAACTCCTTGGACTTCATCAAGATAAAAAGCTTCTGCTCAGCAAAGGAAGCTATCAACAAAACTAAAAGGCAACCTACTGAATGGGAGAAGATATTTGCAGATGACATATCTGATAAAGGGTTAGTATCCAAAATCTATAAAGAACTTATCAAACTCAACACCCAAAAAAACAAATAATCCAGTTAAGAAGTGGGCAGAAGACATGAATAGACATTTTTCCAAAGAAGACCTCCAGATGGCTAACAGACGCATGCAAAGATGTTAAACATCACTCATCATGAGGGAAATACAAATCAAAACCATGATGTGATACCACCTCGCACCTGTCAGAATGGCTAAAATTAACACAGGAAACGAGATGTTGGTAAGGATCCTCTTACACTGTTGTGGGAATGCGGTTGGTACAGTCACTCTGGAGAATAGTATGGAGGTTCCTCAAAGAGTTAAAAATAGAACTACCCTATGATCCAGCAGTTGCAGTACTAGGTATTTACCCACTACTGATTCAAAAGGGCACATGGCACCCTGATGTTTACAGCAGCATTATCAACAATAGCTAAATTATGGAAAGAGCCCAAATGTCCATCAACTGATGAGTGGATAAAGAAAAGGTGGTATATATGTATGTATACACACACACACACACACACACACACACACACACACAATGGAATATTAGCCATCAAAAAATGAAATCTTGCCATTTGCAATGACATGGATGGAGCTAGAGTGTATTATGCTAAGTGAAATAATAATATGTCAGACAAAGACAAATACCATATGATTTCACTCATCTATGGAGTTTAAGAAACAAAACAGATGAATTAGGGGATGGAAAAAAAAGGGAGAGGGAGACAAACCATGAGACTCTTAACTGTAGAGAACAAACAGGGTGGCTGGATGGGAGGTGGGCAGGGGATGGGCTAAATGGGCAATGGGCATTAAGGAGGGCACTTGTGATGAGCACAGGGTGTTACATGTAAGTGATGAATCACTAAATTATCCTCCTGAAGCCAATATTACACTGTATGTTAACTAACTACAATGTAAATAAAAATTGATAATAAATAAATAGCATTTAGCTTTACTGTCCTATCTATTCAAGCCGAATTTCATTTCAATAAGTGTCACTGGAATATATTTAAATATGCTCATACAAATAGGCAGAGGACCTCCACTGGTCCTTTTTATATAAGGACAAGTCAGTGACAAGTAGATGAAGTGTTCACCTGAAGTTGGTGATAATGTTCTCTCCTGTTGTCTGAGGAGTTGGAGAATTAAGCAGCAAATGTAATTTCCAAATCAGTGGGTGATGAATACAGAAGACTTGTGACCGTTAGCTCAAGAGATTGACGACATTCTCCTGTCAACATTTGTTTTTACCTTGTTTTTGCATGTGAACATTAGTTTTAAAATGAGAATAAGTGTATCACATAACACTCCATACAGAAAGAAAACAAAATATGACAAAAAAGGAGTATTTGGCACCCCAACTCCATGAAGTCAGTAGCAGTTAAACTGCTTATTATTAGTATCAATTCCTGCTCTTACTTCAGTGCATCAATAATTTAGTAACTACATAAACTTGAATTATATTCTACAAGTATTAGTTCCTCATACTAAACTAATTATCTTTACACCACCCACCCCTTACCTGATTCTTTCCAGTCAGCACCAGATGTACTTAAAGAGGTTAAAAATCTCCTTTTTCAAGTGGGAGTTTACTGGGAAGTAGTCTCTAGGTAGTGAATAAGAGGGTATGTTCTGGATCAGCAGACTTAAATTCAAATTTTTCCTGGTTTTATGACCTCAGGAAGTTACTTAATCTCTTTCACCCTCACTTTCATTGCCTTTAAAACAAGATAGTAGGGTGCCTGGGTGGTTCAGTCGGTTAAGCGTCTGCCTTCAGCTCAGGTCATGATCCCAGAGTACTGGGATCAAGTCCCACAGCATCAGGTTCCCTGCTCAGCGGGGAGTCTGCTCTCTCCTTCCCTCTGCCCCTGCCCCCTGCTCATGCGCTCTCGCTCTCTCTCAAATAAATAAAATCTAAAAAATATATAAAAATAAAACAAGATAATGGTGCCTGCCTTTATGGGATTGTTGATATAATAAAATAAGATGTTTTTAATGTTTATAGTATCTGCTTAAACTGATAAGGAGAATGAGCTTTAAGCTGAGTTTGGATTCCCAACTCCACTAGTTATCTGTGTGATCTTGGGCAAGTTAGTCTCTGTTTCCTTACTATGTGTCTGGCACATTAGAAATTTATAACTGATAATAATAGCAGTATTGTGATTTTAAGATTTAAGTATTAACTGGATCTTGGCCTCTTACTAGTGAGTTTATAAATTAAAATAAATAATGCCTTTTAAATCGTAGTACAAATTTTAGGAAAGTGTCGTTAATTTGGCACTTCAGAGAAGATTTTAGGAATAATATTTAAATCCCAAATACTGATATTTAGCTCAAAGCTCTGGCCTTGAGGTATCCTTCCATGAAAAATACTTTCTGAATACATTAATATAAATATGTAATTTTAGGAATTCTATTAAAAGTTATTTTTAAGGCAAATTCATAAAATAAAGAGAGAAAGTTTAAATTGTTTTAAGAGAAAAGTATCTAAGAGATAAGAGATTAATCTGTAGTACTAAGAGAGACTCATTTTCAAGGACTTTAGAAGAACCCTTCACTTCTGAAAAGAATTACCTCCACAAGCGTCATTCCTCTGCATTAACCTTCCACACTTTCAGGAGTGCCTTAAATGCCCCCTGCTGTACCTGCCAACTTCCTGCTCATCAGCTGTCCTACTCTGTGAAAGTAATCTCTGAAACCACCAGAGATCTTGTTCTTTCTCATTTTTTTGCATTTTGTTGCACTGTACTATCTCTCATATTTTCTAATTAAACCATAAATTCTCCAAGAGGATAAATCTGTGTGGTCATTTGCATAGCATGTTGCCTGAAATGTTCTCTAGCACATAACAGATACTCATCTAAAATTGCATTCCATGCTAATTAATGTTAACGTGAACACGCTAATTACAAATTATTCTGATCTGTTTCAGTGAGTCCCTTGAGTTTTTTCGTTAATGTATTTTGAGTTAGCCTTTCTGTGAATTGAAAGTACAAAGACTACATGTTTTTAAACAATATTTTCCAATTAAATCTTTTCAGTAATTTATATTGATCTTCCCAGTTCAGATTAATTGGTATTACTTTACCAGCAAAATTAAATCCAGCTAGCAGTAAAGCTTTCATAAATTTTAGAAAGAGTACATCAACTATTTATCAACACCTGAATAAAAACATGGAATTATCAGCAAGTAATTTTACTTTATTTTTCATTAAAATACTTCTTTTGATGTAAAATATTTCTAAAATATACTAGGTGAAACTTCTGCCTCCTAGTGACCAACATTTTGTCAGCTTAATGCTTAATGACCTGCAACTGTCATACAGAATACTTTTGCTTTTCCTGAACTAGATACTATTTAAATTGAAGTTATTCATTGTATTACCATATTTTATGTGGTGTGTAGTTATTTCAAAGTACATGACCTATAAAATGCATTAAGTTAATTGAAGTAAATAAACCTGATCTTGGCAGTCTTGAGCACAAAACAGTTTTTTAATTGCACTACCCTACCATATAGATAAGATGAACGTATCTCTATTATCATATATTGTATTCACAATCATGAAGACAATTGTTAAAATTAGTAAAATGCATAATGAAGTATAGCCTATGCAGAGAAGAATTTAATAAATTTTAAAGATATTTTTTCCTTTACATAAAGGAAAAGAACATGCCTCCAAATCTAGTACATCCGCATCCTGCAACTATGTCCACCTTCTCCACCTTCGCTTTGTTACAGAAGTATCGTTCCCTGTAGCAGAAATAGTGCTGCCTCCCCGTATTTGCCCCAGGCCTCTTCTGTTGCCTTCACAAGACTTCTCCATTCTGGTCTTATTCCCTCCCCCTGCCACATTCTCTTTCTGGGCACTGTATCATTCCTCTCTTATATAATAACTTCAACATCTCCCATATTTAAGGAAAAACATTCCTCCTGTGACCCTACATCCAGCTGTCTCCATACTTTGTAATCCCTTTTCATAGGCAAGCTCTTTATTTTGTGTTGTGCTTACTTTCTCAACTCCCAGTCATCCTTCAGCCCACTTCAGTCTGGCACCCATTCTCCAATGACACGACTCTTGTCAAGACCATCAATGACCTCCTTATCAGATCCAGTGAAGACATTCCATATTCTCGGCATCCGTGACCCCAGCAGTACTGACACCATTACCTGCTCTCACCTTAAACCAGTCCCTTCTTTTGGCTTCTAGGACCCCATATTTTCTTGTGTTGTTTTCTTACCATCCTAGTGGTTTCTTCTCTGTCTCCTTTGATGAAATTCAACCAGAACCACCTAAGCTGGGGAAATCAAGTCATTCTGATGGGGAGAGTTTGAATGAAGGGGCTGACTCGTCAGTCCTAGCAAGCAGTGA
This sequence comes from Eumetopias jubatus, assembly GCF_037043125.1. Taxonomy (NCBI): domain Eukaryota; kingdom Metazoa; phylum Chordata; class Mammalia; order Carnivora; family Otariidae; genus Eumetopias; species Eumetopias jubatus. The sequence goes on along the minus strand of NW_028274809.1, from coordinate 115,888,237 downwards.
GAAACTGTGTCACAGGAGATAATGGAGTTTGAAGGCAAGACGTAACAAACTAAAGGAAGTGGGAGGCCATCTGGCAAATGAAGGGTGATATTTTTGAGGCCTAAAGTATGGTGTGGGAGTTGAGATTTCAAAGAACAGTAAGCAAACGTTCATTTTCTTGGTATAGAGAAGATAGCAAATGGTGTTAGAGCTTCCATAAAAGAGGTTATAATGGAAGCCTTGTAAGCAACAGTGAGATTTGTAGGGAAGATAGAAAGTTATTCCCGTTTCCAAAATGTGTTTCAGACAGGAAAAAAATGTCAGTAGATTTTCTTATTCCCTTCTTTTGGGGGTAGGGGGGATTTTAAAAGGTGTTGTTCTCTTCTTGAAATTGAGGGCACTGTTATCTTCATTCAACTTCCTGCTCGCAATGGCAAGATTCATGAAGCAGTTTTGTTATCAGCAGATGAGTCAGAGAGGCATCCTCGTGAGAGGCATTCAGTCAAGACTCTCTTAGCCCCTTCTGGAAATCGTGGTTCTGGTTTCTAGGAGCAGCACTGTGACTCTGTATGTCTTTACCAGCTTTGCTGCTTCTGTGCCATAAGGGAGATAAAATAAATGTTTGTTTTCAGAGGCCACTGAGGAGGATTATCAGTAACTTCTTTATTTTCTTTAACTTTCAGTTACAGGCACATATATCTCTGTATGTCTTTTCCTGTCTCTCTTTCTATATATATACCTTTCTAACTGTCAAGAAGATAAATTCATCAGCCTACTCACACATTTTCCTATTGGATAGTACTCTCTCCCTGTTCCTTACATAGCTGGAGAGTTATTTATATTCTCAGAATGAATAGGGGCATCATACATTTCCAAGATTTCTAAAAGCATTAAAAACCAGTATTTCTGGATGGCTGGGGGGAGGGCCCTTAGTGATGCACTATTAGAAAAACAGAACGTGGAAGTCCACAGCAGAAAGTTTGATATTTTTCCTTTAGGCAAAGTGCTTAAGGTTATTAGTATGGAAAATAAAGGAAAGGAGATGATTAGAGAGAGAGAGGGAGAGAGAGGCTTTAAGAGGAACCAGGAGGAATAAATGACTGCAAGGATAGGTAATGTAAATAGCATTCATTTCAAAGTCAGTGAGAAGGAATAAATGATTTGTGCTGGGCACCTGCAGGAGGAGAATTTTAAGCCTATCTCCCTACCACATAGGAACATATGAAAGAACAGCCTTCATTAATAAAAGGCTGGTAGGGAAATCAGGACTCAAAGTGTGACTTAACAATGACAGGAAAACTAAGCAGCTGACAGGGAAATGAGGGAACAGCAGGGTTGCGTACGTAGGAAGAATTAGAAATGCCATGAAAGGGCAAAGTGAGAACTTCTAGTTCATCATTCCTCCAAATGCTGGTCTCCCTTATGTGGACTTTCCTATGCTTGCCTGTATTCCACTCTGACTGGGGTCTCAGTCCTAACCCTTCACATTCTCCATCCCTCGGACACATCTACTGTACCATGCTGTAGCTGGGAAAAGAACACCCGTCCCTAAGGATGGGAAGTGTCACAGGCCGAACGTGCCGAGCTTCACAATTCCTGTATGCCCTGGAGTTTGTAAGTTTCTTTAACACCTACTTCATCTGTAAAATAAAGGTAACAGTCTCTAGTTCGAGGGTTATGGTGGGAATAACATACATAAAGCTTCTCCGCCGTTCCTTGAGATCAAGTGTCACTAAAAGATCTTTTTATTATTATTAGGCAAATTCATGTGCCACAAGTTCTCTTGGATTCTTTGAAACTACATTATCCCAGTTCTCTTGGTACCTCTCTTGGTATCCCAGTTCTCTTGGTACCTTTCTGTCATTGGTTTCTCTTCCTCTTCCTGCCCATTAAGCGTTGGTGCTCCCTAGGATCTGTCCACTACTCTCCTCTTCGTGTTTAGCGCCCATGTATACTGATGCTAACTCTCAGATCCCCTCAGTGTCTCCAGCCCAGGCTCCTCTCCTGAGCTTCAGACTTCTGTATCCAAACCAGCTGCCGGATGCCAGCTTACGGGTTTCTCCATTTCCTTGAGTTCATCATATCCCAAACGGATCTCACCATCTTCTCCCTAAACCAGCATCTTCTTTTCTTGGTTTCATTTGGTAGTACTGCTTTTCACGCACCTCATCAAAACCCGAGAAATGTCTCTGAACCCTTTCTCTCTTTGCCATTTCCATCATTCACATGCCGTCAGATACAAAGTCTTCCTAATTTTGCTTCCTAGGTATTTATCAAATTCATCCTCTCTTCTCCCTACCTCTAGAGAATTTACAGGAAACAGATCAAGAAAAAAATCTTGGGGCGTGTCTTACTTCTGTTTTTCTTGGAAATATATGAGTTGAAATGTACATTTCCAGCTTAAAGAAGAGACACTAATATGAACATTATATAGGAGAGATTCAGCAGATTCATTTTTCACATATTACTTCTTTGCTGATATTAATGAAGTCACTTGAAAAGAATGTAAAATTTAGCTACATTGGAAACAATTTAAAATATTCCCTTTTACCACATAAAACAGCTATCAAAATTTATACTATATGCTAACTAGCAAACAATAGTATATCCTTGAAATAAGAAAGTAACTCATCCACCATGCATTATAAAGATATTATAAAGATCTTAGAAAGAAAAATATAATGTATAACTAACTGCATTTTTTTTTGAACTGAGCAGAATTCTTAATATAGTCCTTAAGGATGTACTGAATATAAATTAAAAGATACATTGTAAGATATATAAATATGTTCTTATGATGGATATGTTAATTTCTCTTTGGGAAACAGTTCTCAAAATGGCATTCAGTAGCAAGTCATAGTTTAGAATGGTTCCAAATTTAAAATATTTGTAGAGAAGCATAGTAAATAACAGAATTTAGTCATCTCTTCTAATGGCCCTTAAGGATTCATTAACAAATTTTTAAATATAATTATATAAAATACTTCACCTATTTAACATGCACTTTTAAGACATTGACATTTAACAGCATTTACTTTACAATTAAATATAAGAAATATATACATTAAACTGTTTCTCCTGTATTCTGAAGTATCAGTTTTCTTTAAAAGCATTTTCAGAGGGCAGATGCCTAGAATGCTATTGTACAACTATATCGTTTATAATCTATTTTGAGAGTGTAGGTGCTGTTTTTACATTGTCTCAACTCTGTTTATTCAAGCTTTTTATTTAAGTCAGCATTTCTAAGACACTAGAATTTTCTTTTTCACAAAGTCCCTTTGTAGAGGACGTGTACCTGTGTGTAGAGAAGAGTGAGGCCTCCTCTTGGCACCAAGCCCACGGCAGTTTAGCAGTCTGGCCATTTTTTCACATTGCCATATTCCTTTGAAAATTAGAAAAAAAAAGCTGTTCTCCGCTTTTTTGAGTCTGCCAAGGGATGAAATACTTTGATCCTTCAACTAACATTAGAGTACTTCTCTCAGGTAACAAGGTAATGACAAAACACATTTAATTTATTCTCCCTCCTTATAAACACTGAATATTTTTAAGGAAAAATATCTGAAGACTTACTGTGGGCTTTTTTATTAAAAAGAAGTATACCTGCTCCAAACAACCAAAAAGTTCGTAATGCACAAAAATATAAGTCATTTAAAATATGTGCCTGAAGTTACTTGTAGCTAAAACATTGATTTACCTAGATATAAAGTCCTTACCTGCCTTGCACTGAACTTGGGCCCTGAGTCTGTGTGTTATTTGATTGGGAGTCAGTAGGGCAAATCCACTGCCATCACCCTCTGCAGGCCTTTATTCTTCATGTCTAGGCTGTGATCATGGCCTTTCCCATTGCTTCTTCCACATAGATGTTATTTCCAACAGTCACTTTTTAATTTTTGTATTTTTGTGTTTAGTTTTCATATTCAGCTTCATCTATTATCCCACATCTCTTTTTTTTTTTTTTAAGATTTTATTTATTTATTTGACAGAGACGCAACAAAAGAGGGAACACAAGCAGGGAGAGTGGAAGAGGGAGAAGCAGGCTTCCTGCTGAGCAGGGAGCCCGATGCGGGGCTCGATCCCAGGACCCTGAGATCATGACCTGAGCCGAGGGCAGACACTTAACAACTGAGCCACCCAGGCACCCCTATCCCACACCTCTTAATTAAAATTTTCATTTGGAATTTTCTATATGTTTGAAGATCATTTTTAGAATTACTTCCTCTGAGACATCTCTGATCATCTAAGATCTAGAAATGATTTCACGTATTTCCAAAATCTGTAACTTTTATTATCATTGTTTCTCAATAGTATTTAGCATTTTTTATAAACATTTTTATTCTGGCCTCCTGTTGGAAGTATACAGCACCATCTATTAAGAATTCTTGGACCCAGTTCCATTCCTTGCTGCTGTGGACTCTGAGCTGCTGGCGTCAGTGAAGGATCTCAAGATGGCTGCACGAAAACTTGCTCTAAAAACCATTGACTGGGTAGCTTTTGGGGAGATTATACCCCGAAACCAGAAGGTCATTGCTAACTCCCTGAAATCCTGGAATGAGACACTTAACCTCCAGGTTGGCTACTCTCCCTGAGAAACCACCTGCTATCGACTGGGCTTACTACAAGGCCAATGTGGCGAAGGCTGTTTTGGTAGATGACTTTGAGAAGAAGTTTAATGCCCTGAAGGTTCCTGTGCCAGAGGATAAAATATACTGTTCAGGTAGATGCTGAAGAAAAAGAAGATGTGAAAAGTTGTGCCGAGTTTTTGTCTCTCTCAAAGGCCAGGATTGAGGAATATGAAAAAGAGCTGGAGAAGATGAGGAACATAATTGCATTTGATCAGATGACCATTGAGGACCTGAATGAAGTCTTCCCAGAAATCAAATTAGACAAGAAGAAGTATCCCTATTGGCCTCACAAGCCAATTGAGAATTTATAAACTTGAGCTGGGGAGAAAGCTCTGGCCCTTGTATTGTAAATGCTGGACATTAAAAATAATGATACGGTGAAAAAATTAATTAATCAATTAATTAAGAATTCTTGCCAAAGGGGCGCCAGTTAAGCGTCTGCCTTCAGCTCAGGTCATCATCTGGGGTCTTGGGATCAAGCCCCATGTCGGGCTCCCTGCTCAGTGGGGAATCTGCTTCTCCCTCTCTCTCTGCTGCTCCGCCTGCTCGTGCTCTCTCTTCTGTCTCTGTCAAATAAATAAAATCTTTAAAAAAAAATTCTTACCAAAATCAAACTTGAATCTCAACACACCTCTGGATCTAAGTACCAGTTTATAGAAAGTATAGAAGTTAGGGGTGCCTGGGTGGCTCAGTTGTTAAGCTTCTGCCTTTGGCTCAGGTCATGATCTCAGGGTCCTGGGATCAAGCCCTGCTTCGGGCTCCCTGCTCAGCGGGAAGCCTGCTTCTCCCTCTCCCACTCCCCCTACTTGTGTTCCCTTTTTGCTGTCTCTCTCTCTCTGTCAAATAAATAAAATCTTTAAAAGGAAAAAAAAAAAAAATACGGAAGTTAGAGGAGCATGTGAAATGACACCAAGAAGATGCAGTCAGCAAAATTTTCTAGACTGTAGGAAACTTTACAGGTCAAATGACCAGGCATCTTTAACAGATAAGTTGGTTAAGCATCTGACTCTTGACCTCAGCTCAGGTCTTGATCTCAGGGTTATGAATTCAGGCCCCACATTGGGCTCTACACTAGACATGGAGACTACTTAAAAAAAAAAAAAAAAGATTTAAGACCAGAAAGCAAAAGAAAAATTTAAAACCTGTGAATCAAAGTACACTCTGAAGAGAATGAAAAGGCAACCCACAGGAAAGGAGAAAATATTTGCAAATCATATAGGGCAACAAGAAAACCAAACTTATTAAAAAATGGGCAAAGACTCGAATAGACCTTTCTCCAAAGAAGATATAAAGTTGACTAATTTCCATGTGAAAGGATGCCTGACATCACTAACAATTAGGGAAATGCAGATCAAAACCATAATGAGATACCCCTTAATACCACTATTATCAAGAAAAAAACTGTTGGCAAGGATGTGGAGGAATCATAACCTCTGTGCACTGTTGGTGGGAATGTAAAATGGTGCCACTACTTTTGAAAAAAGTATGAGGGTTCCTCAAATTAAGAATAAAATGACCATATGATCCAGCAATCCCACCCTGGGTAAATACCCAAAAGAATTAAAAGCAGAGACTCAAAGAGATACTTGTACACCAATGTTTGTAGCAGAATTAATCACAATAGCCATTAGCTGGGTGGAAACAACCCAGATGTCCATCAACAGATGGATAAACAAAATGTGGTGTATATATATATAGTGGAATATTTTTCAACCTTACAAAGGAATGGAATTCTGACACATGCTACAATGTGGATGAACCTTGAAGACCTTATGCTAAGTGAAATAAGCCAGACACAAAAGGACAAATACTGTATGATTCCATTTATATGAGGTCCGTAGAGTAGGCAAATTCATAGCAACAGAAAACAGAAGAGAGGTTACAGGGGCTGGAGGCAGGGGTTTTAATTTTAATGATTAAAAAGTTCTGATAATGGTTGCAAAACAATACTTCATGCCACTACACTGTACATTTAAAAATGGTTAGGGGCGCCTGGGTGGCTCAGTCTTTAAGCGTCTGCCTTCGGCTCAGGTCATGATCCCAGGGTCCTGGGATCAAGCCCCGCATCGGACTCCCCGCTCTGCGGGAAGCCTGCTTCTCCCTCTCCCACTCCCCCTGCTTGTGTTACCTCTCTCGCTGTCTCTCTGTCAAATAAATAAATAAAATAAATAAAATAAAATAAAAAATAAATAAAAATGGTTAAAATGGTAAAATTTTTGTTATGTGTATTTTGCCACAATAAAAAAAAAAGTGACTTGAGACCTTTTGACCGAATGTAATGCAGGGACCTTTTTTGAATCCTGATTTGAGCACACTTGAAAAAATGTTTTTCTGAAACAGGGACATTTGTAAAAGTGATGTGAGTTTGATGATACTGAGGAATTATTGATAATTTTTTAGGTGTGGCAAGTATATTTGTGGGAAGGGGACAGTCTTTTTAGAGATACAGCTTGAATTTTCTACTGTGAAATAATATATTGAGATTTGTTTTAAAATAATCCAGTGCGGGGGGTGGCTCCTGGGTGGCTCAGTCTGTCAAGTGTCTGAGTTCAGCTCAGGTCATGATCACAGGGTCCTGAAATAGAGCCCTGAGTTGGGCTCAGTGCTCAGCAGGAAGTCTGCTTCTCCCTCTCCCTCTGCCCCTCTACTCGCTTGTGCACGCGCACTCTCTCTCTCTCTCTCAAATAAATAAAATCTTTAAAAAAAATAATTCAGTGGGAAGTGGGGGGAAGGGAGTGAAAAGAGGTATAGATAAAACAAGAACTGCCATGAGTTAATTACTGAAGTTGATATATATAATAGTTATTTATTATATTCTCTCTACTTTGGTGTATGATTGAAGTTTTCCATGATAAAGTTTTTTTTAATTGTGTATTTTGCTATTATATCAAACTTATGATCCAGAGGGAAAATTATTTTTAGCTTATCAGGAAGCCATGATTTACAAGACACTGTTTCTATATTTATTGCTATTCTTTTCATTGCAAGCACATAAACCCAGACACTACCTATTTGAGCAAGAAAGGACAGTTGTAGAGCTAGTAGTGGCCAGACACAGAGCTAGCTTCAAATTCAGTTTAATCCAGTGCTCAGACATCACCAGTATCCATCTTTCAGGCCTGCCAATTAAAGATTGGCTGCATTCTCAGGCCCTAAACACTGGCTCTCTGACAGTTCCAGGCACTCTCTCCATTGCCTCACATTCCTAAGAGAAACATTCTCACATCATCAAAGCCCAGGGGAATGGGGGAGGGGGAAAAAATAAAGTGAATGATTTAGCATTCTTGTCAGAAATTCCACTCTGAGTGACCCAGCTTAGGTCAAGGCCCATCCCTGAACTAGTCCCTGCAGCCAGACTAACGGAACCTGCTCATTAGCTTGGGTCAGCCTTTTGCCCATCTCTGCACCAATTCAGTAAGCGTACGATGATTGGCTTAGGCCTATCAGCTTCTACCTTCAAAGGTGAGGATGGTCATCCTACCAAAACTATGTGTTTGAGAATGGGGAAGGAATGGTTTCCCAAAGAAAAATCAAGTTACTGCTGCAAAGATTTAATTAATCTCATTTTAAATAATATAGGTTGACCTTTTGTATATTGAGATCTCTGCTACTCTACTGAATTTTTAAATTTGCTTCACTTGAGATGTTATGAATAATTAAATTTAGATAGAAATTGCATGAAGTGCCATGCAAATAAAACCTGTAGTGGATACCTGTTATTTGCTAGCCAACATCCATTCCCCTTTTTTACTAGTAATAGTAACCTGATGAAAAAAGATAGTATCTTTTTTAAGTATTAGTACTGTACTTAACTCTCTATTACAGAAGTTTTCCACTGTACCAAAGAGAGGTAAATTAAAGTAAAAATGTGTGTGTTTTTATCCCCCCGCTTTTGTGAGGGGGGAGGGGCGGAGGGAGAGAGAGAATCCTAAGCAGGCTCCATGCCCAGCACCAGACACAGGGATTGATCTCATGACCCTGAGATCATGACCTGAGCAGAAGGAGTCAGACGCTTAAGCAACCAAGCCACCCAGGTGCCCCAAAATGTGTGTGTTTTTAATTAGGTGAAGTTTCCATATAGTATCTATATATGATTACTTCTTTTTTTTTTTTTTTAAGATTTTATTTATTTAATTGACAGAGAGAGAGAGAACACAAGCAGGGGGAGTGGGAGAGGGAGAAGCAGGCTTCCCGCTGAGCAGGGAGCCCGATGTGGGGCTCGATCCCAGGACCCTGGGATCATGACCCGAGCCGAAGGCAGTTGCTCAACCAACTGAGCCACCCAGGCACCCCTATATATGATTACTTCTAAACCTTCTAAAACTTACCTTCTGATGTTTTTATTTTATCTCTTTCAGGACTAATTTCGTATACTGAGTATCTTTTCTTGCTTACAATCCTCACTAGTAAGTACCCCAAAGTTTTTCTCAGTGATCATGTGGAATTCTGTATTCTTACCAAACAAGGTTTTGGAAGTTTGGTATTTATGTCTTTATCATTAAAACATTATTGCTACCTTAGTTTCTTTCTTTTTTTTTTTTACTTTTATTTCATTATGTTATGTTAATCACCATACATCATTAGTTTTTGATGTAGTGTTCCATGATTCATTGTTTGCGTATATCACCCAGTGCTCCATTCAATACGTGCCCTCTTTAATACCCATCACCAGGCTAACCCATCCCCCCACCCCCCCACCCCAGAATCCTGTTTGTTTCTCAGAGTCCATAGTCTCTCATGCTACCTTAGTTTCTGTATCAACAAAATGATACTGTTGGATTAGATTAGCCCTTGTACTTCCTTTGTACTGTGGCTCCCCATAACTCTCTCCTTAAAAGACTTGTTGAACAGAAGAGAATCAGACTTAACCTTCACATGTTAAAAAACCCTTATCAGACATTCTTCAAAATTCCTAATCAGTACTCTTAAGACTGGTCATGAAAATCAAGGGAAGAATGAGAAACTTTCACAACTTGGAGCAGAGTAAGGAGACCTAACAACTAAATGCAACATGGTTTCTTTTTTTTTTTAAAGATTTTATTTATTTATTTGAGAGAAAGAATGAGAGAGAGAGAGCGCATATGAGAGGGGGAGGGTCAGAGGGAGAAGCAGACTCCCTGCCGAGCAGGGAGCCCGATGCGGGACTCGATCCCGGGACTCCAGGATCATGACCTGAGCTGAAGGCAGTCGCTTAACCAACTGAGCCATGGTTTCTTGTATTTGATCCTAAAGTAGAAAAAATAGCATTAGTGGAAAAACTTGAAATCCAAATAAAGTCTGTAGTTCAGTTTAAAATGCTATTACCAGTGTTAATTTGTTAGTTTCGACAATGATACTGTAGTTGTAGAAGATGTTAACATTAGAGGAAGCTGGCTGAAGACTATATGAGAACTCACTATACTATATTTACAACATTTCTTAGGTCTAAAATTATTTCAAAATAAAAAATTTTTTAAAAACCCAACTCTGAGGGAAATAAAGAGTAATAATCAGTATGAAAATAGCCAAGTTACTATAAGAATATAGGAAAGCCCCTGGTAGAGTTAAAGAAATAAGTTCTCAAATTAATTTTGCTTTGAAAAGCAGAGCACTTAATAGTAGAACAGCACAGCTGTGAAAATATATCAGCCTTTGAAAATTATTATAATAAGAAAAGGTCATTTTTTTATCTGTTTAGGCACTTATATATAGTTTCTAGAAGTTTTTTTCAAATTTGAAGACTTATAGATCATAAGTAATTTGCATTTCACCAACATTTAAATAACTTCACTTTTCACTTAATTGCAGAACCTCATACTGGGTTTCATGTTGCTTTTAAAATGCTGGATGCAGATGGTAATGAGATGGTTGAGAAAAAGGAATTTTTTAAGGTAAGCAGATTCTACTTATTTTTAGTTTATCATAAAACATTTAGATGCTTGTGTGATTTTACATTTCCATAAAAATTAAAATTATATCCACTGCTTACATATGAAATGTCAAGAAATCATTCATATATTCAGAAGTGTTAAATTTTCCATATTACAACAAAGGAAACTGTTAAGGAACAGAGCATAATATTCCTATGGGAGAAATGACCTTATGCATCTATACTTTTTAGGGTTTTATTTTTATGATTTCTGCAGATAATACAGTAGAAAGGGCCTCATAGATATGTTCAGAATTATTCTTATACACCCCTACCCCCAATAAAGGAGTAAGAAAAATTAAAACTTAAGCCTTTATAAAGAATAGGGGGGAAAATGAAAAAGCTACACATAGGTATAAATGGGTGCAGATTTTCCAGGAATCTGCTAAAGCTAATATTTGAAAAGCTGAAAATCTGTTTAAATGAAAATACGTTTCCAAGACAACTCTAGGACATAAAACCAGTAAATTTCACTCCATTCCAAGAATGTTGATGGTAATATTAAAAAATACCTCTGCACATAAACTGTTGGGTATGTGCCAGAGTTAAATGTTTTTAATGTATTAGAGTGTTTTGTGAAGAAAAAAATAGAACATGTAGATAAATATATAACAGCACTTGGTACATACTAACTTCTTAGAACTACCATTGATAATTACTCATTACATACATAAATGACTACTTTATGACTTTTTTTAAAAAAGACTTTGAGACGTGAAGCAAATGGATCTCTCTTATATTGCTGGTGGGAATGTGAAATGATATACACATTTTGGAAAACAAAATTGGCAGCTTCTTAATGTATACTCAGCATATGATGTGGCAGTTCCACTTCCATGTATTTAGTCAAAGAAAAGAAAACATACGTTCACCCAAAGACCCGTATGGGAATATTCATAACAATTTTATTCATAATAGTCCCAAACTGGAAACAACCTAAGTGTTCAAGTGACTAGGTAAACAAATTGTATCCATACGATAGAATACTACTCAGAAATAAAAAGGAACAAATTACCAGTAAGTACAACATGGATGAATCTAAGTGAAGGAAAAAGTGTACATACAGTGTGATTCCTTTGATATGAAACTCTAGAAAAGGAACATGTCTTTACTAACAGAAAGCAGATCATTGGTTGCCTGGGGCTGAGAGGGAGTAAGGAATTGACTGCAAATTGATGAGTTTCCATGAGGGAACCTCCTGAAGTGCTGGAAATATTTTAGACCTTGATTAGGATGGTAGTGACATGGGTATATAAATTTGTTACAACTCATCAGACTGTATATTTAAACAAGTGCATTTTATTGTATATGAATTATACCTCAGTAAACACCTTTGACAAGGTTTCATTCCACAGGCTTTGCCAATTTAATTACTGAGATATTTGGTTTTTATATACAAGAAACTGTCTCAAAGACTAGAAACAAATGACATAGCAAAAGGTTCTAACCAGAGAATCAATTTATAGAACAGTGGGATCCAATAAAAAGTAGGCTTATTTAACATTTTAGAAATTATCTGGAAGAGGGTATAAAGAGTATATAAATCTAAGCATGTGGGGGAAACTAAGGTAAATGACATGAACATCTATGTGAGTGGACAATAAAGTAGCAGATGCAGTTCTCAGTGTTTTAGCTTAAAGTGTAGTAGAACCCATCTTACTCAATGTGGCCACTATCAGTAGTTCAATTAATTTAAATAATCTGTTAAAGGGAGAATAATTTTTAAAAATAAAGATACCTGAATAACAGACATTTTAATTAACTTAAATAAATGCACATCCATTTTAGAACCAAGGTCTCTTTTTTTTAAGATTTTATTTATTTGAGAGAGAGTGAGAGTGCGCGCATGCACAGAGGGAGAGTGTGAAAGGAGAAGCAGACTTTCTCATGAGCAGAGAGCCCGACGCGGGGTTCAATCCAAGGACCCCGAGATTATGACCTGAGCCAAAGCAGACGCTTAACCAGCTGAGCCGCTCAGGTGCCCCAGAACCAAGGTCTTTTCTTTCAAGTGGAGCCACTGATTGAAATTACCTGTTTTTCTTGCCTATGTATGTCCATAATTTATCATCTGCATTTTCCAGTTTGTTTTCTTTAAATCCAGAAAAAATGTAAAGACAGGTCTGAAGCAGTCTGAATGTAGCATCCTTCAAGATCTTTGTGATTTTTCCCACTCTTTACAGTCTTACCCTAATTAGAAGCAACTTTTTTCTTTAGCAGTGTGCCTTAATAACTCTAAAGTATTCCTCCTTCCTTTTTTACTGAAGCAACTCTTTTCAGACTCATTTTTCATTGATATAAATATTTGCATTATTGCGAGTGGAACACACACACACCACCACCACCACCATCACCCTCTCCCCCATGTTTAACCAAGGCTCATAAACTCAAAGAATCAAGCTTTCCATCAGAACAGAACAGGTGTAGGATATCCCGTCGTGCTTTCCTTGACATTGCAGTTTCTAATGGGATCTGGCAGCTGCAGGTGGTACTGGCTCACATATTTCAGGGTATTGGCAGATCCAAGAGACTAAATTTTATGCTTTTATATTTGCAGTTTATATCACCATTCAGGAAAAAAAATTTACACAGTCTCTGTGCTTAATGCTTCCATTTCAGGCTCTTCTGATTTTTCACCAAATTTACTTGTCTTTAAAGCTACATTCTCACCTAAGCCACAAAGGAAGACCAATGTCCCAGTGTCCCCATGTAGTTAACTTCTCCTGCAGCAGGGCACCTGGGTGGCTCAGTTGGTTAAGCATCTGCCTTTGGTTCAGGTCGTGATACCAGAGTTCTGGGATTGAGCCCCTCATTGGGCTCGCTGCTCAGCAGGGAGCCAGCTTCTCCGTCTCCCTCTGCCACTCCCCCTACTTGTGCGCTTGCTCACGCTCTCTCTCTGTCTCTCTCAAATAAATAAATAAATAAAATCTTTAAAAAACAAACTTCTCCAGCTTTCTGGTGTTTCCAGAAAACCCTATTACTTCACAGTAATATTTAATAAAATTAAGTAATTACAGTAACAAGTGCAATGTATAATTGGTTTGGAAACACAAAAGACTTAGCAAACATTGAGCTTAGCTGAGAGCAGGAGTGTGCAAGCATTCTTGAGATTTGCGAAGAGCTTTCTGTGAATATCTGTCATGGAGTTCTACAGGAGGAGCAGGGAGCATTGATTAATCACTGAATTGGTTATGTGGAAGCTGGTTAAGTTTTCTTACATTTTATTTAAGGAAAAAGAACCCATTATACAATATAGGAAATTGAATTCTGGAATATCTAGAACGTAGTGAGTTCAGCATAACTGTAGACTAGCCTCAATATTTCAGATCAGTATGTTGGTATAAAATTCCAGAAAGTATCCTAAAACACGTAGAAAATATACCCTCACACCAAAACAGATACCTTTGGATTTTTGTGTGGTTAGGGGCACTTCATGAAACATACAGAACTGAAATAATGGGAGGTGAGAAGCTTCTTTCTGGGGACCCATTTTAAAAATAGGACTCACGGGGGAAAAAAAGGGACTCGTGGTGGGGTGCTTGGGTGGCTCAGTCAGTTAATTGTCCAACTCTTGGTTTCAGCTCAGGTCGCAATCTCAGGATCATGGGATCAAGCCCTGCACTGGGCTCTGCACACAGTATGGAGTCTGCTTAAGATTCTCTCTCTCTCTCTCTCTCTCCCTCTCCCTTTGGCCCTCCGCTGTGGTCACGTGCACACACGCACGCACGGTCTCTCTCAAATAAATCTTTAAAAAATGGGACTCGGGGAAAGGCAATTACTGTATGGTCTTACTTCTGTGTGAACTCTAACAAAAAACCAAGCTCATGGAAAAAGAGATCAGATTTGTAGTTATCAGAGGCAGGGTTGCAGGGAGTGGGCATAGGAAGGTGATCAAAAGATACAAACTTCCAGTTAGAAGATAAATAAGTACTAGGAGTGTAATGTGCAACATGACAACCATAGTTAACACTGCTGTGTGATACAGAGGAAAGTGGTTGAAAGAGTAACTCCTGGGAGTTGTCATGACAAGGAGAAAACATTTTTTTTTTTTGCTTTTGCTTTTTATTGTATGTGTATGAGATGATAGATACTAACTAAACTTACTGCAGTAATCATTTCAGAATACATGCAAGTCAAACCATCATACTTGTACACCTTATGTCAGTTATATCCCAATGCAACTGGAAATAGATAGGACTTGTGGACTATTAACATACTAGAAGGATTAATGATCAAAGTCTATAAAGCCATAAAATAACAAATTTTCCAACACAAACTGAGGAAGACATCTTGCTGAAACCTGTTATGACAGAGGTCAGAATTTATAGGAGTAACATTAATACTTAGTTGGCAGTATCAGACAATGAAATGTTTTATATAAATGTGATTTTTTAAATTGAGGTTTACCCTTTAAACAGGATTAAACTTTTAACATTTGTAACTCTTTTTGATAAGCCCTCCAAGAATATATATATATATATTTCCCTGTCTTTTCAAAGTGTTATAATGTGCATAATTTATCCTCTATTTTTTGACAGTTTAGGATTATCATTATGAAGGTCAGTTTCATAGTGATGGGCTAGTTAGATTTTTAGAGTCTATTAAATTAGTTAGATTTTAGAGTCTATTACTTACCCTTACACTGAATGGCCTTAGACTTTCATGCTTTTAATTTGTATTTCTGATTTTTGTCCTCATTGTTAGGAATAATACTAGTTCGTTATCACTGGTATCAGTGAGAATGAACAGTTGATCTTGAATACATGATGAAGTAATAATGTTGGGATATTAATTCATGTTGATCTGTTTCTTTTTACTTTTTTAAATGTGGCTACTAGAAAACTTAAAATGACTTATGTAGCTCTATTATATTTCTGTGGGACAGCACTGCTTTAGAATATATAAGACTATAAATTCTGAGAAATCTTCATAAATATTTTATTACATGTCCCTCATGACAGTTGTTTCAAGTGCTGAAAAAGATCTTTCTTGTGGGTTTGCAACTTAAATAAGAAAGCTGGAGAGTTCCAGAGGATTGAAGTTGCCTGAAGTATACCTCTGGATACATCAAGTTTCACTTACTGTCCAGAAAAACAGGTAGTAATTTTACAGGATTCACTTTCTCAAAGTGGTAGAAGTTAAAAGTAACAGAAAGCTATAGAGAAAACTACTATGTGACTGCTTAAAGAATATTTGGAAGGTTTCATGGATTCAAACATGTTATATGTAAGAGATATGGGTTTGAAAAACTAGAAATTGTTTTGTTACGTCATTGTGAATAAACGTTAGCAAATCTGCTTGTTACCAAAGCAGTAGTATGGATAAAGTTTACCATTGTAGAGCAACTAATTTATGAAAGAAGCCTGAAATTCTGCCGAGAAGTTGAAGGTACTTGTGAATAGACAAAATGGAAAAAAAAAAAAAAAAAAAAGCATTTCCAGATATCATGGCTCTTACTCAGGACCTCAGGTTAAAAAATACTCAAAAAGCAAGCAGGAAAGGAAATACAAGATAGTCATCATAAATTTGTCTTCAAATTCCATTTCATTCAGGCTCAGGAAAGCAAAAATAACCATATTGCTCTATTTAGCATCAACAGTGATTAAATAACCATTATTAATGGTCTCTTGGGGAAACAAACTTTATAAAATATAGACCACTGTAAAAGCATTGTTGTTGTTCTTGTGTGGTTGGAATGTGAACAGAGACACCTAAGAGGCAGAATCCCCAAATGTGAACTGTACACTGCTGTCAGGAGAAATCAGCAGGCAGTTCTGGAAATAATAGCGCTTCAGTGTTCAAAAATTCATCTCTGACCACAGTATGAAAAGTGAATTAATAGAGAAGAGATTGGAGGCAGGAAGTTTGTTAAGCTTCAGAATAGTCCAATTTACAACTGTGAGTGAAAAGTAGAAAATGTAATTGAGACATGCTATGGAATAGGCTCTGTAGAACCTGGTTTCTGGCAGGATTGGAGAGATGAGGGAAAAGGAGAAATCAGTGGTCACTCCTTTTTCCAGCCAGCCTAACTAGGAATAATGATAGAATAATGATAGTACTAACTGATCTAAGAGAAAATAAGACTACGTCTTATTGAGGATTGGTTATGTATAACATAATGTTACATTATTAAATCTTTACAGCAGCCTACAAGGTTAAGTTATAGTATCCCCATTTTAAAGATGAGAAAATTGGTATGTAGTCAGTATTGCAGCCATGATTTGATTCCAAGTCCATCGAGTTCTAAAGCCCTGCTCTTTCCTCAATGTTAGCCTGCCTCATTTGAAGGAGAATGCAAAGGAGGACTGGGTTGAAAAAGACCTTAACTCTGAGCTTGGAAATGTTGACCTTTATAAGCTGTTGGGACTCCCTGTAGTGGTAGATGAGTGTAACAAGCAACTGTCTGGAGATAAGAATGTAGCCAGGATTAGGAAGCATCCTGATAGAGGTGATAATTAAGTCATGAGAGTATGTGACCTAAAGGGTAGAATGTAGATTGAAGAGGGATAAGATCAGAGTCTTGGAAAACAGGTTGCATTCAAGGGGTCAAAATGAGACTGAGAAGCCAAAGAATGAAATTGAGAAGGAGCAGAGTACCAGAGAAGTAAGAAGAAAGCCCAGAGAATGCAGGATAGTGGAATCTAGGGAAGAAAACAGCAACAGTGAGGAAGTTAATATCCAACTCTTTAAAAGTAATCAAGTAGGATAGCGACAGAGTAGAAAACTCCTTAAATTTTGTAGGTCTTTGGGAACCATTTCAGAAGCACTTTGAAAAGAGTAGTAGAGACCAGTGCCACAGAGCAAAAGGCTAAAGAGGAGTGGGTAAAAAATGCAAAATCAATGGCAGTAGAAAAAAATTACTCTTCTGAGATGCGTGATGTTTAAGGAAGGAAATTAATTTGATACTAGTTTAAGGTAGAAAACCTATCTGTCTGCACAAGTAGGACCTGAAATACCAGCGTGATAAGTCATAGGGTACCATTACATCCTACCTAACTCCATCTACCTCAGGTATAAGAAAAGGATATAGTTAAGATTGTTATTCAAGTTGAGGCTAATAATTATGGAAAGGGTATTCTACATGAAGGTAAAATTCTATTATGCAAATTAAACTGTTAGAGTGTGCACAAACTATAATTCCCTTAGACCTGGATGAAATTTCTGCTTTTATTTCTAGCAGTCACAAAGCATAGGGAACCAAATCTTAGAAGTACTTTATCCACGATATATACCTCCCTAGATTTATTCGTAAAGTTGGAGGTAATTTTATAAAGTGGACGTAATAGAGCCTCTGGTTATATCACTGTCATAGTTACCAAACCAAAGTTCTGTTTCACTATTCTAATATTTGATGATAATCAAGTCTGAATAGACAAAGCCTGTAAAGGAGACACTGAACATGAAACTGAAAAAGGCAATAGAGGGCATGTTGTTCTTCTCTTTATCATCTTCAGGTCTCTTCTCACACTGAAACATAGAGTTTCCTGGAGCCTAGGCATGAGCCTAGGCATGACTCTTTTACTGCATATACAGCCTCTATCCCTGAAATTGTTGAGCATATCTACTTTAAAAGTTTTCAGATACTTTTTCTCAAAATTACTTAACATGCTGAATTTATGGAACACTTTCTGAATACGACAATTTTTTCCTTAAATGTTTGGAAAATTCTTAGATGATCAACTCATAAATTAAGAAAATAAGAATAAAAGCATGTTAGGATATGCCACTGATTCTTTTTTTTTAAGTGTCAGATTATAAAGGTCAACCTTTTAAGCTGATACAAGGTTCTTTATGCTGATCATAGAAATAAAACAGTAAACTTGATAACTCATGAAGCATGATACAGTCAATTTAAAATAACAACATGGAGAAGATGGGGGTGTAGAAAGACCCTAAACTCACTTCCTCCCATGTATACACCAATTCTGTAGCTACATATGGATCAGTTCTCTCTGAAAAAGGCCTGAAAACTAGTTGAACAGCTCCTCCACACCACAGGATAAAAAGGCCATATGGAAACAGATAAGAGAGTTAGAGATGTGTTCTTACAAAAAAAAAAAAACTTACCCCTAGCATGGTAACCCACAAGTGGGAGGGATCTTACAAATAAGAATGTATTCCTGAGGAATAAGGGGTTCAAGCCCCACATCAGGCATCCCAACTCCAACTCTTGGAAGTTACACTGGAGAGATGAGGCCCAAAATAACCAACTTTGAAAACCAATGGGGCTTACATCCAGGAGACCCAAAGGGCTGTAGAAAACTGAGATTCTACTCTTAATGGACTCATACACAGACTCACCCTTGGATTCAGTATTTAAGCATCAGGTTAAAAAGTGCTTAGGCCATATGTGAAGGAAATTCATTGGCTAATCTTAAAGCATCTGCTGGAGGATCACGGGTCTTGTAGAACTCTCTCAATAATGGAGGTGCTCACAAGCACCATTTTTTCAGTCCTATTTCACCTTGCTACTGCTCTTTGCCCCACCCATGCACTCTCCCATTGCCCAGCCCTTCTAAACCCAGCAGTGGGCTTGTCCTACCATGCCAAATTGACAGGTATGTACAGTCCACACAAGGGATGCCTGTTAAATGCCTGGCTCTGGTGGCCAGGGAGCATTGCATTTCTAGGCCCCACATGACTGAAACAATTGAAGAGACAATTCTTGGCAGGCTACCACCCCCAGGGTACTGCATAAACAGCAATTGAAACACATTCCCTGTCTTCCTATGACCACTCCATCAAGATGGAGATACAGCTGTTTTGCCTCATACATAGAAACAAATACAGAGTCAAACAAAATGAAAAAACAGAGGAATGTGTTCCAGATGAAAGAACAAGATAAAACCCCAGAAAAACACCTTAATGAAATGGAGATAAGTAATTTACCTGATAAAATGTTAAAGTAATGGTCATAAATATGCTTGCCTATCTTGTGAGAAGAATGGATGAGTACAGAGTGAACTTCGACAGAGACAGAAGACATAGGAAAGTTCTAGACAAAGTCACAGAGCTGAAGAGCACCATAACTGAACTGGACAATATGCTAGAGGGGTTCAAAGCTGACTAGATGAAGAAAGGATCAGTGATCTGAAAGACAGGGCAGTGGAACTCACCCAAACAAAGCAGCAAAAAGAAGAAAAAAGAATGTTAAAAAATAAAGATAGTTTAAGGGACCTATGGGACAACAGAACCAACATTCGCATTTAGGAGTCCCAAAGAGAAGTGCGAGATCAAGGGAACATAAAATTTATTTGAAAAAATAATGGCTTAAAACTTCAGTAACCTGGGGAAGGAAACAAACATCCAGTTCCAGGAAGCACAAAGAGTTCAAAATAAGATGAACCCAAAGGTATCCACAAGACAGATTATCGTTGAGATGTCAAAATTTGAAGACAAGGAGAATCATAAAGCACCAAGAGAAAAACAGCTTGTATGTACAAGGGAAACCCCATAGGACTGTCAGCAGATTTTTACCCCATAGGACTGTCAGCAGATTTTTAAGCAGAAACTTTACAGGCCAGAAGGGAATGACATGATAGTCAAAGTGCCAAAAGCAAAAAACTTTGAACCAAGCATACTCTACTCTGTGAAGTTATCATTCAGAATTGAAGGAAAGATAAAGAATTTTCTTTTTTTTTTTAAGATTTTATTTATTTATTTGTCAGAGAGCACAAGCAGGAGGAGTGACAGGCAGAAGGAGAAGCAGGCTCCCTGCTGAGTGGGGAGCCTGATGCAGAACTTGATCCCAGGACCCTGGGATCATGACCTGAGCCAAAGGCAGCTGCTTAACCAACTGAGCCACCCAGGCATCCCAGAAAGATAAAGAATTTTTAAAACAAGCAAAAACTAAAGGAGTTCACTACCACTAAACTGGCCTTACAAGAAATTTTAAGGGAATTCTTTAATCTGAAAAGAAAGGGAACTTATTAGTAAGAAGAAAACATAAAAGTAAAAATTTCAGTGGTAAATGTAAATATATAACAGACAATAGACTAATCACTTACAATGCTGGCATGAAGGTTAAAAGAAAAAATTAGTAAAAAAAAAAAATAAGTAACTATAACTACAATTAGTTAATGGATATACAAAATAAAATGATGTGTAATGTGACATCAAAAACGTAAACTGCAAGGGGAGGGGAGTAAAAATATAAATTTTTAGAATTCAGTTTTAACTTCCGATTGATATAAAATATATTGATAGCAATATAAAATTTATATAAATATAAAATATATATATAGGTTGATATGTGTAAACCTCTTGGTAACCACAAAGCAAAAATCTGTAGTAGATTAAGACAATGAGAATGGAATCTAAACATAACACTAAAAAAGGGCATAAGACCACAAGGGAAGAGAGCAAGAGAAGAAGAAAGAAACAAAAGAAGAACTACAAAACAGCCAGAAAACAATCAACAAAATGGCAGTACGTAAGTACCTATCTATAATTACTTTAAACATAAATGGACTGAGTTATTTAAAAAAAAAACCATCTATATATTGCCTATAAGAGACTCATTTCACATCTAAAACAGACTGAAAAGTGAAGAGATGGAAAAAGATATTTCATACAAATGGAAACCAGAAGAAAGCTAGGTAGTTTTACTTACATCAGACAAAATAGACTAGACTTAACACGAACTGTGATAAAAGACAAAGATGGGCATTACATAATGTTAAAGGGTTCAGTCCAGCAAGAAGATAAAACATTTGTACACTGAACATAGAAGCACCTAAATATATAAAGCAAATATTAACAGGGAGAAAACAACAGCAATACAGTAATAGTAGAGGATTTTAATACCCCACTTACATCGGTGGAGAGCTCATCCAGACAGAAGGTCAATAAGTAAACATCAGCCTTAAACAAAAATTAGACCAAATGGACTTAATGGATATATACAGATATTCCATCCAAAAGAAGCAGAATACACATTCTTCTTAAGTGCACATGGAACATTCTCCAGGATATTCTCAAATTTAAGAAGATTGAAATTATATCAAGCATCTTTTCAGGACATTGTGGTATTAAAGAAGAAATCAATCACAAAGAAAACTGGAAAAATCACAAATGTGTAGAGATTGAACAATATGCTACTGAACGACCAATGGGTCAATGAAGAAATTAAAGGAGAAATTTAAAAAAATGCCTTGGAAAAAAATTTAAAAAAAATACCTTGAGACAAATGAAAATGAAAATACAAACATAACAAAATCTGTGGGATAAAGCAAAAGCAATTCTAAGAAGGAACTTTATAGCAATACAGGCCTCTCTTAAGAAACAAGAAAAATCTCAGTCTAACTTTGCACCTAAAAGGTCTGGAAAAAGAACAAATGAAACCCAAAATTTGAAGGCAAAAAATAATTAAAATCAGAGCAGAAATGAAATAGAGACTAAAAAGACAGTAGATGAAATCAATAAAACTAAGAGCTGGTTCTTTGAAGAGAACTACAGAATTGACAAGCCTTTGGATAGCCTCATCAAGAAAAAAAAATCCTCAAATAAATAAAATCAGAAATGAAAGAAGGGAAGTTACATCTGATACCACAGAAATAGAAAGGATCATAAGAGACTTCTATGAAGAATTATACTCCATGAAACTGGACAACTAGAATAAACGGATAAGTTCCTAGAAACATACTACCTTCATGAAGAAATAGAAAATCTGAATAGATGAATTTCCAGTACAGAGATTGAATTAGTTATCAGAAACTTGCCAACAAACAAACGTCCAGGACCAGATGGCTTTACTGGTGAATTCTACGAAACACTCAAGGAACATTTAATACTTGTACTTCTGAAACTCTTAAAAAATTGAAGAAGAGGGAATGCTTCCAAACTTATTTTAAAAGACCAACATTATTCTCATACTAAAACCAAACAAGGACACCGCAAAAAAAAAAAAAAAAAAAAAATTATAGGCCAATATCCCTGATGAACATAGCTGCAAAAATACTCAACAAAATATTATCAAACTGAATTCAATAATACATTAAAAAGAACATATACCATGTTCAAATGGGATTTATTCCAGGGATGCAGGGATGTTTCAGCATCTATAAATCAGTAAACATAGTACACCACATCAACAAAGTGAAGGATAAAAATCATACAATCCTCTCAACAGATGCAGAAAAAACATTTAACAAAATTCAACATAAATTTAGGATAAAAAGTCTCTACAAAGTGTATAGAGAGACCCTTCCTCAACATAATAAAGGCCATATATTACAAACCCACAGCCAATATCATGCTTAATGGTAAGAAGCTGAAAGGTTTTCCACTAAGATCAGGAATAAAGTAAGGATGCCTATGGTTACTGTTTTTATTCAACATAGTACTGGAAGTCCTAGCTGGAGCAGTTAGGCAAGAAAAAAGAAGTGAAAGGCATCCAAATTAGAAAGGAAGAAGCAAAACTGCCACAATTTGTGAACGACACTATTTTATGTATAGAAAAACCATAAAGACCACCAAAAAGCTGTCAGAAGTAACAAACAAATTCAGTAAAGTTGAGGATAAAAAAATCAATGCACAGGAATCTGTTCGTGTTTTTATGTACTAACAATGAACTATCAGAAAAATTAAGAAAACAATTCCATTTAAAATTGCATCAAAAAGAATAAAATATCTGGAAATACATTTAACCAAGGAGGTGAAAGACTGGTAATCTGAAAACTATAATACATTAATGAAAGAAATTGAAGAAGGCACAAATAAATGGAAAAATATTCCATGCTCATGAATTGGAAGAATTAATATTGTTAAAATGTCCATATTACCCAAAGCAATCTATAAATTGAATGCAGTCCCTACCAAAATTCCAGTGACATTTTTCACAGAAATAGAACTGTCCTAAAATTTGTTTGGAGCCACAGAAGATTCCTAATAGCCAAAGCAATCTTGAAAAAAGAAAGAAGCATCACGCTGCCTGATTTCAAACCATTACAAATCTACAGTATAATATTGGCATAAAAGCAGACACAAAGACCGATGAGACACTATAAAGAGCCCAGATATAAAGCCATGCATATGTGGTCAATTAAATGATGACAAAGGAGGCAAGAATATACAATTGGGAAAGGACAGTCTCTTCAGTAAATGGTACGGGGAAAACTGGACAGCGACATGCAAAAGAATGAAGCTATACCATTCTCTTTCACCACACACAAAATTGACTAAAAATGGATTAAAGACTTGAATATAAGACCAAAACTTATAAAACTTCTAGAAGAAAACATAGGCAGTTAGATCCTTGACATTGCTCTTAGCAATATTTTTTTGGATCTTACCGCAAAGACATTGGCAACAAGGCATAAATGGATTGCATCAAACTACAAAGCTTCTGCATGGAAAGGAAACCAACACAATGAAAAGACAATCAATCGACTGGGAGAAAATATTTGCAAATCATATACCTGGTAAGAGGTTAATATCCAAAACATGTAAAGAACTCATTCAATTCAACACACAACAAAAGCAAACAATCTGTTTTAGAAAATGAGCAGAGGATCTGAATAAGCTTTTTTCCAAATAAGACATACAGATGAACAACAGACACATGATAAGATGCTCAACATCACTAATTAATCAGAAAAACAAATCTAAACCACAAGGAGATACCCCCTCACACCTGTCAGAGTGGCTATTATCAGAAAGATTAAGAAATAACAAGTGTTGGCAAGGATATAGAGAAAGGGAGCTCTTGTGCACTGTTGGTGGGAATGTAAATTGGTGCAGCCACTATGGAAAACAGTATGGAGGATCTTCAAAAAACTAAAAATAGAACTATCATATGATCCAGCAATTCTACTTCTGAGTATCCCAAGAAAATGAAAACACTAATTCAAAAAGATACCTGTACCCCGCTGTTTGTCTCAGCATCATTCACTATAGCCAAGATATGGAAACAACTGAAATGTTCATCAGTGGATGAATGGATAGAGAAGTTGTATGTATATGTGATGCAGTTTTACTCAGCCATGATAAAGAAGGCAATCTTGCCATTTGTGTCAACATGGATGGACCTTTAGGATATGCTTGTGCTTGGTGAATTAAGTCAGAGAAAGACAAATACCATATGATTTTACTTATACATGGAATCTAAAAAAACAAAACACATGAACAAACAAAACAAAACTCCTAGATGGAGAGAACAGATTGGTGGTTGCCAGAGGAGAGTGGTTAGGGGAGATGAGTAAAATGGGAGAAAGAGATCAAGAGGTACAAACTTTCAGGCATGAAATAAGTAAGTCATGGGTATATGATATATAGCATAGTGACTAATCAATAACATTGTATTTGCATGTTATGTAACAGTATGGTGACAGGGGAAAACTAGATTTATTGTGGTGATCATTTCATAACATATATAAATATCAGATCATTATGTTGTATACCTGAAATTAATATGTCATATGTCAATTATACCTCAATTTTTTTTCCATCATGATAAGTGTACTTTTTAATCCCCATCCCCTGTTTCCCCCAAGCCCCCACCCACCTCCCCTCTGGTAACCATCATGTGTTAAGAGATTGTTTCTTGGTTTGTCTCTCTTTTTTTTTCCTTTTGCTCATTTCTTGTTTCTTAAATTCTGCATATGTGTAAGATCATATGTGACCTCAACTTTAAAAATTACAGCATAGAGTAATAGCTCATTTACATTAATTACTTGAATAATTATTTCATTTCTGTGGTCATTATATTAGGAAACCTAAATATGTAACATCTTATATTTGAAATTTTATTGAACAAACCTAACAGTTCTTCTCAGATTAGAAGAACATATTTAGGGGCACCTGGATGGCTCAGTTGTTAAGCATCTGCCTTCGGCTCAGGTCATGATCCCAGGGTCCTGGATCGAGCCCCGCATCGAGACCCGCATCGAGCTCCGCATCGGGCTCCCTGCTCCGCCGGAAGCCTGCTTCTCCCTCTCCCACTCCCCCTGCTTGTGTTCCCTCTCTCGCTGTGTCTCTTTCTGCCAAATAAATAAATAAAATCTTTTTTAAAAAGAAGAAGAAGAACATATTTAAAGGGCATGGGTTTTTTGTTTTGTTTTGTTTTGTAGATTATCTGAATGTTTGTCCAGTAAATTTTATTTATTGCTCTTCCTACCATAAGTGCTAATGCATGAGAATAGGTAATGAAAATTACTTTTAATACCCAAAACATAGATATAGCAAAGTGATTTGAACAGCAAATACAAAAGTAGTGATGAAATATGTTAATATAAATTCTTTGGAAATGTCCTAAAATATAAATTGCCTCCGTTGGTTTCTTTTGTGTTATGCAGTACATTCATGTTTTATTAATACCCAGATCTAGAAACTGTGGAAGTAATTGCTTACTTCTCTATCCCAAGAACAAGTAAAATAGCAACTATCTGTATAAGCTATTTTCTTTCAGATAATAACAAACAATATAGCAGTGATCAAAGCCAGCAATAGTTAATACATTTAATCTTTACCTTGATAGATGGCACATCTGCTTATTTGGGCTAAGTGCCAGGGTTTTAGTGCAGTTTCTTTAAACAATACCTTAATGACATGTCTGTTTACTAGTGTGAATTTCTGCTTAGGTGGTCCTTTTATTTCACACTGATTTCATACTGGCAGTTAGGATCGTGCTCTTAATATAGTAGTGATATAATTTTATCATGCCAAATATACATGCTAGTGTTATTATTAAGTAAATATAAAAGCCTTCAGTAGAATTTATTCTTCTTGAATTTGGGATATGTTCTTGTTTCAGAGTTTAAACTAACATGATTCTGAAAGCAAAAATAAGTTAAATCAATCCTACATACATTTCTTCATTTTCAGCCTGTAATTGGAAATATGAATCGATATAAATTTAAATAGTCAACTTGGCAGTACTTTTTTAATCATAGAATTTGTATTTGGTGAATATGTCCTCCTTCTTCTTTTACCCCTTATATATTATGACCACTTTACCTTCTCTCTATTTCTCTCAAAACATCCCTATTTCTTCCACAAACTTTGTTCTTCCCTCTGCCTGGAATGTCCTTTCCCCATTCCTTCTGTAGCTTTTACCATTCAGATCTCGGCCCACATGTCCTGTTCTCACAAAGAACCACACAGAATAAACCTATCTAACAGTAATCCATACCCAGCAGTCTCAGAATCCTGTTACCCTACTTTTATTTTATCTTAGTCTTGTCATACTTTGAAATACTAGTCATATTTGAAATTCTCTTATTTGTTCACTATTTGTTATCTCTAGCTCATTTAGAATGTAAGTTTCATGACAGCAAGGATATTATCTGTCCTTAACTGCTATATTCCCAACACTTAGAACAACACTGTCATTACATGATAGGCACTTACTATATTGCTATCATCAATCAGTAGCATGTACAGCCATTTTAGAAACTGTCTTAAAACCAGAGAGTCCTTTTGGCATAAGAGAATACAGTTGACCCTTCAACATGGTTTTGAGGTGCACAGGTCCAGTTAGACGCAGATATTTTTATAG
Organism: Eumetopias jubatus; assembly: GCF_037043125.1. NCBI lineage: Eukaryota > Metazoa > Chordata > Mammalia > Carnivora > Otariidae > Eumetopias > Eumetopias jubatus. The sequence goes on along the minus strand of NW_028274809.1, from coordinate 115,861,236 downwards.
TACAGTACTGTAAATGTATTTCCTCTTCCTTATGGTTTTCTTAATAACATTTTCTCTTCTCTAGCTTACTTTAAGAATACAGTATATAAAACAGTCAACATACAAAATATGCTTATGTTATCAGTAATGCTTTCAGTCAGCAATAGACTATTAGTCATTCAGTTTTAGGGGACTCAAAAGTTACACATGGATTTTCGGCTGCACAGGTTCAGCACCCCAACCCCTGTGTTTTTCAAGGGTCAGCTGTGCTAGTATAAAATGTTTATGCTCTTTCAAGCAGAACTTTTACTATAGAACTAAATGTACAGCGCTCTAATCTTCAAAGTCCATTAAAACCTGCTATAACCCTCTCCCTGAGTACAGACCAAAATGTTTTAGGTAAGACTCTTAAGATGACAAGGTTTTTTTTTATTCTTATTTTTTAAAAATATAGTATAGTTGACACACAATGTTACATTAGTTTTAGGTGTACAATGTAGTGCTTCAACAGCTCTGTGTTATGCTGTGCTCACTCTAAGTATAGTTACCATCTGTCACCATGCAATGCTATTATGGTACCATTAACTATATTCCCTATGCTTTTATGTTTGTGACTTACTCCAAAACTGGAAGCCTGTATCTCTCACTCACCTTCACTCATTTTGCCCACTCCACTGACCTCTCCTCTGACAACCATTAATTTGTTCTGTGTATAGGGCTCATTCTGCTTTTTGTTTGTTTGTTTATTCATTATTCGTTTCTGGGTTCCACATACAATTAAAATCATATGATATTTGTCTTTCTCTGACTTATTTCACTTAGCCTAATATCCTGTAGGTCATCACAAATGGCAAGATCTCACCCTTTTTGTGGCTATGTAATATTCCATACCTTTATCAATTCATCTATAGATGGACACTTAGGTCGCTTCTGTGTCTTGGCTATTGTAAATAATGCAATAAAAATAGGGGTCCATATGTCTTTTCATATTAGTGTTTTTGTTTTCTTTGAGTGAATACCCAGTAGTGGAATTATTGGATTATGTGTTATTTCTGTCTTTAATTTTTTGAGGTACCTCCATACCATTTTACACAGTGGATGTACCAGTTTACATCCCTACCAACAGTGCACAAGAGTTCATTTTTCTCTGCATCCTTGCCAACATTTGGTATTTCTTAACATGGCAAGCTTTATCTCACACCATACCCACTTGTACAGAACTTTAGGACAGAACCTTGTTCTTTTAAATTCCACACCATATTGGAATAAGCCAATGTTGTAAAAAGCCTCCTAAAAAATTCTCATGTCAATGAACTAATCTTATTTGCTTTGTTTTATTTGTAATTATTTAATGACTATGTGAAGATTATAACAACTATATTAAATGTCATAATAAAAGAAATATAATTTTTAAAATTATGTACAAAAACTTACAATCACTATGGATAACATCTATTTGTATTTTTAAATTGTTATCTGGATGATAAATTTTGAAGAATTTTCCGTACTGGATCTAATTGTAGTACTTTAAGAGGGTCCAAATTACCAGTGTTAGAAATGAAAAAGAAATATCACCACAGATTCTGCAAATATCAGAAGGATTGAAATGGAATATTGTGAACAGCTTACTCATATGTGACTGTAAATTTGATAACTCAGATGAACTGGACAAATGCCTTTAAAAAAAAACTTACCAAAACTAACAAGAGATAGAAATCTGAATAGCCGTTCATCAAAGTAATTGAATTTGTTATCAAAAACTTTCCCACAAAGAAATGTCCAGGCCCAGATGGTTTTACTGGTGAAATCTATCAAGTTATTTAAGGAAGAAGAGATGCCAAATTTTCACAGACTCTTTCAGAAAATACAAGAAAAAGGAACAGTTCCCTCTTATATCCCTGATAACTAAAACTTGGCAAAGGTCTAACAAGAAAAGTAAATTATAGACCAACTTTCATCATGAACAAAGACACAAAATACCTAATCAGAACAAAACACATTGTATACTATATAAAATAATGCACCAAAATCAAGTGAGATTTATGCAAAGAATACAAAATTTGTTTAAAGATTGAAAATCAATTAATGCAATCCAACATACTAACAGAATAAAGGAGAGTTCAACATGATCCTATCACTACATGCTTACAAAGTATTTAAGAAAATAAGCACTTTCATAATAAAACTGAGCAAAGTAGAAATTGAAGAGAACTTTTTCAATTTGATAAAGGGCATCTATAAAAAATTTAAAGATGGCATCCTGCTACAGATCAAATACAGAATGTTGTCCCTTTCTGATCAGAAACAAGGCAAGGCTATATTCTCTTATCTCTTCTGTTCAACATTTTACTGAAGATTCTAATAGCAGTACAAGTGGGGGGAATAAAAAGATTGGAAAGGAAGAAGTAAATCTTGGAAAGGAAGAAGTAAATCTGACCTTATTCACAGATATCAACAAGAAAAGTAAATCTGCTAGAACCAAAAGCGAATTTAGGAAGTTCTCAATGTAGAATGTCAATATGGAGAAATCAGTTGTATTTCTACATGCTAGTAGCAAATAGTTGGAAAATGAAACTAAAATCAGTTCTCCATCGTGGATCACTACATCAAAAACCAATGGTGTATGGTATGGTGACATAACATAATAAAATTTTAAAAATTAAAAAATAAAATCAGTTCTCCTCTAGATGGTATCAAATAACATAAAGTAAGTAGAAATAAATTTAACAGAAGCATTCACCAGAAACTTCAGACATTGCCAATAGAAATTCAAGGAAACTTAAATAAATGGAGGAATATACCATGTTAATGGTTAAAAGATTCAGTAGTGGTTTTTTTTAAGATTTTATTTTTATTTATTTGAGAGAGAGAGAATGAGAGATAGCACGAGAGGGAAGAGGGTCAGAGGGAGAAGCAGACTCCCCGCTGAGCAGGGAGCCCGACGCGGGACTCGATCCCGGGACTCCAGGACCATGACCTGAGCCGAAGGCAGTCGCCTAACCAACTGAGCCACCCAGGCGCCCTGATTCAGTAGTGTTAAGATGTCATTTCTTCCCAAATTGGTCTAAAGATTTAACTTCCCAAGCAAAATCCCAGCAGGCTTTTTTTGTAGAAATTAACAAACTGATTTTTAAGTGTATATGTAAAAACAGGGGACCTAGAACACTCAAATCAATCTTGAGAAAAAGAACAAATTTGGATAACTCACACTACCCGACTTTTAAGACTTACCACAAAGCTACGGTGATAGTAACACTGTGATATTGATCTAAGGATGGGTAAATAGATCAGTGGAAGATAATAAAGAATCCATACATGGTTACTTAATTCTCAATAAAATCACCCAACTCAGTACATAGGAAAAGAAAACTCTTTTCAATAAATGACACTAGAACAATTGGATATGTATATGAAAAACAAAAATTAGTTATAACCCCTGCCTCAAAGCATATATAGGCATAACTTGGAGATACCACGGGTTTCGTTCCAGACCACCACAATAAAGCGAGTCAAATGAATTTTTTGGTTTCCTAGTGCATATAAAAGTTACGTTTATACTATACCATAGTCTGTTAAGTGTGCAGTATCATTATGTCTGAAAAACCAGTGCACATACTTTAATTAAAAAATACTTTATTGCTAAAAAATGGCTAACCATCACCTGAGCTTTCAGTGAGTGGTAATCTTTTTTAGGGTCGTGTATCAATGTTTATGGTTACTGATTGATCAGGGTGGTAGTTGCTGGAAGTTGGGGTGATTGTGGCAATTTCTTAAGACAGTGGAGTTTGCCTCATTGATTGAATCTTCCTTTCACAAATGATTTCTCTCTAGCATATGATGCTGTCTGATAGCATTTTACCCACAGTAGAACTTCTTTCAAAATTGGAGTCAATCCTTTCAAACCCTGCTGACTCCTTTATCAGTTAAGTTTATGTAATATTCTAAATCCTTTGTTGTCATTTCAACAATCTTCTCCAGGAGTGGATTCCATTTCAAGAAACCACTTTCTGTGCTTATTCATAAGAAGTAATTCTTAATCCATTAAAGTTTTATCATGAGATTGCAGCAGTTCAAATATAAAAATAATGAAAAAGCTTGAAATATTACAAGAATTACCAAATGTGACACAGAGACACAAAGTGAACAAATGCTGCTGGGAGGGGCGCCTGGGTGGCTCAGTTGGTTAAGCGACTGCCTTCGGCTCAGGTCATAATCCCAGGGTCCTGGGATCGAGTCCCATATCGGGCTCCCTGCTCAGCAGGGAGTCTGCTTCTCCCTCTGACCCTCTTCCCTCTCATGCTCTCTATCTCTCATTCTCTCTCTCTCAAATAAATAAATAAAATCTTTAAAAAAAAAAATGCTGCTGGGAAAATGATTCCAAGAGCATTGCTCAATACAGGATTGACACAAATCTTCAATTTTAAAAAATGCAGTATCGGGGCACCTGGGTGGCTCAGATGGTTAAGCGTCTGCCTTCAGCTCAGGTCATGATCCCAGGGTCCTGGGATCAAGTCCCGCATCGGGCTCCCTGCTCCTTGGGAGCCTGCTTCTCTCTCTCTCTTTCCCCCTCTCTCTCTCTTCTCCTCTGTCTCTCATGAATAAATAATAAAATCTTTAAAAAATAAATAAAAATAAATAAAAAATGCAGTATCTACAAAGTGCAATAAAGCAAGATGTGTCTATAAAAATGTATTTGAGATGGATTATAGGTCTAAACATAAAAACTAAAACCATTAAGTTTCTGGGGGAAAAAACCATAAGAGAATATACTCAGGATCTAGGATATTCAGAGTTTCTTAAGGCACTAAGCAATAACCACGAAAGAAAAAAATTAAGTTAGTCTTCATCCAAATCAAAAACTTTTATTCATTCAGAGACCCGTTAAGAAAATGAATATGCGGGCGCCTGGGTGGCCCAGTTGTTAAGCGTCTGCCTTCGGCTCAGGTCATGATCCCAGGATCCTGGGATCGAGTCCCGCATCGGGCTCCCTGCTCAGCAGGAAGCCTGCTTCTCCCTCTCCAACTCCCCCTGCCTGTGTTCCCTCTCTTGCTGTGTCTCTCTCTCTCAAATAAATAAGATCTTAAAAAAAAAAAGAAAAGAAAAGAAAATGAGTAGGCAAACTATAGCATGGGAGAAAATATTTTCCAAGCAGGTATCTGACAAAGGACTTGTATCCAGAATATATAAAGAACTCAACAACTTAATAATTTAAAATTAAGAAGGACTTAATTGTTCCCTTCCTAGGAATTCATCTGAGAGAAATATTAAGATATGTCCACAAAAAAACAGAATTATATAAGAAAGCTTATGGCAGAGATCTGCTGTACAACATAGTACATATAGTTAAGAGTACAGTGTTGTACACTTAAAAACTTAAGAAGGTACATCACATGCTAAGTGTTCTTACACCAAAGGAAAAAGAAAACACAAATCTTTTGGAGGTGATGGATATGTTTATTACCTTAGTGTATCTCAGATGTATGCATGTGTCCAAACTCATCAAAATGTATACATTAATGTATGCAATTTTTTGTATATTAAGTATACCTCAGTAAAGCTAAAAAAAAAATTTATGGTAGCTTGATTCAACAGTAGTCAAAAACTAGAGACAGTGCAAACATCTCTCAACAAGTGAATGGATAAATAGTGATATATTTATACAGTGCGATACACCTCAACAATAAATAAGAACAGACTACTTATATGCAAAGATGAATGAATCTCAAAACCATTATGCAGAGTAGATGATAGCACAAAAGAATACATACCATTTGATATAATTTATTTGAATTTTTAAACTAAGTGAAACTCATTTAATGGGGAAAAGAAACTAGAACTCTGTTGTTCTCTTTGTGAGGATGCAGAGAGAAAGGATTGACTGGGAAGGGACAAAAAGAACTTTTGAGAAAATAGAAATGTTCTATTCCAGGATAGGAGGATGGGTTACTCAGGTATATCCATTTGTCAAAATTGTATGGCTATGATTTGTACATTTAGTGTATATAAATTTTTCCTCAAGAGCTGTAAATAATAATTGAGAAGGAACTGGGAATGGGTAGAAGGATAAATAAACCAAGAATGGCAGAATACTGATAAGTTGAAGCTGAAGATTGTGTGGTTTATTACAGAGTTCTCTTCACTTTGCTATGTTTGAAATTTTCCATCATAAAAATTTTTAAAGGAGACAACAGTAAGCAAGGGTAGAAAGGTATTGAACTTGGCATTATATATTTGTCAACTTAAAAAATAAGGATAAAACAAATATAAAACTTCTCAACACTTTTTCCTTAAAATAATTGTGGGGGAGATGTGGAAAAGTTTGAGGGACTAAGAGAACTAGAAATAAACCATTGCCTAAAACAAACACAATAGGGGCAGCCAAACTTGAGATAATTAATTTGGAATTTAGTTGGAGCAATTTTCAAACTATTAATAAAGAAGTAGCCTAGGAAAAAAAATGAGTGAAGGTTTGTCTCCTAATTCATTTGAATCTAAAGTTTCAGATTTTGTGTACATTTAATATTTTAAAAACTTTTTTTTAATTTGCTTTCCATATGAGGATTGGTACAAATGACCCTGAAAGGTAGGTTTTTAAATGTATTCAGCCTCAGAGCACTATTGACAATTTTATAATTGGCAGAAATGTAGGTTTTTTAAATTATTTTGATGCTTATGGCACCTGGATGGCTCAGTTGGTTAAGTATCCAACTCTTGGTTTCAGCTCAGGTCAGGATCTCAGGGTTGTGAGATCAAGGCCCATTTGGGGCTCCAGGCTCAGCTCAGAGTCCGCTTTGGATTCTCTGCCTCTCCCCCTGCCCCTCACCCTGCTCCTGCTCTCTCGTGCTCTCTCACTCTCTCAAATAAATAAATAAAATAAAATCTTTTAAAAAATTTATTGTGATGCTTTATAAATGCATAAGGGGAAGAAAACCATTTTTATATGGTATAAGTAGCTTTTGAAGAGCTATATACTTGAGGGGCACCTAGGTGACTCAATCGGTTAAGCAACCAACTCTTGATTTCCACTCAGGTCAGATCTCAGAGTTATGAGATCAAGCCCCAAGTCAGGCTCCACTCTGGGTGTAGAGCCTGCGTAAAGATTCTCTCTCTCTCTCTCTCTCTTTCTAAAAAAAAAAAAAAAAAATTCTCTCTCCCTCTTTCTCTAACCCCCCGTTAAAAAAAAAAAAGCTATGTACTTGAAAATGTGGCCATAAACTATTGATGATACAAAAAATTAATTATGAATCAAAATTCTCTTGAAGAGTGAGGATAATCATGAAGTTTTTGTAGAGTAATGTCTTTGGAATATGTGTGTATTAAGTAAACTAGCTTTCTTAGGAGAAAAAAAATGATTCAAATTGTAATAATGTAAGTACTCCTATGATTCTTACATGATTTAAGAAAAAATAAGTAACAATATTAGCTATAATGCAGAAAGAATTTAAGTTAATATTTAACAGTTAGTATATATTTTATAATGAAAACTTAGCATCTGTTTCGTAGGCTATTTTGAACAGTCCAGTAGTCACACAGCTGAATTCATGTTTGCTATTTTTTTAGCTACAGAAGATCATAAGTAAACAAGATGACTTGAAGACAACAATAGCTAATGAAACAGAATGCCAGGTATGTGCAAATAAACTAAATATTCCCAGACAGATGATATTTACAGTAGTTTCTCTATTGTTTGTCAAATAAATATTCACATATAGTTGGGAAAATTATCAGTAACTTCATTTTTCTAAATATTTTGAATAGATGTGCTACATTCACATGGTCCAGACTTCAAAAGGTTCACAAGGGTATGTGCAGAGGGCAGCATTTTCCTCCCAGTCACCCAGTTCTCCCTGAGGAGTGAGTGCTTTCAGTGTCCTGTATATTCACCCAGAGATACCTCGTGTGTATAAGTGTATCTATAAAGAAGTAACTAAATACATCCATGTGTTCTTTTTTCCATTTTTCTGCAAGGAATAGCATAGTGCGTTGTTTCACACTCTCCCATTTTTCCTCAATACATCTGGTTAGCTCCTTTTTAACAGCACCTTAGTGCTTTTTGTATGGATGTACTAGTTTATGTAACCATTCTCCTCTTTAAAAATGTTTAATGTATATCCAGTCTTTTGATAATGCAAATAATGCTGCAGTTAATTATCCTGTAATTATATCATTTTATATATATGTGAATGTATCTGAGGGATCACTTCCCAGAAATTTGATTGCTGGGTCAAAAGGTAGGATATTTCTAAGGTTGTTGATAAACTTTGACAAGTTTTGGCAAGTATCTCCTATAGAAAATGAACCAGTTTTCATTCTCACTGCTAATGTATATCAGTACATTTTCTGTTGATAATCTTTCAGTCAGTTCTTATTCCACAGTATGCTTTCCATGAGATTTTCTTAAATTTCCAATTTATTTCATCTTTTAGAGCATGTCTGCTTCAAATTTTGCACATTATTAAAATCACAATTCTTTCTTACATTTCATCCCTTTGAGCAATCCTGTGCTGGACTTCTTTTTCCCATATCTGAGTCCTTGAATGTATTCCCTTTTTCCAGCTTTATGTGTCCTGTGTGTTCCCATCATACCCTGTATGTCCGCCATCATAACACCTCTCACACATTAGTATAATTAATTGTGTCCTCCTCTGAACTGTAAGCATCATTCCTCTCTCTACAGTTGTTTGAAGTTAGGGAGCAGTCAACAAGACCACCTACTTTTGATAGCAATTGCAAGTTCACTTGCAACCCCCAAGACCACCCTTGGATTCCATTATTCACTGGAAGGACTCACAAAGTTCACTGAAAGTTGTTTGGTTCATGGGTACAGTTTTCTTACAATGAGCAGATACAGATTAAAATCAGCCAAAGGAAAAGACACATGAGGCAGAGGTCCAGAAAGTTCCCCAAGCAGAGGGTCCAGTTGTACTCTCCCCATTGGGATCATGGATAGCACTAACTCTCCCAACAAGGTGTGTAACAGTACACCTGGAGTAGTACCAGTCAGGGCCCTAATGTCCTGAGATTTTCTTGGGGTCCGCTATATAAATTTGGTTGGCTACCCATGTTGCTGGCCCCCATCTCTAGCCATTCTGGAGGTCATTCTGATACCCCATGACCCAAGCCACCACCCTAAACCTCATTGTTATTCTGGTTTGGCCCAAGGCCCCCAAGTAAACAAGACACTTATCGTAGACATCACCTCCCAGCAGCCCAAGACAAAAGCAGACTTCTATCTGGGTACGGTAAATTCTTTACTATGTAAAGCAGCAGAACATGCTTTAAATGCTCAGTAAATATTTTTAAATGAATCAATAAATATTTAATCGTATGAATATGACATTTTTATTATTGATCATTAAGATTGTTTCCAAATATTTACTGTTAGAATCATGCCCCAGTAAAGAGTTAAGCTTGTAAATTTAGGAGAACATTCTAAAGGTGAGATTGTTGGGTCAAAAGGCATGGATACTTTTAAGACTTCTGATTTATAGGGTCAAACTGCCTTCTGGAAGAGTTGTAACAATTTACAGTCCTACCACCAGTAAGCATGTCCCCCTGTGAACAGTCCAGGATTGGTATCTGTTTTTGTTTTGGTTTTTAAGCAGTGCCAATTAGATAGGGGAAAAGGTATCTCAATTATTTTTCAAGATACTTTTTATTTTATAAATTTTCTTTTTTTTTTATTATGTTATGTTCCGTTAGTCACCATACAGTACATCATTAGTTTTTGATATAGTGTTCCATGATTCATTGTTTGCGTATAACACCCAGTGCTCCATGCAAGTGTGCCCTCCTTTATACCCGTCACCGGGCTAACTCATTCCCCCCCCCAAAACCCTCAGTTTGTTTCTCAGAGTCCATAAGTCTCTCATGGTTCGTCTCCCCCTCCGATTTCCCCAAAATTTTCTGTTCTTTGGGAATTTCTTTAGGTTTTTCTTCATATTTATTTTTAGGAGTACTTTTAAGAGTAAATTAAAAATAGGGCACCTGGGTGACTCAGTTGGTTAAGCGACTGCCTTCAGCTCAGGTCATGATCCTGGAGTCCCGGGATCGAGTCCCACATCGGGCTCCCTGCTCAGCAGGGAGTCTGCTTCTCCCTCTGACCCTCTTCCCTCTCGTGCTCTCTATCTCTCATTCTTTCTTTCTCAAATAAATAAATAAAATCTTTTTAAAAAAAAGTAAATTAAGAATATTAACCTAGTATTTGTCAAATTTATTGCAATATTTATCAGATTTTTTTGTTTGTGATGTTTTGATTATAGATATTTTTATTTTTTACGTGGTCATATTTATTTGTCTTTTAATTTTATTTATCTAATAACTTTTCATTTTTTAAAATGTCTTCCCCACATCAAAATTAGTTAGAAATACTAACCTATATTATCCTCTGGTTTAGTTATGCTTTTGGTTTTTTACATTTAATTTTTTCATTCATCTGAAATTTGTTTCTAAAGGGCATCCCTGTGACATTACTTTTTTACTATTATAAGTGGACTCTTTTTCCTCAAGGGAAAAATTATTGCACAGGAAATCTATTTGATTTTTATTTTTAGCCTGGCTTTCTAGGAGTCATTCCTGTGTCTGCACAGTTTTAGTGTCCAGCCAGAGATTGGCCAGAGATTATACTAAGACAATGGAGATAATAAGCTGTGCCCTCTCTCCCCACTGCCAATGGGTCTGTGTAAGGGCTGGGAGTACATTCACACTTAGTCTCTTTTTTTTTTTTTTTTCTTTTAAGAACGGGCAGTCCTGAGAAGGCTGCAGTGATCTTTTTTTTTTTTTTTAAGATTTTATTTATTCACTTGCGAGAGAGACAGAGAGAGAACAAGCAGGGGGAGAGGCAGAGGGAGAGGGAGAAGCAGACTCCCCGCTGAGCAAGGAGCCCTATGCGGGACTCGATCCCAGGACCCCGGGATCATGACCTGAGCCAAAGGCAGACGCTTAACCATCTGAGCCACCCAGATGCCCAGTTAGGCTCTTTTTAAGCCTGAAAGTGCACACACCTGTGTCAGCTCTTTGAGCCAAGGACGTGTGGGCAGCTGGAGCTGGTGTGGTCTCTGCTGTATGTGCGGCACAACCTGGGGTACAAGGAGAGCGCAAGTCGTTATGGTTGTCTCAGCTCCTCAGTGTTTCAAGTACTGGCCATCTGCCAGTCCATTGTTTGTTCCAAAGAGGCCTGCAGTCTCAGCTAAAGGAGCCACCAAGATCACCAAGTAAACTCCCTCCATCAGCAACAGGGAAACTGGTTTTGGACAGCCTGACATTCTCTGGTAAAACTCCCACAGGATAAAGCTGGAAAGGCAAGAAGGCCATAGAGTGTGTGCTGCCCAAAGTTTAGTAGTTAATTTGAAAAACACTTCACTTTGTTGTATGCCTTTGGTTGGATTCCACAGCACTGAATAGTTGTGTTTTGACCATTTTGTCCAGCTGTTTGCTTTTAGGGGATAAGCTTTTTTGTCATCTCACTCTATCCTGTGGGAAGTCAGCAGTTATCATATTTTAATTGGCCAATAGGTTTACATTGACTTTAATAAACATGGTTAGTAAGTTCCAAAAGCAAACATTTTAGGTAAACCAATATAGTTAATATAGTATAAAATTTTACCCTTTGAAATAAATACCATACTATATACCAAAAGCATGAACTAGAATGTACTTTGATGAGGCTTATATTAATGACACTGAACATTTAATAATTAACTAGTTTTTAAGATACATGAAAAATAAAGGTTAATATTTTAAAGATCTAGGGAATAAAATGTACAGCATAGGGAATATAGTCAGTGGTATTGTAATAGCGTTGTATGATGACAGATGGGAGCTACATTTGTGAGCATAGCATAACATATAGAGATGTTGAATCACTGTTGTACACCTGAAACTAATGTAACATTGTGTGTCAGCTATGCACAAATAGAAAAATTTAAAAACAAAAAAATACTTAAAAGAATCTACATGAAGAAAACTATAAATAATAAAATTTAATTGAGGAACATAAGAGAAGACTGAAATAAAGACATGCTTTATACTTAGGTAGGAATAGTGATCATTGTAAAGTGGCCAATCTCCAGTAAATTAATCTATGAATTCAATATAGTCTACATCAGAACTCAATACCTGAGCACCTGATTTTGGTTTTGTCTGGTTGGGTTTAGGGATTTGGGGGCAGGGGTTTCTTCTTTGGTGATAGTGTTAGAGAGGTAGGAGGTATACAGAAACTTGGCAAAATCATTTCAGAAATGACATTCTAGAAAATGCAAGTAATGAGAGGGTTAATGAAATGGTGTAGTGAGCAATAGAATAGTCAAAATATAAACCCAAATACATCTATGAGCAATGGCATATAATATAGATATCATTTCAAATCAGTGGGGAAAAAAACTAATTACCAAATTACTTTTCAGTAATCCAGCAAACTAGGAGTCATCCTTGACATCTCCTTACCCTTTATATCCAGTTAGTCACTAGTACTGTCTGTTCTACTTCTTAAATGTTTCTCAGATCCTTCCTTTTTTGTTCTGTTGCCATGACTGTCATTTTATCAGACTACTGTCATTTCTTACTTGAGTTACTGCAATAGCCTCCTGGCTGATCTGTCTGCATCCACTCCTGTCTTTTCTAATTCATTTTCACATTATAGCCAGGGTGACCTAAAAGCACAAATATGATGTAACTACCCTCAGGCCAACTATTTTTCCAAACTCTAGCTGTACCATTTTCTCTGCAGTATAGCACAGTGGTTAAGAAATAATCCAGTCAAGAAATGGTCAGAAGGCATGAACAGACACTTCTCCAAAGAAGACATACAGATGGCCAACAGACACATGAAAAAAATGTTCAACATCGCTAGCCATCAGGGAAATACAAATCAAAACCACAATAAGATACCACCTTACACCAGTTAGAATGGCAGAAATTAACAAGACAGAAAACAACAAATTTTGGCGAGGCTGTGGAGAAAGGGGAACCCTCTTACACTGTTGGTGGAATGCAAGCTGGTACAGCCACTCTGGAAAATAGTATGGAGGTTCCTCAAGACGTTAAAAATAGAGCTACTCTACAACCCAGCAATTGCACTACTAGGTATTTACCCCAAAGATACAGATGTGGTGAAAAGAAGGGGCACATGCACCCCAATGTTCATAGAAGCAATGTCCACAATAGCCAAACTGTGGAAGGAGCTGAGGTGTCTTTCAACAGATGAATGGATAAAGATGTGGTTTATATATACAATGGAATATTACTCAGCCATCAGAAAGGATGAATACCCACTATTTGCAGCGACGTGGGTAGAACTGGAGGGATTATGCTAAGTGAAATAAGTCAAGCAGAGAAGGACATTATCATATGATTTCACTCATATGTGGAACATAAGGAATAACGCAGAGGACCACAGAGGAAGGGAGGGAAAACTGAGCGGGAAGAAATCAGAGAGGGAGACAAACCATGAGAGACTCTGGACTCTGGGAAACAGACTGAGGGTTCAGAAGGGAAGGGGCTAGGGGGATGGGGTAACCCTGTAATGGGTATTAAGGAGGGCACGTGTGGTGATGAGCACTGGGTGTTATACGCAGTTAATGAATCATCAAAAAAAAATCTCAGACTCAGACCAACTGCCTACATTCATATGCCGCTCCATCTCTTAATAGCTGTGTGGCTCTGGGCAAATTAGTGTACTTCTCTTTGCATAAAATTGAGTTTCTTCATTATAAAATGAGAATAATAGGGGCACCTGGCTGGTTCAGTCAGTAGAGTGTGCGACTCTTGATCTCTTGAGTTCAAGCCCCACATTGGGTGTAGAGATTACTTAAAAATAAAGTCTTGAAAAAAAAGAAGAAAAGAATAATAATAATCTACCTCAGTAGGTTGTTTTGAGGATTAAATTAATTTATTTAAATCTCTTAGAACTGTGCTTAACACATAAGCGATATATATTTATTTGCTATTATATTTATTATTATTGCTGTCTACACCCCAGCCATAGAGCACCACTCTCTCTAGCACCTTCAGGCCTTTATACATGTTTCCTGTGTGGAATGTTTACTCCCACTTCTTATTTTCTTAACTTCAGTTCAAACTTTAGATTCAGTTTAAATGATATTTTTCTCAGGAAAGCCTTGTCTGAGCTGCTAAGTGAGTCAGACACCCTTTATATGCTCCCAAAGCTCCCTGAACTTCTTCCCAATACTTTCATGCTTGGATTATTATTTTTAATAACTTGTTGAATGCCCAGTTACCCAACAGGAACAGAAAACCATGAAGCCCCAAGGCCTGACATGGTCTCTGACACATAATGGGCATTTACTACATCTTTGTTTGTGACTAATGGTGTGACTGACTAAACAGTGCTGGGTGTATATATATATTTCTTATAGCAAAATAAATTCCAGAGGAATCAAAGATAATGTCAAAAATCAAACTATGGGAACATTTAAGAAAATGTGGGGCTCTTCTGCAGGATGGCATAGGAAGATCTTGAAACTCACCCCATCCCACAGATAACATCAAATCTACAGCTGCATATGGATCATTTCCCTCTGAAAAAGAAAACTAGATGAACTGTTTCTCCACAGCAAAAGACAAAAAGTTCACATTGAGATAGGTAGGAGAGTCAGAGATAAGGATTTACCAGAAACCCCACCCCAGCACTGTGACATGACAGTGAGGATTCTCACCAGTCCAGTATTTTTCCTGGAACAGTGAGGGGTTGATGCCTCAATTAAAGCACCCCTATCCCTGGGATCTGACCAGAGAGATGAGCCCCCAAAACATCTGGCTTAGAAAATGCAAAGGGGCTGATATCTAAGGGACCCAAAGCGCTATAGGAAACTGAGATGCCCCTTTTAAAGGGCTTATGTGCAGTCTCACTCTCCCCAAGACCCAGCAGAAAAATAGTAGTTTGAAAAGTGCCAAGATTCTATTGTAAAAGAAATTCATTTGGCAACCTAAAAGCATCTGCTGGAAGGGCAAGGGACCATTGAAACTCTCCCTGGAGATAGAGGTGCTGGCAGAAGCCAATTTTGCACTCTCCACTTACCCTGCTAGCACAAGTGGGTGGGCTCACAGGCAGTACCCTCCTGCTGCATTGCTAAGACGCAGTCACAATCTACAGATCTACAGTCACCACACCATCCCACTGCCTGAGGAAACTGGAGAGCACAGAAGGTTGCAGCACTCCCCCACTCTGTAGCTGGGGCAGGCAAGCACAACATTCATGGCATCCTCTCATTCCCTAAATAAAGTTGGTAAGTGTAGGCAGTTGGAGCGCTCCCTCACTCTCTGGCTGGGGCTATCATTCTCCTGCTCCCAGCCTAAAACTAGCATGCATGCACAGACAAGGTACTCTCCCACTACGTTCCTGAAGCCCACAGGCATACAGTCAAGACATTTTCCCCTGCTTTTCTGAAGCTAGCGAACATGCCCTGCCCCATATACTCTGCCTAGATAAAGCCAGCAGATACATGCAGTCCACACGGGACACCGCTCAATCACCTGGCCCTGGTGGCCATAGTGGTTGGCATTCCTGAGCTCCACAAGAATGTAACACTCAGACAGTTCTTGGCAAGCCACCACCATCAGGACACTGCACAGCAGCAGACTGAAACACAACCCCAGTCTTCTGGAAAAAAGGCCTATTTACCTAGCTTGGAGCTTCAGCTTAAGGGATAGGCTTCAGGTTTCCCGTGCATGTAAAGATTAAAGAGGTGCTCCCAGGGAACCTAATTAGACACACACCATCCTTGCACACCCCCTTGGCCTTCTACATCTTAACTAGACCTCTCAGAAAGGAGCTTACACACTTATCTGGAAACCCAATTTTTGCAAATGTTCCCCAGGGGACACCTCTAAATCTCCTGGTCTGGAGGCAGCAGGGACTATGTAGCCCCTACAGGATTGTATATACTTTTATATTTTAAAAGCTGCTGCCTAAGAGTCTGCTTCCAATCAACCCAAAACTGGGTTGGAATAGGTAGTTTAGACAATCACAAAGGTTCAAGAGACAACAGAGAGCTAAAAAGTAAGGTTGAAAGAGAAGTTTCATAACCTACACAAGGCTCTACTTAGAGTGAGAGAGATAGCTGCTTCAAGTAATACATAGAAACACACCAAGAGTCAAGCAAAATGAAGAAACAGAAAAATATGTTCCGAATAGAAGAACATGACAGAACCTCAGAAAAAGACCTTAATAATGTGGAGAAAAGTAATTTATCAGAAAAAGAATTTAAGGTAAGGGTCATAAGGATGCTCATGGAACTCGGGAGGAGAGGGGTGAACACAGTGAGAACTTCAACAAAGAGATAGAAAGTATAAGAAAGGACCAAGAAGGGGGTGTCTGGGTGGCTCAGTCAGTTAAGCATCCAACCCTTGATTTCAGCTCTGGTCATGATCTCAGGGTTGTGAGATTGAGCCTTGCATCGGGCTCATCACTGGACATGGAGCCTGCTAAAGATTCTCTCTCTCTCTCCCTCTTCCTCTGCCCCTCCCCACCTCTCTCTCTGCCTCTCTTAAAAAAAAAAAAAAAAAGCAGGAGGGGTTCAATGGCAGACTAGATGAAGCAGAACAGATCAGTATCTAGTAGACTTCAGTGGAACTCACCAAAGCAAAGCAATGAAAAGGAAAAAAAATTTTTTAATAAAGGTGACTTAAGGGACCTCTGGGACAACATCAAATAGAATAACACTTGCATTATAAGGGTCCCAGAAGGAGAAGAGAAAGGGCAGGAAATGTATTTGAAGAAATAATGGCTGAATACGTCCCTAACTAAGGGAAGGAAGTAGACATCCAGGTCCAGGAAGCTCAAAAGATTCCAATTAAGATGAATCCAAAGAGATCCATACCAAGACACATTATAATTAAAATGTCAAAAGTTAAAGAGAGAATCTCAAAAGCAGAAAGAGGGAAAACAAAAGAGGAAAAATCCCATAAGGCTATTAGGAGATTTCATGGCAGAAACTTTGCAGGCCAGAAGAGAGTGGCATGACATATTCAGAGTGATGAAAGGAAAACACCCTCCAGCCAAGAATGCAGGCATACCTCAGATATTGCGGGAGATTGAATCAGTAATTGGAAACCTCGTAACAAAAGTCCAGGACAGGATGGCTTCACTGGTGAATTCTACCAAACATTTGAAGAACGTTTAATGCCTATACTTCTCAGACTCCTCCAAGAAATTGAAGAGGAGGGAATGCTCCCAAACTGATTTCACAAGGCCAGCATTACCCTGATACCAAAAGCAAAGAAGAACACCAAAAAGAGAGAGAGAGGGAGGGAAGGAAAAGGAAATTACAGGCCAATATCCCTGAGGAACATACATGCAAAAATCAACAAAACATTAATAGTCCAAACTCGGCAATACATTAAAATGATCTTACATCATGATCAAGTGGGATTTATTCTAGGGATGCAAGTATGGTCAGCATCCACAAATCAATCAAGATGATATACACCACATCAACAAAATGAAGGCTAAAAATGATGTCATTTTAATAGATGCATAGAAAGCATTTGAGAAAATTCATTTATGGTAAAAAAAAAAAAACAACAAAATGGGTATAAAGGGAACTACCTCAACATATTAAGGGCTATGTGGTGAAAAGCTAAAGCTTTACCTCTAAGATCAAGAACAAGATAAGGATGCCTACTCTTGCCACTTTTATTCAACAAAGAATT
Source organism: Eumetopias jubatus (assembly GCF_037043125.1). NCBI lineage: Eukaryota > Metazoa > Chordata > Mammalia > Carnivora > Otariidae > Eumetopias > Eumetopias jubatus. The sequence goes on along the minus strand of NW_028274809.1, from coordinate 115,843,587 downwards.
GGAAGTGCTAGCCAGAACAATTATGCAAGAAAAAGAAATAAAAGGCATCCAAATTGGAAAGGAAGAAGTAAAACTTCCACTATTTGCAGACGACATGATACTGTATATAGAAAACCCTGTAGACTCCACCAAAAAACTATCAGAACTAATAAGTGAATTCCGTAGAGTTGCAAGATACAAAATTAATACACAAAGCTCTGTTGCATTTCGGTACATTAACAAAATATCTGAGAAATCAAGAAAATAATCCCATTTACAATTGCATTAAAAAGAATGAAATACTAGAAATAAATTTAACCAAGGAGGTGAAAGATCTATTACCTGAAAAGTATATGACATTAATGAAAGAAATTGAAGATAACACAAATAAATGGAAAGATATTTTGTGTCATAGGTTAGAAAAATGGATATTGTTAAATGTCCATTCACCCAAAGCAATCTACAGATGCATTGCAATCCCTATCAAAATTCCAATGACATTTTTTACAGAATTAGAATAATACTATAACTTCTGTGGAAGGAACCACAAAAGACCCTAAATAGCCAAAGGAATGTTAAGAAAGAAGAACAAAGCTGGAGGTATTACTGTGCCTGATTTCAAGCAGTATTATGAAGCTATAATAATCAAAACAGTGTGGTATTGTCATAAAAACAAACACATAGATCAATGGAACTATAGATATAGATAACCCACCCTCATGTATATGGTCAGTTAATTTTCAGCAAAGGAGGCAAGAATATACAATGGGGAAAGGGCAGTCTATTTAATAAATAGTATTGGGAAAACTGGACAGCTGCTACACACAAAAGAATGAAACTGGACCACTATCTTACACCATCTACAAAAAATTAACTCAAAATGGATTCGAGACTTGAATGTAAGACCTAAAACCATAAATGCCCAAGAAGAAGACATAAGCAATAAGCTCCTTGATATCAGTCTTAGTAATTTTTTTTATCTGACTCCAAAGGCAAAGGGAACAAAAGCAAAAATAAACAAATGGGACTACATCAAACTAAAAAGCTTCTGTACAGCAAAGGAAACCCTCAACCAAACAGAAGGGCAACTTTCCAAATGGGAGAAGATATCTGTAAATCATATATCTGATTAGGGACTAATATCCAAAATATATATAAAGAATTTATACAATTCAGTAGGAGAAATGATCCAATTAAAACATGGGCAGATGATTTGAATAGACATTTTTCTAAAGAAGACATACAAATAGCAAACAGGCACATGAAAAGATGCTCAACATCACTAATCAGGGAAATGCAAATCAAAACCATAATGAGATAGCACCTACACCTGTTAGAAGGGCTAGTATCAAAATGACAAGAAATAACAAAACGCTAGCAAGGATGTGGAGAAAAGGGAACGCTTTGTATTGTTGGTGGCATTGTAAATTTGTACAGCCACTGTGGAAAACCATATGGAGATTCCTCAAAATTAAAATTAGAACTACAGGGCATGTCAGAGTGGCTCAGTCAGTTAGGCGTCTGCCTTCAGCTCAGGTCATGATCCCAGGGTACTGGTATTGAGCCCCACATCGGGCTCCCTGCTCAGGGGGTGTCTTCTTCCCCTTCTTCTGCCTCTCCCCCGGCTTATGCTCTCTCTCTTGCTCACTCTGTCCCCCAAGTAAATAAAATCTTAAAAAAAAAAAAAATTACAATATGATCCAACAATTCCACTACTGGGTATCTATCCAAAGAAAACAGAAACACTAATTCAGAAAGGCATATGTACCCCTTTTTTCATTGCAGCACTATTTAAAAGCCAGAGTATGAAAACAAGTGTTATCGATAGATAAGTGGATAAAAAGATGTGGTTTATATACCCAATACGACTCAGCCATAAGAAAATCTTGACATTTGCAACAACATTGGATGGACCTTGAGGGTATTATTCTAAGTAGTATAAGTCGGAGCAAGACAAATACCACAGGATTTCATTTATATGTGGAATCTAAAAAACAAACAAAAAACCAAGATTGATAGATACAGAGAACAGATTGGTGGTTACCAGATAGGAGATGTGTTTGGAGGAAACAGAATGGGATCACAAAGTACATGCTTTTAGTTACAAAAGGAAACCCTCAACTAAATAGAAGGGCAACTTACTGAATTGGAGAAGGTAAGTCATTGGGCTGTAATGTACAGCATTAGGAATATAGTCAATAATATTGTATTACCTTTGTAAAGTAGAAGATGGTGACTACACTTATTGTGGTGATCATCTTGCAATGTATACAAATGTCAGTTCACTATGTTCTACACCTGAAACTAATGTAGTATTGTATGTCAGTTGTACCTGATTTGAAAAAAAAAGTGGGTAAATGTTTTTATATTATTGAGGTAAGCAATGTAGTTCTGTTCCAAAAGCCATAAAAGAAAATGTAGTAAACTTGACTACTGTTACTCTTTTTTTAAATGACTAACATCTCAATAGAATAGTCAAAGTTCAGGAAAGGGCAGTTAGCAGAAGAAATACAAATGACCGATAAATATGAATAATAATCAATGGGGCGCCTGGGCGCCTCAGTCGTTAAGTGTCTGCCTTCAGCTCAGGTCATGACCCCAGGGTTCTGATATCGAGCCCCACATCGGGCTCCCTACTCAGTGGGGAGCCTGCCTCTCCCACTCTCTCTGCTTGTGTTCCTGCTCTCGCTATCTCTCTGTCAAATAAATAAAATCTCTTTAAAAAAATATGAATAATCAAGGAAATGCAAGTTGAAATAATAGTGATTTGTTTTGTTTTATTTCTTACCAGACTGGCAAAGATAAAAAAAGTTTGATAATCTTTAGTGTTCTCCAAAGTGTGAGGGAATGGGTATTCTTCTCCACTGTTGGTTGGTAATGTAAATTGCCAAGATATCTAACAAAGTTTAAGTGCAAATGTAATTTGGCAGTGGGTTATCCTTTATAATGACCAGTGTACAAAGATAAGTATATAACAGTATATCTCAAGCATTGTTTATAGTAAAAAAAAATTTGGAAACAATCTAAATATCTAACAGCACATTCATTATATTATGCAGGCGACCTTGGCTAGCTTACATGTCATATGTAGGATTTCCCTACTGCTAATAGGCATGGGAAAATTCAGACCTTTTTGCTCTTTTCTGTGACAAATACAAGAATGGGAGGAAAAGGAATACATGTTAATAAAGAAGAAATAAGGTAACCTTGCTTGCTACCCTGAAAAAATGTTTGTGTGTATACATAGTTGCACAATGGCACATACAGTGCAATAGCTAGTAAAAATTATGACAGACCTATATTGGTTATGACAAGTGCTCCCCTTTAAAAAGAAAAGAAAAGCTGTTTTCAAAACATGTATATAATGATTTCCTTTGCATAAGTCTCTTCAACATATGGTGCTGGGACAACTGGATATCCACATGTAAAAAAATGAAGTTGGATTTCTACCTCATATCATATACAAAAATTAACTGAAATCAATCAGACTTAAATGTAAAAGCTAAGACTGTAACACTCTTAGAAGCACTTCATGAAAGGGGAAATGCTTCATAACATTGGATTTGGCAGTGATTTCTTATAACACCAAAAGCATAAGCAATTGATGAAAAATTAGATGTGTTGGACTTCATTACAGTTAAAAACTTTTGTGCATCAAAGGACCCTATCAAAAAGTGAAAAGACAGCCTACAGAGTGGTAGAAGATATTTGTAAATTATATCCCTAATAAGGGTCTATCTAGTATCAGGATATCTAAAGAACTCCTACAACTCAACAACAAAAGGATAACCCATTGCCAACAAATTGGGCAACCTGGAAGAAATGGTTAAATTCCTAGAAACATATAAATTACCAAAGCTGAAACAGAAAGAAATAGAAAATGAACAGACCAATAACCAGCAAAGAAATTGAATTGGTAATCAACAAACAAAAGTCTAGGACCAGATGGTTTCACAGGCAAATTCTACCAAACATTTAAAGAAGAGTTAATACCTATTCTTCTCAAACTATTCCAAAAAATAGAAAAGGAAGGAAAACTTCCAGATTTATACTATGAGTCCAGCATTACCCAGATACCAAAACCAGATAAAGACACCACTAAAAAAGAGAACTACAGGCCAATATCCCTGATGAACATAAATGCAGAAATTCTCAGTAAAATATTAGCATACCAAATCCAGCAATATGTTGAAAAAATCATTCCCCACAATCAAGTGAGATTTATTCCTGGGTTACAAGGGTGGTTCAGTATTTGCAAATCAGTTGTGATATATCACATTAATAAAAGAAAGGATAATAACCATATGATCATTTCAGTAGATGTAGGAAAAGCATTTGACAAAGCACAACATCCATTCATGATAAAAACCCTCAACAAAGTAGGTTTAGAGGGAACATACCTCAACACAATAAATGCCATATATGAAAAAATAAACAGCTAATATCATCCTAAATGGGGAGAAACTGAGAGCTTTTCCTCTACAGATAGGAACAAGATAGGGATGTCTACTCTCACCACTGTTATTTAACATAATACTAGAACTCCTAGCCATAGCAATCAGACAAAAAGAAATTAAAGACATCTAGATCGGCAAGGAAGAAGTTAAACTTTCACTCTCTGCAGATGACATGATACCCTATATAGAAAACCCAAAAACTGCATCAAAAAATTGCTAGAACTGGTAAACGAATTCAGTAAAGTCAGAGGATACAAAATCAGTCTACAGAATTCTGTTGCATTTCTATATACCAATAATGAAGTAGCAGAAAGAGAAACTAAGGAATCGATCCCATTTACACATGCACTAAAAACAATAAAATACCTAGGAATAAACCTAACCAAAAAGGTGAAAGACCTGTACTCTGAAAACTATAAAACACTGATGAAAGAAATTGAAGATGACACAAACAAATGGAAAGACAGATGGCTCAGTCATTAAGCGTCTGCCTTTGGCTCAGGTCATGGTCCCAGGGTCCTGGGATCGAGTCCCACATCGAGCTCCCTGCTCAGCGGGAAGCCTGCTTCTCCCTCTCCCACTCCCTCTGCTTGTGTCCCCCCTCTCGCTGTGTCCGTCTCTGTCAAATAAATAAATAAAATCTTTAAAAAAAAGAAAAGAAATGGAAAGACATTACATGCTCATGGATTGGAAAAACAAATATTGTTAAAATGTCTATACTCCCCAAAGCAATCTACACATTTAATGCAATCCTTATCAAAAAACCAACAGCATTTTTCACAGAACTAGAACAAGCCATCCTAAAATGTATGGAACCATAAAAGACCCGGAATAGCCAAAACAACCTTGAAAAAGAAAAAAAAACGGAGGCATCAGAATCCCAGACTTCAAGTTACGTTACAAAGCTGTAGTGATCAAAACAGTGTGGTACTGGCACACATGGTTAAGTGGAACAGAGTGGAAAACCCACGAATGAACCCACAACTATAAGGTCAATTAATCTTTGACAAAGCAGGATAAACTATCCAGTGGGCAAGACACTCTCTTCAATGAATGGCTTTGGGAAAACTGGATGACAACATGCAAAAGGATGGAACTGGGCCACTTTCTTACACCATAAACAAAAATAAATTTAAAATGGATTAAAGACCTAAATGTGAGACTTGAAACCATAAAAATCCTAGGAGAGAACACAGGCAGCAACTTCTTTCTAGCTATGTCTCCTGAGGCAAGGGAAGTAAAAGCAAAGATAATAAACTGTTGAGACTACATCAAAATAAAAACTTTGTGCAGCACCTGGGTGGCTCGGTTGGTTAATAATGCGACTGCCTTTGGCTCAGGTCATGATCCTGGAGTCTCAGGATTGAGTCCCACATCGGGCTTCCTGCTCGGCAGGGAGTCTGCTTCTCCCTCTGACCCTCCCCCCTCTCGTGCTCTCTCTCTCTCTCTCTCTCTCTCTCTCTCTCTCTCATTCTGTCTCTCAAATAAATAGAATCTTTTTAAAAATAATAATAAAAATAAAAACCTTCTGGGGTGCCTGGGTGGCTCAGTCGTTAAGCATCTGCCTTCGGCTCAGGTCATAATCCCAGGGTCAAGCCCCACATTGGGCTCCCTGCTCAATGGGAAAGCCTGCTTCTCCCTCTCCCACCCCACCCCCGCTTGTGTTCCCTCTCTCGCTGTCTCTCTCTGTCCAATGAATAAATAAAATCTTTAAAAAATAGTAAAAATATAAACCTGCACAGTGATGGAAACCTAAAAGGCAACCTACAGAATGGGAGAAGATATTTGCAAATAACCTATCCAATAAAGGGTTAGTAGCCAAAATATATAAAGAACTCCTACAACTCAACACCAAAGAAACAAATACTCCAACTTAAAAATGGGCAGAATACATGAATTGACATTTCTCCAAAGATATACAGATGACCAACAGACACATGAAAAGATACTCATCATCACTTATCTGAGAAATGCCAAGTCAAAACTACAATGAGATATCACCTCACACCTTTCAGAATGGCTAAAATGAACAACACAAGAAGATTTGGAGAAAGGGGAACTGTCTTGCACTGTTGGTGGGAATGCAAACTGGTGTAGCCACTCTGGAAAATGATATGGACGTTCCTCAAAAAATTAGAAATAGAAGTACCCGATGATCCAGCAATCACACTACTAGGTATTTACCAAAGAAATATGAAAATACTAACTCAAAGGAATACATGAACCTCTATGTTTATAGTAGCATTATCTACAATAAACAAATTATGGAAAGAGCCCAAGTGTCCACCGACTGATGAATGGATAAAGAAAATGTGCTGTGTATATATAGTGGAATATTACTCACCCATAAAAGAATGAAATCTTGTTTAAAATGACATGGATGGAGCTGAATAGTATTATGCTACTCAACATTAACTCAGAGAAAGACAGATACTATATGATTTTGCTCACATGTGGAATGTAAGAAGCAAACAAAATGTAACAAATGAACATAGGGAAGAAAAAAGAGAGGGGGACAAGCCATAAAACAGACTCTTAGCTATCAAGAACAAACTGGTAGTTAGCAGAAGGGTGGTGCATGGGGGGGATGGGTGAAATAGGTGATGGGGATTAAGGAGGGCTAATGTATGGAAGTGTTGAGTCACTATATTGTACCCCTGAAGCTAATATTACACTATATGTTTAACTGGAACTTAAAGATTTAAAGAAAAGAAGACAGCCCAGTTAAAAAACTGGGCAAAGGACTTGAATAGACATTTTCCCAAAGGATATAAACAAATAGCCAACAACCACATGAAAAGATGCTCAACATCATTAATCATAGGACAGTGCAAATTAAAATCAGAGTGAGATACCACAACAAACTCATCAAATGACTTAAAGTAATTGACAATACCAAATGGCTGCAAGATGCAGAGAAACTGGATCACTCATCCACTACTAGTGGGAATGTAAAATGATACTGCCACTGTGATAAAACAGTAACTGCACTCCTGGGCATCCATCCTAGAGAAATGAAAAACTGTGTTCATACTAAAACCTGTCCACAAATTTTTTTAGCAGCTTGTAATAGCCAAAAACTGGAAACAACCCAGATATCCTTCAAGAGGTGAATGGTTAAACTGGTAATCTGTACAATGAAATAGTACTCTGCAATAAAAAGGAACAAACTGTTGATAGAACAACAGCCTGAATGAATATCCAGAGAATCATGCTGAACCAAAAATGCCAATACCAAAAATTATATACTATATGGTTCTATTTATATAAGATTTTGAAATAAAATTATAGGAAAAGAAAGTCAGTTAGCGGTTGCCAGAGGTCAAAGAGAGGGTGGCTGAGAGAGAAATCAGTGTGGCTATAAGAGCAAATAAAGGATTGTCATAGTGAGGGAAATGTTCTTCTCTGTGTTGACTGTATCAAGTTATATTGTTTTGCAAGATGTCACCAGTGACCATTGGAGGAAACTGAGTAATGGTACAAGAGATCTTTCTGTATTTTGTACAGTTGTGTGTGAATCTACAATTGTCTCAAAATAGAAAAAATTTTTAATATAAATGAAGGGTTTACGGGGACATACATTGTTCCCTGCATTATGTGTTCTAGACTGGGTGTTTTGTGTCTTTTGCTGATTTGTTCTATTTCTTGCTATGGTGCCTTTGCTTAGTTATCATGCTGTTTCTTTTGCTCACACTCTGTCCAGATTTTCTCATTGCTGTGGTAGAGCACAAAGAAAATTCTCCTTGATCTCTTCCCACCTTATCTGGAACAATTTATCTTGTCCTTACATTTTGGTCCACTTCTCTATAGACCAAAGGAGTGGAAGCAAGGGGGGAGGAGACTCCTCTGGGGTAAATGCAGCCCTTCCTCAAGAACCAATATTCTGTTCATCCTTCTGATCTCATTAAGTGTCCTAGACATAGCTCACTCCTCCCCTCCAAGGTACATCCCACTCTATGGGCTTAGGGTTAGTCCCTCAATTTAACATAGTGCCCTGAAAGATTCTGCACCCTGGAAGCCCTCCTGCCCTCTGCTTAAGTCTCAGCGAGCTCTATAGGAGCTTCTATTGGAGTTGTCCTTGACTTGTCCCCACTAATCTGCTATCACTAAATTGAAGTTTTTAATGAAGTTCTAATCTAATAGTCTCACTCCCACGGCTATTTCTGAGAAGTAGGGTTAGGGGTAGTATTAGCAGACATGGGGGACCATCCGACACCTGAATCTAGTGTTTCTTTTTCCATCTGCTCCTTTTCAAAATATTTAGTTTAAATTTGTAACCCCTTTTATTGTTTAGTTGTGGCTGAAAGTCTTTTAGCAGTTCTGTTTTGTCATTATTTTTGTTTATGATATTAGAGATTTGAAGGAGAAATAATCTGTGAATCTGCTTTATGCAGTACTTTAATGGAATTCTCAATTATTAATTTTATAATTATGAAAAGCAGGTGTTTTTCAAATATTTCTAATATTCAGCAAAAACTCAAAGGCCTTCTGGCTTTAATTCTCTCAGTCCTGCTTCATTAAAAAAGGCCTCGAGGGGCACCTGGGTGGTTCAGTCAGTTAAGTGTCTGCCTTTGGCCCAGGTCATGATCCCAGGGTCCAGGGATCAAGTCCCACATCAGGCTCCCTGCTTTGGGGGGGGGGGGTCCTGCTTCTCTCTTTCCTTCTGTCTGCCGCTCCCCCTTCTTGTGCCCTCTCTCTGTCGGGTAATTAAATAAAATGTTAAAAAATAATGCCTCGAGATCACATTTTGAAATAGTATTTATTTCACTATTCTAAGCTCTCTTTTTGGATTGATCTAAGATTTTGTTTACTGCTGAAGTCCATCTTGAGTATTTTAGCCCTTATTGTTTTTCTCTTGCTTGAGCAGAGACAGTTATAGAATAGTATTATGCAAAATAACATATAGGATTCTTCCACCTTTGTTGTTGTTGTTACAAGAATCTTTATGGATATTATCCTAAAGAATTCCAGGTTACAGGGTCCATTTTTGTTCTTGGTTATAATTACTTGAAATTATTGTATCTTTTTTTTTTTTATAGGAATCAACAGTGAAAGAACCTGAAATTACCACAACCCTTCAGATACATTTCTTTGGAAAAAGAGGAGAAAGAAAACTTCATTATCGGGAATTTCGAAGGTAAATGCAAATATTTATATTCATTTAAGAAAATTTGAGATTTGGAAAGATGGCGGAGGAGTAGGGGACCCTATTTCAACTGGTCCCCAGAATTGAGCTGGATATCTACCAGACCACTCTGAGCACCCACGAAACCAGCCTGAGATGTAAGAAGATCTGGATCTCTACAAACAGAATATCACAGGCGGTTGGTTTCGAGGTATGAAGCGGGGAGCTGTGATTCCGGGGGCAGATATCGGAGGATAAACGGCAGCGGGAGGGTGCCTGGCCGTGGGGACCCTACACCACCAGTGAATGACAGCCTCGCATGCTGGGGATGGGGCACAGACTCGCAGACCAGTAGGGTGGGGAAAGGACTTTAGGGCAGCCCCCGGGGCAGAAACCCAGAGCGGCTGGGTCGTGTGTGTGGAACTGGGAGTGGCTGGCAGTTTTAGAAGCACAAAGGGCAGAGACGGGCCCCAACCTGGAGGCAGGACTGGGGGCGCTGCAGAGGGGCCCACAACCCAGGCCGCTGCAGTTTATAGCAGCACGGACAGAAACGGAGATGATGTGGCCTGGAGAGCTCACTGAAGAACAGACTGCGGTCTCTCTATTCTGAGGCAGAGGGTTGGAACCGGTCTCTTCTGCTCTGACTCTCGGAAGAGACGCAGAAAGCCTCCAGGGAAAGCTGCCAGAGAACAAAAGCCACAAAAACTGATCCCGCTGAGCCCATCCCCGGCCACAAGGGGGCAGGGCAACTCCGCCCAAACAGGGCTGCCTGAGTAACAGCATGGCAGGCCCCTCCCCCAGAAGACAGGCTGGGAAAACAAGAGGCCAGCAACCCTAAGGTCCCAAGAAAACAGGTGGGACCTGTTTTGGTCAATAATTTGGACTCTGTACATTCCCTCAAACACCCATCAACAGAATGACTAGGAGGAGGAGCCCCCAAAATAGAAAAGACTCAGAGATTATGACTTATGCTGCAGATTTACAAATGGATGCAGATATAACCAAGATGTCGGAGATGGAATTCAGGCTAGCAATTGTGAAGACAATGGCTAGAATGAGAAATCAATTAATGGCAACATAGAGTCTCTAAGGGCAGAAATGAAAGCTGAATTGGCAGAACTTAAAAATGCTATCAGTGAGATCCAATCCAATCTAGATAATCTAACAGCTAGGGTAGCTGAGTCAGAAGAACGAATAAGTGACCTGGAAGACAATATAATAGATAAAAAGGGAAAAGAGGAGCTCAGGGAAAAACAACTCAGAATCCATGAAAATAGAATCAGAGAAATAAGTGACACCATGAAGTGTTCCAATGTCAGAATAATTGGAATCCCGGAGGGAGTGGAGAGAGAGAGAGGACTAGAAGATGTATTTGAGCAAATTGTAGAATGAAACAAACATTCTCGTCCTAGAGGCAGAGAGGACCCCTCCCAAGATCAAGGAAAACAGGCCAACACCCTGGCATGTAATAGTAAAACTTGCAAATCTTACAACCAAGGAAACCATCTTAAGGGCAGTTAGGGGGAAGAGATTCCTTACGTACAGAGGGAGGAACATCAGAATAACATCAGACCTATCCACAGAGACCATCAGTCCAAAACCTATGGGATACTGCAAAGGCGGTCCTAAGGGGGAAATACATAGCCATCCAAGCCTCACTCAAAAAAATAGAAAAATCCTGAATTCAACTAACTCTACACCTTAAAGAACTAGAGAAAAAGCAACAAACGATGCCTAAGCCACGCATTAGAAGAGAAATAATTAAAATTAAAGCAGAGATCAATGAATTAGAAACCAGAAACACAGTAGATCAGATCAACGAAACTAGAAGTTTGTTCTTTGAAAGAATTAATAAAATCGATAAACCACTGGCCAGACTTAGCCAAAAGAAAAGAGAAAGGACCCAAATTAATAAAATTATGAATGAAAGGGGAGAGATCACGACTAACACCAAGGAAATAGAAACAATTATTAGAAATTATTATCAACAACTATATGCCAATAAACTGAGCAATCTGGATGAAATGGAGGCCCTCCTGGAAACCTATAAGCTGCCAAGACTGAAACAGGAAGAAATTGACAAACTGAATAGGCCAATAACCAGTAACGAGATTGAAGCAGTGATCCAAAACCTCCCAAAAAACAACAGGCCAAGGCCTGATGGATTCCCTGGGGAATTCTACCAAACATTCAAAGAAGAAATAATACCTATTCTACTGAAGCTGTTTCAAAAAACAGAAACAGAAGGAAAACTTCCAAACTCATTCTATGCGGCCAGCGTTACCTTAATCCCCAAACCAGGCAAAGACCCCATCAAAAAGGAGAATTTCAGACTGATATCCCTGATGAATATGGATTCCAAAATCCTCAACAAAATCCTAGCTAATAGGATCCAGCAATACATTAAAAGGATCATCCACCACAACCAAGTGGGATTTATCCCCAGGATGCAAGGGTGGTTCAACATTTGCAAATCAATGTGATAGAGCACATTAATAAGAGGAGGGAGAAGAACCATATGGTTCTCTCAATTGATGCAGAAAAAGCATTTGACAAAATGCAACATCCTTTCCTGATTAAAACTCTTCAGAGTATAGGGGTAGAGGGAACATTCCTCAAGGATTGATGTAAAAGTTGGGTATTCATCCTTTCTGATCAGATCAGAAGTCCTAGCAACAGCAGTCAGACAACAAAATGAAATAAAAGGTATTCAAATTGGCAAAGAAGTCAAACTCTCTCTTTTCGCAGATGACATGATACTTTATGTGGAAAACCCAAAAGACTCCACCCCCAAATTACTAGAACTCATACAGCAATTCAGTAATGTGGCAGGATACAAAATCAATGCACAGAAATCAGTTGCTTTCTTATACACTAACAACGCAACTGTGGAAAGAGAAATTAGAGAAACTGTTCCATTTACACTAGCACCAAAAACCATAAGATAACTCGGAATAAACCTAACCAAAGAGGTAAAGGATCTATACTCTAGGAACTACAGAACACTCATGAAAGAAATTGAAGAAGACACAAAAAGATGGAAAAATATTCCATGCTCATGGATTGGAAGAATAAACATTGTTAAAATGTCTGTGCTACCCAGAGCAATCTATACCTTCAGTGCCATCCCTATCAAAATTCCATTGACATTTTTCAAAGTGCTGGAACAAACAATCCTAAAATTTGTATGGAATCAGAAAAGACCCCGAATCGCCAAGGAAATGTTGAAAAAGAAAAACAAAGCTGGGGGCATCATGTTGCCCGATTTCAAGCTATATTACAAAGTTGTGATCACCAAGACAGCATGGTACTGGCACAAAAACATATAGACCAATGGAACAGAATAGAGAACCCAGATATGGATGCTCAACTCTATGGTCAAATAATCTTTGACAAAGCAGGAAAAAACATGCAATGGAAAAAAAGTCTCTTCAATAAATGGTGCTGGGAAAATTGGACAGCCCCATGCAGAAGAATGAAACTCGACCATTCTCTAACACCACACACAAAGATAAACTCAAAGTGGATGAAAGACCTCAATGTGAGACAGGAATCCATCAAAATCCTAGAGGAGAACATAGGCAGTAACCTCTTTGACATTGCCCACAGCAACTTCTTTCAAGATACATCTCCAAAAGCTAGTGAAACAAAAGCAAAAATGAACTTTTGGGACTTCATCAAGATAAAAAGCTTCTGCACAGCAAAGGAAACAGTCAACAAAACAAAGGGGCAACCCACAGAATGGGAGAAGATATTTGCAAATGACACTACAGATAAAGGGCTGGTATCCAAGATCTATAAAGAACTTCTCAAACTCAACACCCAAAAAACAATCAAGTCAACAAGTGGGCAGAAGATATGAAAAGACACTTCTCTGAAGAAGACATACAAATAGCTAACAGACACATGAAAAAATGTTCATCGCCATTAGCCATCAGGGAAATTCAAATCAAAACCACATTGAGATACCACCTTACACCAGTTAGAATGGCAAAAATGGGCAGGGAAAGAAACAACAAATGTTGGAGAGGTGGAGAAAGGGGAACCCTCTTACACTCTTGGTGGGAATGTAAGTTGGTACAGCCACTTTGGAAAACAGTGTGGAGGTTCCTCAAAAATTTAGAAGTAGAGCTACCCTATGACCCAGCAATTGCACTCCTGGGTATTTATCCCAAAGACACAGACGTAGTGAAAAGAAGGGCCATATGCACCCCGATGTTCATAGCAGCAATGTCCACAATAGCCAAACTGTGGAAAGAGCCAAGATGCCCTTCAACAGATGAATGGATAAAGAAGATGTGGTCCGTAGATACAGTGGAATATTACTCAGCCATCAGAAAGGATGAATACCCAACTTTTACATCAACATGGGTGGGACTGGAGGAGATAATGCTAAGTGAAATAAGTCAAGCAGAGAAAGTCAATTATCATACGGTTTCACTTATTTGGGGAACATCAGGAACAGCATGGAGGACATCAGGAGAAGGAAGGGAAAAATGGGGGGGTATCGGAGGGAGAGATGAACCATGAAACTATGGACTCTGAGAAACGAACAGGGTTTTAGAGGGGAGGGGGTGGGAGGATTGGTTAGCCCAATGATGGGTATTAAGGAGGGCACGTACTGCACGGCGCACTGGGTGTTATATGAAAACAGTGGATCGTGGAACACCACATCAACAACTAATGATGTATTGTATGGTGACTAACATAACATAATAAAATTAAAAACGGGTATTCTGGAAAAAAAATTTATAGGTAAAAGTTTATAAAACAACTGAATATACTCATTTCCCAGAACTGCAGACAATAAAACTAAATGTATGGATCTATAAAGTATTTATGGCTGAGAACAAAACCCATTAAATATAAACTGAAATTACTATGCTCAGAAATATCTAACCTATTATGAAAAGTAATATGTGTTATAGAATACATTTTTATTTTATTTATTTATTTTTTTTTTTTTTTTAGTCAGGGCTGTCACAGATGTATAGGGGTTTTTGGTAGCACAGATCACATAGTGTACAAGTTAGGAATTTGGGAGTAGTTGATCAGGGAAGACTTTTTGAAGGAAATTGCACCTAAGCTGAATCTTGACAGATGAGCAGAAATTACCCAGGCAGAATTGGTGTGGACAGGAAAACATTTGAGGAAAAGAGAACAGCATGAGAAAAGATGTAGAGGCATGAAAATGTATGGTTCGTAAAGGGAATTACACGCAGCTGAGTGTAGAGTAGATGTAAGGTGGTGTGATAAAAGGTGAGAACAGAGGCTGGAGAAGTGTGTACTTGCCTTCGGAAATTTTTGTACTCCGAAAGATCAAGCTTGAATTAACAGTGGGAGGCCCTGAAGAACTATGCGTGAGGGATATACCTGGTCAGCTGTGCCTGTCATTCTGGCAGCAGAATAAAGGATAGATTTTATGAGAGAGAAGACCATTCAGATATTCCAAATAAGAAATAATGAGAGCCTTGAACTGGTGTAGTGGCAATAAGGATTTTGAAATAGAGGTTTCAAGACCTATTTAGGAGATTAAATTGTAGGGCTTAGTGATTGAGGAATGAGGTGGAATGCATGAAGACCCAAGTTTCGGAGCACCTGGGTGGCTCGGTTGGGCATCTGCCTTCAGCTCAGGTCATGGTCCCAAGGTTCTGGGATCGAGCCCCGCATCGGGCTCCCTGCTCAGCGGAGAGCCTGCTTCTCCTCCTCCCAGCTCATCTCACTCATGCTCTCTGTCACTATCTTTGTCTCTCTCAAATAAATGTAAAAATAAAACCAAACAAAGCCATTATCATCAGCTGTACTTGTTCACACTAATACACCACTCCCCCTTCGTTTTAAGATTCCCTAACCTGGTTAACTTTTTTTTTTTTTTTTTTAGCAATTCTCTAATTTTATTGGATACTTTGAAGGAAACTTTTTTTTTTAATTTTATTTTATTATGTACCTGGTTAATTTTTAAAGTTGTGCTAACTTTAATTTTCTTTAAAGGGATAATTTTATTTAAAATTCTTTACTTTAAAAAAATTTTTTACTAGCATTTCTGTAAATAATGAACTCAGTGAAATTTGTCATGCCATCATGCAGTTAAAAAAAAGATCCAATTAACAACAAATGCTTTATGAAGTTTCTTGGGACGCCTGGGTGGCTCAGTTGTCTTAACTGTCTGCCTTCGGCTCAGGTCATGATCCCAGGGTCCTGGGATCGAATACCACATCGGACTCCTTGCTCAGCCAAGAGCCTGCTTCTCCCTCTGCCTGCCCCTCCCCCTGCCTGTATTCTCTCTCTCTCTCTTGCTCTCACTTGCTGTCTGGCAAATAAATAAAATCTTTAAATGAATGGATTGGATGGATGAATGAATGCAGTTTTTCAAGAACTTGTCTCTTGGACAGAGCAAAGTTCTCCTAAAGTTAAAATTATTATTGTACTAGCTAGAATTGATGATCATAAAATGTCTTTAAAATTTTGCATAAGTCATAAAATAACAGAAAATAGCCTCTGTGTATATATAATGTTTCTAAAAACTTTTCACCAACATACTGACCAAATTAATAATTAAAATTCCATGAAAATTTTTGTGGCCTGTGTTACTTGGAGTTTTGAGTCTGGTTTTTATGGGAGTGTAATGTATCCTCTTCCTTATAAAAAAGATGTTTGTTCTTGGTCTCAGCCCCCTTCTTACAGTTTGTCTGATAAGGGATATTTTAGGAGATATAGCTTATTGGTTTCAAGGAAAGGCAAGGAAGGTGACACAAAATTACAGCTTTTGTGGTAGCTACTTACAATATTTGCCTATAGATATTAGCTTCTCATTTAGAGAAACAGTATTGATTTTGAAAAACACATATTTGTGATTTATACAGACCTGGATTCAAATGCAGAACTTCACCATTTATTAAGTGGGCTTTGTTGAACAAGCAATTTAATCTGAGTCTCCAGTCCAGTCCATTTCTTCATCTCTGAAATGATAATGCTGATATCTACTTAATAAGTTTATATAAATATGTTAATTTATTATGTGATTATATATAATTATAGTGAATGTATTCATGCATAGTTTTTAATATGTTGATTTATATATAATTTCTTATTCTAAACAGGAGTCCAGCTGTAAATTGGCACTTGTAATAGAATATAAGTAGGTGGCTTATCAGAAGATGAGAAAGATGAAGAAAAGAAAAACAATGGTAGTGTCATAAAATGCAGTCAGTAATTAGGCTAGTACACAAAGTGCAAATCATGAGATTCTATGCACTTGCTGAGAATAAACCACAAATTTGACTCTGGGCTTTCTGACAGACAGTATGAAGAGGGATACGTGATCAATTACACAATTCATTGCATCCCTAAGCACTGAGTCTACGTAAGGGGGGAGGGGGCATTTATTCCTCATAGGGCCAGAAAGAAAGTTTCCCATGGGTCCTGTAAAAAAGGACACTGTGTAATATAAAGACTTACATTCTTAACAGTTATAGTAAGACCAGCAACAAATTTCAGATTTCACAGGCTGTTTTTTTATAGCATCTATCAGCAGAGAACAACTAAAATCAGAATTTTAAGCATGGAGGCATACTTCATTTCAGCTTTTAAAATTCAGCTTTTTCTTTAAAACCACTTTACACTTTAATAGGCAAGTACAAGTACTAATAATTAAATACGAAAAATTTAGAAATTGGTAGCAATATAAAAGGGAAAAAGCACTGGACTTGGGATACAAATAGGTGTAAATCCTAGTTATGCTATTTAGCATTTATTTAGCTGTATGGTCTTGGCAAATCATGTACCATTTTTATTCTTTGTAAAAATTAATTTTCTCTAAGATTTTATTTATCTGACAGAAAGAGCATAAGCAAGGGGAGCAGGAGAGGGAGAAGCAGGCTCCCTGCTGAGCAGGGAGCCCAGTGCAGTTCGATCCCAGGACCCTGGGATCATGACCTGAGCCCAAGGCAGCCGCTTAACCAGTTGAGCCACCCAGGTGCCCTGTAAAAATTTATAAAATGATACTTGTCCTGCCCATTTTAGAGAGTTGTAAGTAACTATAAAAGTAAATTTAAAAATTAGAAATCATAACAATTTTATAATCTAATAAAGGAAAAGAGCAGATCTCTAATTCACGCAAATTTCTCCCTTAATCTTTATTCTGTTCTTTCTACTCTTATTTATGTTAATGTCCTATCCCCCACATGAAAAGTCTGAGGTTGATCTGAGAATTAAATGAGGTAACATATTAAAGTATACACAATGTAACACATAGTAGGCACTCAGAATATGTGCCAAACTCTTATCAACTTAAATTATTTTTAGAGTTTCTAGCAGCTTTGTTTCCCAGTTCCTAGATCTCTCTCCTTAGGGAATTTTCTCTGCCTTTTTTCTCTGTTTGCATTTCCCCAGCTCTCTTGGTCAAGATACTTCTTCAGCTTAGAATTTCCTCAGTCTCTTGCCGAAGGCTCCTTAATCCAACTTCTAAAGAAAAAAAATCAAAACTAAAATAAAATTATAGCATATTCATCTTTTTTCCCCCAAGGACTGACCACTTTAAAATTCAGAGAGAAGGATTTTTTAAGTGAAAAGAGAAAACTAGACACCACTTGTATTTTTCATCACAGATGGCAGAGTTGTTTCCACTTTTATTATCAATTTTTGTATTTGAAAATTCAGTAGTAATTGAGAAGTTGTATCAGTTTTATGAAGAATCCCTACCCTTATAAAGTCTTCTGGAAATATGCTAGTAATGTAATTAAATTTACCAACAAATACAAAGTTACAAAGCAATTAATATATATATGATGTGTCAAATAAGAAAAGGGAAAGGCTAGGCTGTAAAAAAAAAAAGCATTCATTTGGGATCTTGGGAATCGCAGCTCAGAAGACAGAAATTAAGGCAGCAACCCAGATTGTGCTTCAAAGAGACAAAGGAGCTTGGGATTTTTAAAGGCAAAGGAGGAATTTTAGGCACATAAGTTGTTTTTTTTATGATTGGTGCTGGCAGGGTGACAGTAACACTATTCCTTACATGATTGGTTGCTAAGATTAGTGCTAGGCAGAAAGTCCTTTTAAGTCCATTCTTGCATGCAGCAGATGTTCATCCTGGATGTTTGCAGTTTGGCAATGATCCAAGTTTAGCATTTTTCTGAGGATTGAGACAGGAGATATGCATAGGCCCTGCTTCTTTAGCATCCTCCCAACTCCATTTTAAGTGACTCTTTTAGCAATGCTTATTCCATTCTATTCTTTTATCAGTAGGAAAAGGTATTGATATATTTAATCAATATTCCAGATTTTGTTTCATGCATTATTTAAATTCTTAAATTATAAATTTAAATTCTTCACACAAAAGAACTTAGAAGTTTCTGGAACAAAAACATCCCTTAGCAACTGTAGACTTTACACTAAGGAAAAAGCAGTTATTTAAAAATCTGTTTTATAGTCCAATAAAACATAAGTTTGTTTAAATCTTTGGGTCAAATTTTACTTTACAAAATATTGATGTTTTTATCTAACTCTTTGGCCCAGAATTCTGATTACGAACTGACAATATACAGAATATCCTGTACTAGATAGGTCCATGGTATGGGACTGTCAGTACGCAGTGAATTTAAGTTAGAAAAAATTCTCAGAAATATTTTAAGTCTATTGTCATTCCACAGAATAATTTAACTGACGTAATGTAGATAGACTACTGCTCTGTTCAGATAGTTCATGTTTTTAATTTCTCAGGAAAAGAATCCATATCTGCATAATATTGGCAGGAATTATCAAGCCAGTGTTAACGCAAACCCAATGAGTACTAAATAGATAATATGTCTGAACGCAGGAGAAGACATGGCAGATTCGGAAATTAGAAGTTCATTGTGACTTAATCAGAAATGTGAGAGATAAAGGTGGGAAGGTCAACACGGGCACAGTTGTGAAGGTTTTTGTGCCATGCCAAGAACAACAGAGAGCTGTGAAGGCCTTGAAGCAGGGAAGTAAGGTGAACATCAGATCCAGCAGATTGGCTAAGGAAATCAGACAAAAGGCAAGGAGATCTGTTAGAGACTATTGCATTAATAGAGAAGAAAGGATAATAATTAGACCAAGGTGGTGGCAGTAGGAACAGAAGGGAAGTGGAGAAATCTGAGGGATTAGTTAGGAGAAGGGACTTAATAGTATTGGTGACTGGATGAAGAGTAAATGAGAAATCTAAGCTACTGCCTGGTTTCTGAGTGGAGCCAATGAAATGTGTGATACCTATTCACTGAGCTAGAGAACACACGTAAGAACAAGCTTAGGAAAGAAAATGATGAATGTAGGGTAGATGTGGTCGGTGGGAGCCAAAGGCAAATTGCAGTGGGTTGAGGAGTGAGTGAGGGGTGAGTAGAGAAAGAAATACAGGTAATTCTTTGAAGGAGATTGACTATAGCAAAGGAAGAGAGGGGGCAGTAGCAGAAAGGGAATGTAAGAAAGGTTTCCCCACATATTTAAATGATGATATGAAGAGGGAAAGACAATGGCAGGAGTGAATGGGAGTCCAGAGGAGCAAGCCTCCTGAGAAGGAAGAACTAGAGAAATATAGGTGGAATTCAGAGCACAGGTAGCCATCAACAGGAAAAGGGACTCCTCCTTTTCACTAGGACAGAAAAGAGATTGGCAGTGGTGAGAATGGGGATGTGTGCTGTTACATTCCTAGAGTGATAGAAAGAAAATGAGAGAATTTCCTAAGTAGTGACCTCTAGTTTCTCTGAGAAGTTGGGGCAAGTCATCTGCTGAGGACAAATAGAAAGCCAGTGGGATAGTTTTGTAGAGAAAGTAAACAAATTGAAATAGCCACCATGTGAAATAAAGAGAGCTCTCTGGCCTAGCAGCAGGGTGTTGGCAGGGTTGAAGACCCAGTTACAGGTGTAGACCATTAATTTCTGCACGTGTCACTGTGCGCAATAGTAAGATTTTCTTCAGGCTGCCCTTGAAGAAGGCCTTCAACAGCCACAGGGAGCTGAGGGTAAGAGAGTGGCTGAAGCAATTTAGTAGCTAATTCTTGATACTAAGTCTGGGCTTGAGTAAGGATGAAAAGGGAGGGTGGTTACCTGCAGACTCAGTGCCATCACTACATGCCTAACATTTGTCTGAGTAATTTCACATCTATTATTTCACCTATCCTTAGAAAGTCAGATAGGAGTCTTCCCTTTTTACAGCTGGAATTTGATGAGATTAAAAAGGGACTTGGTCCAGGGTTACAGGTCTTAGAAATTCAGACCCAGGTTTCTCTTAAAAGGTTTAAATGGTCACAAAGTTTCTGAAAGAATTAGTCCCACAGTTCCCTGGTAGGTGGTTAGGTACACTGAATGGGCTTTCAAGGAACTAGCACTAGACTAGGTGACCAGAGGGATAGAAGATGCGTTAAGTAGATACTACCACATGTCAAGAGAAACTTATCAGTTAATGACAGAGTATGTGGATAAATTTGTGATTTGTTCGGGTTATTGTTTTTTTGGGTTGGTTTGGTTGGCTTTTTACAGTGCAAAGACTGAAATACCTCTTAGCCATTTATATTTTTTTTAAGATTTTATTTATTTATTTATTTATTTATTTATTTATTTATTTATTTATTTGACAGAGCATGAGTATGGGGGGCAGCAGGCAGAGGGAGAGGGAGAAGCAGGCTCCCTGCCGAGCAGAGAGCCCGATGCGGGGCCCGATCCCAGGACCCTGGGATCACGACCTGAGCCGAAGGCAGACGCTTAACGACTGAGCCACCCAGGTGTCCCCCTCTTAGCCATTTAAAGAAAAACTAAAGTATAATTAAGCTCTGTCTGCTGGAATGTCAGTGTTTATTCATTGTTATGAAATCAACAGGTAATTTAATTGTGAAAAATCCATTCTGTATCAGCATATATATAGCTCAGGGGGGAGAAAATGATGCTCAGGCTACTCAGACAACTGTTGATGGCCCTTACCGACTCTGCATCACCACCTCTGTTTTTCCAGTCTCTTTTTTCCTTTTTTCTATTTTCTTTAGGGCCTTTTCTTCTACATTTCTCTTCCCACTGTTTTTGTTTCCCCATTGGCTTTCAGAGCCATACGTTTTGGGAGCTTTTCTCTGCAGTGTAGGTGCCAAAGGTTGGGGTGCCTGATGTAGAGTAGGACCATTACTCGTCAGGGATATACTGCTTATTTGTGAGATCCAGCCTGATTGGTTGTCCTGGGGTGGGGTTTTTACAGAGACACAATATGGACCTTTTATCTGCTCTTCAGCTAGTTTTCAGGTCTTTTTCACAGGGAATTGATCCGTATGTAACTGTAGATTTTGTGTGTATGTGCCATGTTCCTGATGTACTTTAATTCAGAAATGCCAATTAGTTGAGGATGTTCTAAATTCATGAGGAGTTTTTTATAAATTCAAAGATGTCTATAAGCAGTGGTGTGCTAATAAATAAGTTTAACAATCTGCTCTCAGGAAGAGCAGCCTGATTTATAGCATTTGCCAGTGAGTAACGTATATATTCTACCAAGCCAGTTTCAAGCTGTCATACATGAAATAGAGGTGGAAAAACATGTGCACAATGGATTCTCAGAGCTGGTAGGAGCCAGCTCCAGCACCCTGTGACCTAAAAAATTAAAAAAAAGATGAGAATCAGATTTTTTTCCCATTGTTCCAATTAATCCACTAATTTATAATCTATTTAATTTGTTCAGAATGTATCTGGTGACTCTATTTACTATAAATTCAATTCATATATTTATGTCCAGTAATCATGTTCCAAGATTTTCAAGTCATAACAAGATCTATAATTTTAGAGTTAGGAAAGTTGGTTTTCCTAAAATATACTTATGTTCTTCAAAAGTAGTATAGTTAGTAAGATGAAAGTAGCTTAAACCAGACAATGTATAGTTTAACAGCAGTTAAATTTATAATATTTCAACCTCAGGGCCTGAAGAAAAAGAAAAAGAAAAGGAGCGAGTTAGTAATGTGTTTATACCATATTCTCTACTTTCTTAAATTCACTGTGCACTCATTTGCAAGTAAAGCATTTTTTTTAACAATCCTAGTAAGTTGAATTTTCTCACAGTGCATGGTATAATAAAACTCAGTAAAACAAAGGACAAGGCATATCAGTAAAAGGTTTCATCGATCTATCAACCCAAACTGGAAATCTTCATATTTTAGACAAACCTCTGCCTTGACCCAGAAAGACACATGGCATTGATAAATCTGTATATCCTAGTACATTCAGAAAATGTTGTAGGTAACAAACTCTTACCTATCACACAGAAGCCTAAAATCAAACTCCCCCTTCATGCTTTTAAGGTTTATGGGATAAATGTAGAGCCAAAAGCAAGTAGTTTTTGAACAGTGGCAGTTTTTCTCCCACTGAACTGCAATAGACAGATTTTTCACCCCCCCGTATAATTCCATTAAATTGTGACATGACAGATTTTTAACATGTAGAAAGGTGAATAAAACTATTTGCAACATGTTAAAACACATGGAGATAATACTTTTCATATGATTTAGGTTATAAATAAATAAAGTGCAGCATTTCTGAGCTCTTGTTCAAAGATTTTTTTAAATCTGATATCCTTTTAACCTGTACTTTTCTCAGGGAGCTGTTGATGACCGTTTGATCAAACTGCCATGTTTTTATTTTTAAAAGAATGTTGAGTCATTTATTCATATGTTACTGTCCAAATGATTATAAATATTTTTAGGTAAATCTAAGATTTTGAAACAAAGCCATTGACTACATTAATCAACTTTGGTATCTGAAAAATATTAACCATTAATTATGATTAACATTCTAAAAACGGTAGCCCAACTGAATGTTAAGTTTTTCTGATTATGGATAATTTTTCTGTGTTGGAAAAAAATTGTTACAGATACATCAGAGCAACATTTTACATAATTTTGTAAATCTTTATCAGAATATGGGTTGCCAAGTATAATTTGCATAAACAAATAGAGTATAGGGAGTGACAAATTGAAGCAAGTATTGGACTTAATCAGCTTCTCTGCATCCTCCACTCCCCCACTCCTTGCACAGCACTAATACTTTGTTTGACTCAACATTTGAAGAGGCCAGCTACTCAGTAGGTTTTGCTGAAGGTGCTTTGCAATCCTATTTACAATACTAAGTTTGAATGCTACTAGTTCCTTACATCAATTTTATATTTTAACATTTAGATTTATGGAGAATTTACAAACAGAGGTCCAAGAAATGGAATTCCTTCAGTTTTCTAAAGGTTTGAGTTTCATGAGAAAAGAAGACTTTGCAGAGTGGCTACTTTTCTTCACTGACACTGAAAATAAAGACATCTATTGGAAAAATGTAAGAGAGAAGTTGTCAGCAGGAGAGGTTGGTATACCTTTTTATTATGCTTCTGGTAAAGATGAAATAATGTTAGAAATATTTATGTAATTAGGGACACCTGGGTGGCTCAGTTGTTAAGCGTCTGCTCAGGTTATGATCCCAGGGTCCTGGGATCAAGTCCTGCATCAGGCTCCCTGTCAGCAGGAAGCCTGCTTCTCCCTCTCCCACTCCCCCGATTGTGTTCCTTCTCTTGCTGTGTCTCTATCAAATAAATAAATAAAATCTTTTAAAAAATTAAATAAAAAAGAAATATTTACGTAATTAAATAAAGTAACTTACAAATTAACAAAAACCATGTTACTCTCTATTATTTAGTATAAAACCAAGGTGAGAAATGTTCTTTACATACTGTTTTCATATGAATGAATTATTGCCTAAGATAGAATCAGTATAGCAATGAGTTTTGCATTTCCAGTAAAGTCGGGAATAAGAATGTTCACTGTCACCACTATTACTTACTATTGTTCTGGAAATCTTAGCCAGTGCAAATTAATAGGATTAAAGAATATAAACATTTGAAAGGAGCCACAGTTGTCTTTGTTTGCATAGATGTGATTATATATCTAGAAAACCCAAGAAACTCAAATTGAAAAGCCATTAGAAACAGTAAAAATTCAATAAAGTGCCTGTTACAATGCTAATATATTAGCAGTAACTGTCCTGTGAACAAATTGCAAGTTAGAAAATGTATTGGGACTAGTGTGTGTATGTATATGAAGAAATGATTGCCAAACTACTAATAATGATTAATACACTGTTGTGAGATTTTTTGTGTGACTTTTTTATTTATTTTTTATTGTTATGTTAATCACCATACATTACATCATTAATTCTTGATGTAGTGTTCCATGATTCATTGTTTGTGCATAACACCCAATGCTCCACGCAGAATGTGCCCTCTTTAATACCCATCACCAGACTAACCCATCCCCCCACCCTCCTCCTCTCTAGAACCCTCAGTTTTTTTTTCAGAGTCCATCGTCTCATGGTTCATCTCCCCCTCCGACTTACTCCCCTTCATTCTTCCCCTCCTGCTATCTTCTTTTTCTTTTTTCTTAACATATGTTGCATTATTTGTTTCAGAAGTACATATCTGTGATTCAACAGTCTTGCACAATTCACAGCGCTCACCATAGCACACACCCTACCCAATGTCTATCACCCAGCCACCCCATCCCTCCCACCCCCCACCACTCTAGCAACACTCAGTTTGTTTCCTGAGATTAAGAATTCCTCATATCAGTGAGGTCATATGATACATGTCTTTCTCTGATTGACTTATTTCACTCAGCATAACACCCTGCAGTTCCATCCACGTCATTGCAAATGGCAAGATCTCGTTCCTTTTGATGGCTGCATAATATTCCATTGTGTATATATACCACATCTTCTTTATCCATTCATCTGTCAATGGACATCTTGGCTCTTTCCACAGTTTGGCTATTGTGGACATTGCTGTTATAAACATTGGGGTGCACGTACCCCTTCGGATCCCTACATTTGTATCTTTGGGGTAAATACCCAATAGTGCAATTGCTGGATCATATGGTAGCTCTATTTTCAACTGTTTGAGGAACCTCCATACTGTTTTCCAGAGTGGTTGCACCAGCTTGCATTCCCACCAATAGTGTAGGAGGGTTCCCCTTTCTCCGCATCCCCGCCAACATCTGTCGTTTCCTGACTTGTTAATTTTAGCCATTCTGACGGGTGTGAGGTGGTATCTCATTGAGGTTTTGATTTGGATTTCCCTGATGCCGAGCGATGTTGAGCACTTTTTCATGTGTCTGTTGGCCATTTGGATGTCTTCTTTGGAAAAATGTCTGTTCATGTCTTCTGTCCATTTCTTGATTGGATTATTTGTTCTTTGGGTGTTGAGTTTGATGAATTCTTTATATAAGATTTTGTATACTAGCCCTTTATCTGATATGTCATTTGCAAATATTTTCTCCCATTCTGTCGGTTGTCTTTTGGTTTTGTGGACTGTTTCTTTTGCTGTGCAAAAGCTTTTTATCTTGATGAAATCCCAATAGTTCATTTTTGCCCTTGTTTCCCTTGCCTTTGGCAATGTTTCTAGGAAGAAGTTGCTGCGGCTGAGGTCGAAGAGGTTGCTGCCTGTGTTCCCCTTTAGGATTTTGATGGACTCCTGTCTCACGTTTAGGTCTTTCAACCATTTGGAGTCTATTTTTGTGTGTGGTGTAAGGAAATGGTCCAGTGTCATTCTTCTGCATGTGGCTGTCCAATTTTCTCAACACCATTTGTTGAAGAGACTGTCTTTTTTCCATTGGACATTCTTTCCTGCTTCGTCGAAGATGAGTTGACCATAGAGTTGAGGGTCCATTTCTGGGCTCTTGATTCTGTTCCATTGATCTATGTGTCTGTTTTTGTGCCAGTACCATACTGTCTTGATGATGACAGCTTTGTAATAGAGCCGGAAGTCCGGAATTTTGATGCTGCCAGCTTTGCTTTTCTTTTTCAATATTCCTCTGGCTATTCGGGGTCTCTTCTGATTCCATACAAATTTTAGGATTATTTGTTCCATTTCTTTGAAAAAAGTGGATGGTATTTTGATGGGGATTGCATTGAATGTGTAGATTGCTCTAGGTAGCATTGACATCTTCACAATGTTGGTTTTCCCAATCCATGAGCATGGAACGTTTTTCCATTTCTTTGTGTCTTCTTCAATTTCTCTCATGAGTATTTTATAGTTTTCTGAGTACAGATCCTTTGCCTCTTTGGTTAAATTTATTCCTAGGTATCTTATGGTTTTGGGTGCAATTGTAAATGGGATCGACTCCTTGATTTGTCTCTCTTCTGTCTTGGTGGTGGTGTATAGGAATGCCACTGATTTCTGTGCATTGAATTTGTATCCTGCTACTTTACTGAATTCCTGTATGAGTTCTAGCAGTTTTGGGGTGGAGTCTTTTGGGTTTTCCACATACAGTATCATATCATCTGCAAAGAGTGAGAGTTTGACTTCCTCTTTGCCGATTTGGATGCCTTTGATTTCTTTTTGTTGTCTGATTGCTGTGGCTAGGATTTCTAATACTAGGTTGAATAGCAGTGGTGAGAGTGGACATCCCTGCCGCCGCATTCCTGACCTTAGGGGAAAAGCTCTCAGCCTTTCCCCATTGAGAATGATATTCGCTGTAGGTTTTTCATAGATGGCTTTTATGATGTTGAGGTATGTACCTTCTATCCCTATACTCTGAAGAGTTTTGATCAAGAAAGGATGCTGTACTTTGTCAAATGCTTTTTCTGCATCTATTGAGAGGATCATATGATTCTTGTTCTTTCTTTTGTTGATGTATTGTATCACGTTGATTGATTTGCGGATGTTGAACCAACCTTGCAGCCCAGGGATAAATCCCACTTGGTCATGGTGAATAATCCTTTTATTGTACTGTTGGATCCTATTGGCTAGTATTTTGGTGAGAATTTTTGCATCCATGTTCATCAAGGATATTGGTCTGTAATTCTCCTTTTTGATGGGGTCTTTGGTTTTGGGATCAAGGTAATGGTGGCCTCATAAAATGAGTTTGGAAGTTTTCCTTCCATTTCTATTTTTTGGAACAGTTTCAGGAGAATAGGTATTAATTCTTCTTTAAATGTCTGATAGAATTCCCCTGGGAAGCCATCTGGCCCTGGGCTTTTGTTTGTTGGGAGATTTTTGATAACTGCTTCAATTTCCTTAGTGGTTATAGGTCTGTTCAGGTTTTCTATTTCTTCCTGGTTCAGTTATGGTAGTTGATACATCTCTAGGAATGCACCCATTTCTTCCAGGTTATCTAATTTGCTGGCATAGAGTTGCTCATAATATGTTCTTAGAATTGTTTGTATTTCTTTGGTGTTGGTTGTGATCTCTCCTCTTTCATTCATGATTTTGTTGATTTCGGTCATTTTTCTTTTTGATAAGTCTGGCCAGGGGTTTATCAATTTTGTTAATTCAAAGAACCAGCTCCTAGTTTCATTGATCTGTTCTACTGTTCTTTTGGTTTCTAGTTCATTGATTTCTGCTCTGATCTTCATTATTTCTCTTCTCCTGCTGGGTTTAGGCTTTATTTGCTGTTCTTTCTCCAGCTCCTTTAGGTGTAGGGTTAGGTTGTGTATTTGAGACCTTTCTTGTTTCTTGAGAAAGGCTTGTATTGCTATATACTTTCCTCTCAGGACTGCCTTTGCTGTATCCCAAAGATTTTGAACAGTTGTGTTTTCATTTTCATTGGTTTCCATGAACTTTTTTAATTTTTTAATTTCCTGGTTGACCCATGCATTCTTTAGTAGGATGCTCTTTAGCCTCCATGTATTTGAGTTCTTTCTGACTTTCCTCTTGTGATTGAGTTCTAGTTTCAAAGAACTCTGAAATGGTGGTCTGTGGTCTGAAAATATGCAGGGAATAATCCCAGTCTTTTGGTACCGGTTGAGACCTAGGATGTGATCAATTCTAGAGAATGTTCCATGGGCACTAGAGAAGAATGTGTATTCCGTTGCTTTGGGATGGAATGTTCTGAATATGTCTGTGAAGTCCATTTGGTCCAGTGTGTCATTTAAAGTCTTTATTTCCTTGTTGATCTTTTGCTTAGATGATCTGGCCATTTCAGTCAGGGGGGTGTTAAAGTCCCCCACTATTATTGTATTGTTTTTAATGTGTTTCTTCGCTTTTGTTATTATTTGCCTTATATAATTGGCTGCTCCCATGTTAGGGGCATAGATACGATTGTTAGATCTTCTTGTTGGATAGACCCTTTAAGTAGGATATAGTGTCCTTCCTCATCTCTTATTACAGTCTTTGTTTTAAAATCTAATTTGTCTGATATAAGGATTGCCACCCCAGCTTTCTTTTGGTGTCCATTAGCATGGTAAATGGTTTTCCACCCCCTCACTTTCAATCTGAGGGTGTCTTTGGGTCTAAAATGAGTCTCTTGCAGACAGCATATTGATGGGTCTTGTTTTTTAATCCAATCTAATAGCCTGTGTCTTTTGATTGGGACATTTAGCCCATTTACATTCAGGGTAACTATTGAAAGGTATGAATTTAGTGCCATTGTATTGCCTGTAAGGTGACTGTTACTGTATATTGTCTCTGTTCCTTTCTGATCTGTTCTGCTTTTAGGCTCTCTCTTTGCTTAGAGGACTCCTTTCAATATTTCTTGTAGGGCTGGTTTCGTGTTGGCAAATTCCTTTAGTTTTTGTTTGTCCTGGAAGCTTTTTATCTCTCCTTCAATTTTCAATGACAGCCTAGCTGGGTATAGTATTCTTGGCTGCATATTTTTCTCATTTAGTGCTCTGAAGATATCATGCCAGTCCTTTCTGGCCTGCCAGGTCTCTGTGGATAGGTCTGTTGCCAATCTAATATTTCTACCATTTTAGGTCACATATCTCTTCTCCCGAGCTGTTTTCAGGATTTTTTCTTTGTCTCTGAGACTTGTAAGTTTTACTATTAGATGTCGGGGTGTTGACCTATTTTTATTGATTTTGAGAGAGGTTCTCTGTGCCGCCTGGATTTTGATGCCTGTTTCCTTCCTCACATTAGGGAAGTTCTCTGCTATTATTTGCTCCAATATACCTTCTGCCCCTCTCTCTCTTCTTCTTCTGGGATCCCAATTATTCTAATGTTGTTTCGTCTTATCGTATCACTTATCTCTCGAATTGTACCCTCGTGATCCTGTAGTTGTTTCTCTTTCTTTTTCTCAGCCTCTTTATTTTCCATTATTTGGTCTTCTATATTGCTGATTCTTTCTCCTGCCTCATTTATCCTAGCAGTTAGTGCCCCCATTTTTGATTGCACCTCATTAATAGCCTTTTTGATTTCGACTTGGTTACATTTTAGTTCTTTTATTTCTCCAGAAAGGGTTTCTCTAATAACTTCCACGCTTTTTTCAAGCCCAGCTAGTATCTTTAAAGTCATGATTCTGAACTCTAGGTCCGACATCGTACTAATGTCTGTATTGAGTAGGTCCCTGGCAGACGGTACTACCTCTTGTTCTTTTTGCTGAGGTGATTTTTTTCATCTTGTCATTTTGTCCAGAGGAGAATAGATGAATGAGAGAACAAAATGCTAACAGGTTAACAACATCCCCAGCAAATATACTCTATACAAATCAGAAAAAACCTGAAACCAGAGGAAAAGAAAGGGAAAGAAAGAAAAAAGAGAAAAGAAAGGAAAAAAAAACAAAAAGAAAAAGATAAATACAAAAAAAAACGAATATGATCAGATATGATCAGGCTAGTGCATAGATCAGTGCCACACACTAGATTTTGGGCATATTTTGGTCTGTTAGAAAAAAGTGCCTCCTAAAATTTTAAAGGAAGAAAGACTTATATATGTACAAAATATGGGTTGATACAGTGAAGGGATGGAAGATGACTGTAAGGATGAAAATTATAAAAGATTTTGTAAAAGGGATTGATAACGATAAGAAGTTGTTTGAAAAAAGAAAGAAGATTTAAAAAAAAAAAAGAAAAAAGAGAATGATCAGGCAGGAGACTAGAACAAAGCCATACACTAGTGATTTAGGGTATATTTTGATCTGTTAGAAGAAACTGTATCTCAAAATTTTAAAGAGAGAACAACTTATATATATATGCCAAAAATAAGGGTAACTACTATGAAGGGATAAAATATGACTCTAAAAATGAAAAATAAAAAAATGTTTTTTTTTTAAAAAGGGATTTTGATAAGATGTTGGTTGAAAAAGGGAAAAAGAAAAATTAAAAAAAACCGTTTAAAAAAATTAACTTTGAAAAACTAATGAATCATGGTAAAAAAAAGCCATGAATTCTATGTGCAGTATTCCCCTAGTGCTGGAGTTCTCCCATTCTCCTTGATGGGTAAACTTGGTCTTGGCTGGCTGTTCCTGCTGATCTTCTCGGGGAGGGGCCTGTTGCCGTGGTTCCCAAATGTCTTTGCCGGAGGTGGAATTGCCCTACCGACACCCTTGTCGGTCCGGGCTAAGCAAGCTGCTCCGGTTTGCTCTCAGGAGCTTTTGTTCCCTGCAAGCTCTGGTACAGCTTTGGAGGACCAGGGTGAAAATGGTGGCCTCCCAGTCTCCACTCGGAGGAGCTGAGAACTTGGGGCCCCGCTCCTCAGTGCGCCCCCAGAGAAAAGCAGTCACTCCCGTCTCCCTGGTCTCCGACCGCACTCCGTACTCACCTGGCCTGTGAGGAGCGTTTCTGTCTCTGGCACCCGACCCCGTGTGGAGTCTCCAAACCCAGCAGATCCCTGCAGTGCGCTCCCACGCCACTCGTCCCGGGGGAGGGAGGGGAGTCTCCCCAGATCTGCTGCTTGTTGGGTCCCTTCCAGTAAGTGGTCGCTTCTCTGTTCAGAGAGTTGTTGCTACTCTCTTCTTCGGTCTCCTGTTGAGTTCGTAGGTGTTCAGAATGGTTTGATCCCTATTCAGCTGAATTCCTGAGACCAGACGAAATCCAGGTCTCCTACTCCTCCGCCATCTTGCTCCGCCAGTGTGACTTTTTACTTTATGTATTGCTTTTACTTCATTGTTGCAATACATGTTTTTGGAGTAGACATGTATTTTTATATAATTTTTTTAAAGCTATTTCTGTAGTGAGGAAAAAGATAAAATGTAATGAAGATCCCATTTATAATTACAATAGAAACATATAACAATTAGAAATAAATTTAACGCCAAATATATGAAGAAAACCTTTAAGGTCTTGATAGACATAAAAGTTACCTAATTATAGTGACATCGCCTATTAGTGAATGGGAAATCTTAGTATTATAAATGTAGCAGTTCTCCCTTAGATTCATCTATAAAGGTAATGGTTATATTAGTCAGAACAACCTCAGTTTGTTGCAGTTACAAATTAACCCTGAAATCCCCATGGCTAACACAAGAAAGATTTCCTTCTCAATCATGGTAGGAGGC
This sequence comes from Eumetopias jubatus, assembly GCF_037043125.1. Taxonomy (NCBI): domain Eukaryota; kingdom Metazoa; phylum Chordata; class Mammalia; order Carnivora; family Otariidae; genus Eumetopias; species Eumetopias jubatus. The sequence goes on along the minus strand of NW_028274809.1, from coordinate 115,811,798 downwards.
TCTGCATACAGTTGCTCAGGGACCCAGACTTTCCAAGCTCTGCCTTTTGGAGCTTTACCTCTGGAAATACATCATCTGCAGAGGCTGTGTCAGGAAAATAAAGGAGTGAGTACATTCGAGCAATTAAACGTTTTGGCCAGAAACATCACACTTGGCTATTGGTCAGACTAATCACATGACCCCCACGTAACTGCAAAGAGGCAAAAAGGTGTAATCTTTCCTATATGCAGGAATCAAAAGAGAACCAAATATTGGTGAACACGAATGGGTTCCAATAAAAATGCTATTGGATTCTCACAAGTGACCTAGACAAACCATAAAAGTTTATATGAAAAGAATGCTGAGGGGACAAGAGCTATATGGGAAATCTCTGTACCTTTCCCTCAGTTTTGCTGTGAACCTGAAACTGCTTTAAAAAAATTAAGTCTTTAAAAAAAATGCCGAGATAAAGTGGCATTAAGTTAATTGACTGGCCATGTGAGGAAGAAAATGAAGGTAAATCTCTGCCTCACTCATTACTCTAAAATTCCAAATGGATCTAAGAATTAAATGTTAAAGAGAAAAATGGGGCACCTGGGTGGCTCAGTCAGTTAGGCATCTGCCTTCGGCTCAGGTCATGATCTCAGGGTCCTGGGATCGAGCCCCACATCAGGCTCCCTGTTCAACGGGGAGTCTGTTTGTCCCTCTCTCTCTGCCTCCTCCGCTGCTCATGGTCTCTCTTTCTCTCTCAAAAATAATCTTAGAGAAAAGAGAGAGAGAAAAATGAAACTGGGTGTGTTTTTTTTTTAAGATTTTATTTATTCATTTGAGACACAAAGATAGAGCATGAGCAGGGGGAGAGGCAGAGGAAGAGGGAGAAGCAGGCTTCCTACTGAGCCAGGAGTCCAATGTGGGGCTCAATCCCAGGACCCTGGGATCATGACCTGAGCAGAAGGCAGACACTTAACCATCTGAGCCACCCAGGCGCCCTGAAACTGAGTGTATTTAGAAGAAAACTTGGAAACAATCATCTTAGAGTGGGATATACATATCTTTCTAGGCAAAACTCAGAAGCTTTCAAGGAAAACTTGATGAAATTGCTACCTAAAAGTTAAATTTCTGTTGCTTCCCCTCATCTCCCCCCAAAATTATAATCAAAGTCAAAAGAAAAAAAAATAACGAAATGGGGAGGGGAGGAATATTGGCATCACATGTAGTAGGCCCATTTCTTTAATTTATAATGAGATCTTAAAAATCAAGAACTTTGGGAGCACCTGGGTGGCTCAGTGAGTTAAGTGTCTGACTCTTGATTTCAGCTCAGGTCATGATCTCAGGGTCATGAGATAGAGCCCCACATTGGGCTCTGCACTGAGTATGGAGCCTGCTTGGGGTTTTTTTCTCTCCCTTTCTCTTTGCCCCTTCCCCCTCAAAAAATTTTTTTTAAAAATCAAGAACTTTGAAGGGTCTTACATTTTGCCCTATTTAATAAATAATGGGATCCTAAAAATCACTATGTTAATAACTATAAAGCATCTGAGGTTTTATCTATTTGGAATTTAGCCTATACCATTTCATGGATGCTGACAAAAGACACATGCTTGGGTCAGAGACAAAAAATATTATTCACAGCATAGGAACAGTATGAACATCATGTTTGGTCAGTTCCTCCTCACCTCACAAGTCCTGCAGGGACCATGTTGAGGGGCCCTTGTGGATGCTGCCCATGCACATAGCCGAGAAAGCTCATCTTCAGGAATCTGAATCTTTTATGATGGGCAGTAAGCGAAACTGTCCTCTGCTTCCAAAGGAGACATTGTCAGTATTCGAGGCTGTTCACTATACAAACATTCTTGGGAAGATAGTCTGGAATAAAAAGGTGGTTGGAGCCTTTGTTTGAAAGATGTGCAGAAACATGAGAGACCCATGGACACTTGTTTCCTAGCAATGTCACATAACATTAAAAATCTGGGCAAAGGACATAAAAAAGACACAAGAGAAATCCGCAGATGATTAATAAGAACATAAAACTGAAAGTGTTTCACATCATTCACAATTCAAGACATACAGATTAAACATTAATGGCATACCATTTTTCACTTATCAGTAAAAGAAAAATCAGAAAAGTTGCACCCAGTGATGGCTTATGACGCAGAGAAATGGCCATTCTTATTTGTGCTAAGATCTATTGTTAAAAGTATAAAGCAAGGGGGGTTGCCTGGGGGGCTCAGTTGGTTAAGCGTCTGACTCTTGATTTCAGTTCAGGTCATGATCTCAGGGTCCTGGGATCAAGCCCCATGTCAGGCTCTGCACTCAGTGGGGAGTCTGCTTGAGGAGTTTCTCCTTCTCTGTCTCTGCGCCCACTCACACACACACACACACACACACACACACACACACTCTTTCTCTCTCAAATAAATATTTTAAAAAAAGTATAAAACAAGGTGTAGAAATGTGTGAAGAGGATGCTTCCACTGTGTAAAACAGGGGTGTGTGTGTGTGTGTTCTTTTATATGAGTAGAATATTTCTGGAAGGGTACACAGAATTGGTAACAGTGCTTTACCTATGGGGAAGAGAACTGGAGGTCGAAGGAAGAGAGAAGACTTTATTTTTTATCCATAATATGGTTAGAATTTTTTTTACCACGTGTATACGTTACCTCTTCAAAAACTTAGATAAAATTTTAAAAGTAAAAATTCCATAAATTGACAAAGGCTAAAAGTAGTGAAACTTGAATAAGACCACACATAAGCAGAGGATATGATCTTGAAGGTCCCTACAAAGAGAAACTTTTTCAGGAAGAGAAGAATTTATTTTCAAGTTAAGAATTTTCATACTTGGGACACCTAGGTGGCTCATTGGTTAAGCATCTGCCTTCGGCTCAGGTCATGATCCCAGGGTCCTGGGATCAAGTCCCACATCGGGCTCCTTGCTCAGCAGGGAGCCTGCTTCTCCCTCTCTCTCTGACAAATAAATAAATTTAAAAAAAAAGAATTTTCTTACTTTGTTTACTTTTCCAATGGAAAAACTAGTTTTTCTAACTTTTTTTTGTTTTGTTCTTATGTGTATAGGTTTTAAAGTCAGATGAACCAAGGTTCAAATCCCCATTTTCCATTTAGTAGACCTGAACAAATTACTTAATTCATGAAAGGTTACTTACCTTAGGTAAGGTCTTAGAGAGGCTAAGACCATGCACATAGTGAATGGCAGAACTGAAGTTTCAACATAGGTTCCTCTAACTCCAAAACCCAGTGCTCTTACTCAGTGCTGTGTCCATTGATAAAGCAGAAAAGCAAGGAGGCAGACCACTTAACAGGATGTATTAGTTTCCTTAGGCTGCCATAACAAAATACCACAGGCTGGATGGCTTAAACAACAAATTTGTTTTGTCACATCTGGAACCTGGAAGTCTAAGATCAGGGTGCCGGCAAGTTGGTTTTGGTGAAGTCTCTCCTCCCAGTTTGCAGACTTCTCACTGTGTCCTCACATGGCCTGTCCTCTGTGCTTACACACAGAGTCAGAGAGCCCTGGTGCCTCTTCGTCATTTTATCAGGATACTAGTCCTATCAGATTAGGGTCCTACCCTTATGACTTCACTTAGCCTTCATTGCCTTCCTAACAGCCCTGTCTCCAGATACAATCATGTTGGGCGTTAGGTTTCAACCTATGAATTTTGAGAAGACAGAATCCAGTCTGTACCACAGGGCCACCCCAGGTCTTGGCCTGCTCCAGGAGACCCCTTTCACCCAGTGTGCAGTCTACACAACCATACACTGTGGGCATGCCCATTCTTTTTAATAAGACTTTCTTAGAAAGCTATAAAAGTTCAGAAGCTTTATGATGAGCTTCTGAACTGGGACTTATGCTTATATTCTAAGATTTTTAATGTATTTACAAAATTGTAATTAAAATTCACTTTTGTTACTTTATTAGAGCATTAGTTTGGATGAGTTCAAGTCATTTTGTCATTTTACGACCCACTTGGAAGACTTTGCTATTGCTATGCAAATGTTCAGTTTAGCTCATCGTCCTGTCAGACTGGGTAAGTTTTATGACTTAATTTTTATCATCTATACAGTATCACTCTATTCTTTAACTAGAACGTACTGATCAAGGAGCCAGTTATCAGTAAAACAGTTGATTGGCCTTTTAATTCGTTGTGGTTACTCTAGACTTACAGCATTGACTCTCACATTTAACAATAACTTTATTTGCTTTTACTTTCCTTATTTTTCCCCTAAGAAGGAAAAGAGAATATTTAAATACCTTCTTTAAAATATTGATTAAATTAAAATAGCCTGCTTCTCTTTCAATTACTTTCATGACATTTCTCAGCCAAAGTTATTATTTCGGTATGCTCTTAATGAGTATTTTTGGTTTTGTTTTACTTCCCATTAATGAACATTTAGATTTGTTTTTGCTTCTCAAATAATAAAATTTAGATGAATTCCACTTAGACTATTTCACTGTTTCACTATCAGCTATGGTTGATGAGTTCTTTTATGTTTTCTTTCAGCGGAGTTTAAGAGGGCTGTGAAAGTAGCAACAGGACAGGAGCTCTCAAACAATATTTTGGACACCGTCTTCAAGATCTTTGATGTGGATGGTGATGAATGTCTTAGTCATGGAGAGTTTCTCGGGGTTTTAAAAAACAGGATGCATCGAGGTTTATGGGTAAAGATTTTGAGTTTTAAATAATTACATGTTTACATGTAATTGAATGAATGATATTTGACACCTAGAATTTGGACAAATCTATAGTCTTAAATGGAGGCTTTATCATTTATAAAGAGGTTATAAGCTATGATCACAACACCGAGATACCTCCTACAGATGGAATCCAGTATTTTTCTTTGCCTTTATTTTTTGTCTATGTCTAATCAGAAACCACTATTCAGAAAACACAGCCTAGAATTTTGCCTTGGGCTCTGTAGTTAAGACACACCTAAATTCAAATCCCAGCTCTGTCACTTACTAACTGCCTAATCTTGCAAAGCCACTTAATTTTTCAGAGCCTCACATTCCTCATCTTTGTACAATGAGGAAACTAATAGAATCTACCAGAAAAAAATTTTTAAAGAATCAAGTGTAGGATACTTAGTATAGTGCCTGAGACACTTGAAGTAAATGTTAGCCATTATCACTGCATTCAAATTCACATATTGGTCTGTGGGACAAATAAAACTCAAAATTTTGTTTAAAGCAGTCTTCAGGTTGAAAACATGGGTGGAAAGAGAGCTATGTGATAAGCAGGTAGTTAGGCCATAAGAGAGGAGAGAGAATGAGGGAGAGGATATGGGAGGTTCATAAACAAATTATTTATTTACAACTCAGAAAAGCATGTTCGTTTTCCTGCTATAAACATTTATGGAAAATGAATAAATATGATTTCTATTAGCAGACATGTTTTACAAGCTTTGTAGTAGTACCCAGTACCTCATAGTTAACAGTCATATCCCTGGAAATTAAACCAGCCTTTGCAGTTAACAGTTTAATATACTAAGGAGCCTCTTTGCCATTTCTCAAGAGACATTAAATAGAAGACCTGTAAATCTATCAGAAACTTTTGCTTCCATTTGGCACATTTCCAGCAATGCTGTGCTCCTGTGGTCACCAGGATACAAGTATTTTCTAACCTTTACTTTGTTGTTTAACTGAGAAGACCCATACAGAACCTTTTAATTCACAGAGCACTTAGGTGAATTATATTATTTCTTCTTAAGGGTTCTTATCAAATGTATTTTTTCTTTTTTTTAACTTCAGCAAGGTTAAATCAAAGTTTTATTTTAGGCTTATAATTTGTATTCCACTTAGCTAAATAAAGTTCACCATAAAAAGGGAAACATTATAAAATATTATAAAGCATTATGAAATAATTACATTTTAAACCAATATGTGAACAAGATCACCCAAAGTCTTCATTATCTTCTTAGGGAGGAAGCTCTAATCACGTATACTTAGTCAGCCTCCATTCCCTAGTTATCCCAAGGATATTCTTACATCACGTTCACTTTTTTGTCTTTTATCCTGTCTTACTTACAATTCTGTTGCAGTTATCTTTTACAACATAATCCATCTCAAGTACTTTTGGGAGGTGTGTGGGGAATAATAACAGAGCTCACATGATATCGTGTTTAATCTTGAAGAGAATGATCTCTTTCACTTTTGGTTAACAGGTACCACAACAACAAAGTGTACAGGAATACTGGAAATGTGTGAAAAGAGAAAGCATTAAAGGAGTAAAAGAAGTCTGGAAACAAGCTGGAAGAAATCTCTTTTAGAAAAAGATAATCTGGGAGTCATCCTTCTCCAAATGTCAGAATTTGGAATTTGTTTAAAATACTAGATTTTTGTCTTCTTGGTTTTCTTTGTAATATAAAGATGCCTTGTATTTACTTTCTGAATCAATAATTTCTTAATAAAATTTCATTAAAGAACTTAGTAAAAATAGATACATTCTGTCAGAGGGCCTAGAATTGAAGTAATGCTTTGTACTTTGATAAGATGGAAAACCTAGTTATTCACTGATTTCTTAGACACGGTAGTACAACGTGCTCTTTGGAAGGGTGTCAGCTAGTACTTAGAGAAAAAAGTGTTTGATATACAAGGCCAATATCAAGTCCAGGAGTCCTGATGTTTCCAGTAGGGCAAATTAAATTAAAAACTTCTCAGATTTTCTCATCTGTATCTCATAAATCATAAGCTTCTTGTGTATTTTATTTCAGTTAGCTCTATATTAGTTGTCTTAAAAATAATGTGTAAATTTCAATATCCTCTGTAGAAACAGAATAAAGTATTTACACAGATAACAAAAGTTACATGTGTTTTTTTACATGTGTTTTTTAAAGCTTTTTTTTATAAATGTAAATTCTCTCATTAGTATTGACAACTTACTGGTTTGTGTTCTTATAAACTAGTGTAATTGGTGGGGTGCCTGGCTGGCTCAGTCCGTGGAGCGTGCAACTCTTGATCTTGGGGTTGTGGGTTTGAGCCCCACACTGGGTGTAGAGAGTACTTAGAAATAAAGAAAAATAAAAAAACTAGCGGGGCGCCAGAGTAGCTCAGTTGGTTGAATGTCTGACTCTTGATCTCAGCTCAGGTCTTGATCTCAGGGCCATGAGTTCAAACCCCATGTTGGGATCCACACTGAGCATGGAGCCTACTTTAAAAAAAAAAGGCAAACAAAAAAACTAGTGTGATTGGGGAATCTTGATCACAAGATCAGGGTCTCATGGGATATACTGTGTTGTGGGTAAATGTTTAAAATGGCACTAAAAATTAATTGGCATTAAATATAAAATGCTGTTATTAATAAAATGGCATTTTTTAACACAGTAAGTGAAAATTATTTTTTTTAAAATATGCTTCTCAAACAAGAATATTGCAAATATTTAAAACACATTGCATTCCCTGGTTAAATGGCTGACTCTGAGACTGGAGCAGGAAAAGTACAAGATGAACCTAGAAGTAAAGAAGTAGTCAAAAAACAATGAGGACATACCAAAAGGGCAAGAGCCACTTGAAGGGGCCCTGCCTGGCCAAATATGATACAATTTGAGTAACAAAGTAATTAATGTCAGTAATGGATCATAACCTATTGAATGAATTAAGAATCAATGAGCTTAACACTGATAATTGATTAATGGGACAAGAGGAACCTCTCCCTTACAGCTGCTACATGGAACACACTTGTTTGAATAATGCTTGAGAATGACAAGTGGTAAAAGCTTTTGTCCAATTATTAAAAAAAAAAAACATTTATTTTGGTGCTGATTAGGAAACAAATTTGTTCTAACTCATCATTTTAGGAATGATTTTTGTATTTCTTTATTGTAAAACCAAACCAAGAGAAAAGATAAGCAGTGCAAATAGAGGATGTGCATCCTCCCATCATTTCCTCTTAGCCATAAAAATACTATCTGACTCTTCTCCTACCTGACTGCCCAGTTGTCCTTATGGGTGAAGATTAGGGGTATAAAAGTCAAAACCTAGGATAGTTTCTGGTGTTTTCACAGGCTCAATTTTTCCAGCTTCTACCTGGCACTACCTCTGCCCGCTTTCCTCAGCATCCAATGAATACTATGCTCCAGCCCTATAAAACCTCTGACCTGGGGCGCCTGGGTGGCTCAGTTGCTTAAGCAACTGCCTTCGGCTCAGGTCATGATCCTGGAGTCTCAGGATCGAGTCCCGCATCAGGCTCCCTGCTCAGCGGGGAGTCTGCTTCTCCCCCTGACCCTCCCCGCCATGTACTCTCTCTCTCTCTCTCTCTCTCTCTCTCTCTCTCTCTCTCTCTCTCAAATAAATAAAATCTTAAAAAAAAAAACCTCTGACCTTTCCCCACTTACACCCATGCTTTTCATTTTCATGTTTCCCTACCTCCAAGCCTTTACACACACCAGCTTCTCCTGATGGCAGTGATTTTTGCTCTCTTGTCATCGTGGCAAAGTTTTAGAAATCCACTTGCTGCCTACATGTCAAGTATGTCTCTACTAAACTGTTAAATCAGGACTAGGAACAGTGCCTTGTCATCTTTATATTTTTTATATAAAATGTATATATTTTTATAATAAATATTTTAAAAATATAAAATTTATGTAATTTATAAAATTTTATATGAAATCTATGTTAAAAAATAATATAGGGGAACCTGGGTGGCTCAGTTAAGCGTCTGTCTTCAGCTCAGGTCATGATCCCAGCGTCCTGGGATCGGAGCCCTACATCGGGCTCCCTGCTCCGTGGGGAACCTGCTTCTCACTCTCCCTCTGCTGCTCCCCGTGCTTCTGCTTTCTCTCTCTCTGTCAAATAAATAAATAATCTTTAAAAAAAATTCTCATATCTAACCCCATTCTGTTTAAAATATATATATATAATTTTAAATTTTTAAATCTAGCTGAGGACCTGGCTTATAGAAGGCATCCAACAAATATTTGTATAAAGGAAGGAAGAGGAGAATGGGACAGAGAAGGAGTGGAAGAGAAATAGGGAGGGAAGGAAGGCTTGTAATGTCCGTCAGTTAAGTATGCAAACAAGAACCTGCCGGGTTGCCAAACATAAAATGGTGAATTAAGACAAATGGTCACTGTTGTCATGGAACATATAGTCTAAAGGTAGAGACTGAAAACTAACCAGGAAACATTTTTTAAGATTTTATTCATGTATTTGAGAGAGAGCATGAGCAGGGGGAGGGACAGAAGGAGAAGCCGACTCCCCGCTGAGCACGGAACCTGACGTGGGGCTCCATCCCAGACTCCAGGATCATGACCTGAGTCCAAAGCAGAAGTTTAACTGACTGAGCCACCTGGGTGCCCCTAACCAGAAAACTTTTTAAATATTATCATCATAAATTAAGATTTTTTAATAATAAAGCAGTGTTAGAGAACAGAGGAGTAGACTTTCCTAAAACAGGAGTTTTCAGGGATTGAAGAGACAATTTTCAATTTTTCCAAGACAAAAGGAAATGTCCTACAACCAAAAAATGAATAATTCCTTTTCATCATTATCGTATGATTGCTGCAAACAACCTGATCCCATTTGAAAAGGATATGGATAAAATATTTGTATCAAATAAGCAAACTAGGTTTGCTAGTGTCTCCTCTTAGCAGTGTGGAGACAGTCACCTTGAAAGCAGCTGCACTTCCTAATCTGAACTGAATCTTCGGTCCTTTCCTTTTCTGTGATTTTATGGAATAAATGATCATTGAGTCTCCTGATATTTTGGTGGTTAGCTTGTACTTCTCTGCTTATCTTGAAGGCAGGGAGGGTGGCAGTTATCCTATCCTGAGTCCTGCCTCCACCTCTTTTCTCCTTAGGAGATCTCATTCTCACCTCTGGCTTCTGTTCCCTCCCCCAAATTTCTGGCCCAGTTACCTTCTGGATGTCTCCATTTTGTTGGTCCAACTCCACATGTCCAAAACTGAGCTGATCATCTCCCCCTCTTTTCCCAAACCTTGCTTCTTCACATGTGTCCCTCTCTTTCAGTGAGTGTCTCTCAATAGACCAAACCAGAAACCAACAGTTGTCCTAGAATCTTATACTCCCTTATTCGTCCATATTGAATGAAGTCCTGTCAATTCCACTTCCTCAGAATCTCCCAAACTTGTTCTCCACCTTCCGGCCCCATTGCCACTGCCTTAGTTCAGGCCCTGCGTGGTTAGTTATTACTTAGATCACCACAACAGAATCCTGGTACCCTCCAGGCCTGGCCCCCACTAAAAGCACAGTGATTAAGCATTCACGCTGGTGTTAGACTACCTGGATTCAATCTCAGCTCCATCACTTAACAATTTTCTAATCTTTGGCAAGGTACTTAACTTTTATGTGCCCATTTGCTTATCTAAAAAGTGGGAATGATTGTAATTCCAATGTAATAGTGTGTTATGAGGATTAAATGAGACATACATAAAATGCATGGGAGGAAATCTTCATTATGTGTTAAATTACTGTTAACTTCTTTAACCAGATTTAATTTTTTTTTTTTTTAGATTTATTTTAGAGAGAATGAGAGAGAGTGAATGGGCAGAGGGAGAGAGGGAGCCCCATCATGGGGCTCAGTCTCATGACCCTTAGATCATGACCTGAGCTGAAATCAACTGAGCCACCCAGGTGCCTCACACCAGATTAATTTTTCTAAAACAAATCTGATCATGTCACCACTACTGACAATCCTATGACACTACAGTCACTACAAAATAAAATTCAACTCCTACATGATCTTGCCCCCCCATCACCTAGTTCTCTGGCCTCATCTCCTAAAACTCCCCCCCACACCTTACACCAAAATTACTTGCTACCACCCCAGCTGGCCATGTTCTCACTCTCCAAGTATTTGGACTTGCTAGTGCTCTGGAAGATATTTCCACCTGGCTAACCTCTTCAAGTCCTACTTCATTTGTGAAGTTTCCAATTTTTCTCCCTGCTTTTCCCTCAAACCCATTTAGGCATTCTCTCAGCATCTTTTTTCCAGCTCTTTCAAACCTCACCAAGTATACTGGAATTTTTCATTTGCCTCTCTCACTCAACTAATAGCTCATTAAGAGCAAGGACCTATAGTTCTTTGAACACCATCTCCCCAGGATCCATCAAAGAGCTGGCACATAGTGGTTGTTCAAAAAATATGTGAGAAATAAAGAATAAAAAAAGGAAAAGGAGGGAGGGAGGAAGAAAAAGTGAGACAAGTAATATCCCCATATGTGCATGACTTTTCCTGATGTTTCAGCTTTTCTGTTACAGGACTGGGCAGGAAAAAGAGAAGAGCCCTCTTAGGAGCTGTCTTCTCAGAACTCTAAGACAACTCTGGTTTGGCCTCTGCCTTGGACATAGAGGACAAGTGAGAGAATCTGGCCAGGGGCTCTGCTATGGTTGGAAGACAGAATAGGTGCTAGAGATGGAAACAAAATTGAAGTGCTGTCCCGAAAGTTAGAAAGAAATAGTTTTACCCTACGGGAGTTAAGTCAAATAAGCAAAACATAATGTAGAGAGTGATGTCAAGGAAGATGGCAGAGTAGGAAACTGAGAATTTGTACCTCCACCTAAACAACTATCAAACCAGCAGGAACTGCCTCAAGTTACTATTTTGGAACTCTGGAGCTCAGTAGAAGAGGTTCAGCGCATGGGAGAACTCAGTGAAGAGCCTGGTAAATTTTGGTGAATTTGAGCCTTTTGCAAGGTGGCAGTTACCAGCCCAGGAGCAGGCAGCTGTGGACGTAGCCGCCTACATTCCTGGTGTGCCTTACTAGACCCAGGGTGGGCAAAAAGACCATTGTGTAGATAGCTGATGGCTGCTTTTGCTCACCGAAGGACCAGAGGTCAGCCATTTTTGAACACCCAATTTCTAGGAGCAGCTTCCCAGCTACCGGGGATTTAAAGAGACAAGACCTTTCTCTTCTTCCTCTCAGAAGCCAGAGATTTAAGGAAATTTTTGTCAGGTCAGTGGCTGGCCACAGAGAAAATGGAAAACTTCAGTGACCACAAAACAAGAAATACACACTTTTTAAAAATAGTTTGGAAAAGCCACAAGAGGACGGATCTACCCACAAAAAAAGCAAAAACAAGCAATCCCAGAGGAATCGGAGAATTAGGTTTCGAGAGCTCCTACAACATATACTTAGAATGTTGAGTTCTCAACAAAAAATTATGGAATATACAAAGCAACTGGCAAGTATGACCCATTCACAGGAAAAAAAGAATTTCACAGAAACCATCCCTGAAGAAGCCCAGATACTGGAATTAATAGTCAAAGACATTAAATTAACTGCCTTAAATATGTTCAATGAGCTAAAGGCAACCGTGGACATGGACTAAAGGAAATCAGGAAAATGATGTCTGGACAAAATGAGAATGTTAATAAAGAGGTATTACGAAAAGCAACCAAACAGATCACTAGAGGGATTCAGCAGCAGATGGATCTGAGTGGCTAAAAAAGAAATGTTTGCTCACTAGTAACCGGAGAAATGCAAATTAAAACAAGATACCAATTTACACCTTATGAGATTGGCAAAAAATAGGAATCTGATAATACCCAATGTTCATGTGGACATGGAGCAACGGAATCCCTTCCTCATGTGCTACTGGTTAGAAAACAACCTGACAGTCTTTGGTGAAATTAAGTACATGTTCACCCTGTGACTCAGAAGCCTCCCTCTTGGACAGATGCCCTCAGAGAAACGAGCGCAAATCTACAAGAGGGCATGTCCGAAGACGGTCATCCCTGGATTAACTGTAGTAGCAGGAAGGTGGAGGAACACAAAGTGTCCACCACTAAGAGATGCATAAGTAAAATGTGGTGAGTGCATGCTGGGGGAATGCTAGGTAGAACAGAGAACTATAAACCGGAATGACATGGATAAATCTTCAAAATATAATATTGACTTTAAAAGGGAAAAAAAACAAATAAGATTGATAACAAATATAATTTCCCCAAATTTAAAATAAATACAAGAACGACAATATTGGCAGAGGGGAGGATGAGAAGGAATGGCTGGGGAAAAGGAACAAAGGGGACAACAAATAAATAAAAAACCTTTTTTTTTAAACAGACTCTTTTTTTTTAAGATTTCATTTATTTGTTTGACAGAGAGAAAGAACAAACGAGCACAAGCAGGGGGAGCAGGAGAGGGAGAGGCAGACTCCCCGATGAGCAGGGAGCCCGATGCAGGGCTTGATCCCAGGACCCTGGGACCATGACCTGAGCCGAAGGCAGCCGTTTACCCAACTGAGCCCCCAGGCGCCCCACAAACAAGTAAAAACTCTTTAAAAAATAAATAAAATGAAATAAAATGAGAGAGGCATTGCTTAGACCAATAATGATGGTGTGCCTCAAAATAAGAAGTATGACTAACTCAACACTATGCACCTGAGGTCCAATATAAAACAAAAATATAGGGATGCCCGGGTGACTCAGTTGGTTAAGCAAATGCCTTCGGCTTGGGTCATGATCCCCGGGTCCCGGGATGGAGCCCCACGTTGGGATGCCTGCTCTGCAGGGAGCCCTCTTCTCCCTCTGCCTGCCACTCCCCCTGCTTGTGTTCTCTCTCTCTCTCTCTGACAAATAAATAAATAAAATTTAAAAAAAAAGAATCACCACCTAAAGGATCTGAGGTAGGCAACATCACCTAGTAAAATGGCTTTGTATTATAATTTAACAGAATATATTAGTATATCCAAAGAAAATTTCTCTCGGGCTCTTACACTGGAATTCTCTTCAGAAACCACACAAGCAAGAAGAGAATGGACCAAAAATACTTATAAGAGTTGGAAAGAAAAAATCCACCAACCTAGAACCCTGTATCTAGCAAAATCATCCTTCAAAAGTGAAGCCAACGAACAAAAATTCTCAGACAAAAATTGAGGGAATTTGTTGCCAGTGTACCAGCTTTGCAGGAAATGTTAAAAGAAATCCTTCAGAAAGAAAGAAAATTATGGGGGCAACCGGGTGGCTCAGTCGGTTTAAGCATCCCTGTTCTTCAGGGAGGCTGCTTCTCCCTCTCCCACTCCCCCTGCTTGTGTTCCCTCTCTTGCTGTGTCTCTCTCTGTCAAATAAATAAATAAAATCTTTAAAAAAAATTATGGAGGGGAGGGGGCGGAGCAAGATGGCGGAGGAGTAGGAGACCTAGATTTCGTCTGGTCTCAGGAATTCAGCTGAATAGGGATCAAACCATTCTGAACACCTACGAACTCAACAGGAGATCGAACAGGAGAGTAGCAACAACTCTCTGAACAGAGAAGCGACCACTTACTGGAAGGTAGGACGTGCGGAGAAGTGAATCCGAGGCGATATTCGGGAGGATAGACGGCGGGGGAGGGGCCTCCGCCGGCCGCTTCTGGCAAGTGCTAGAGCCGCGGAGCACAAAATCGGACCTTTTAAAAGTTGGCTCGGCGGAGGGACGTCGCTGCAGTGGCTAAGCGGGGGGTGGAATCCTCCCGGGACAGTGTGGTCTCAGGACCCTTGGGGTCACAGAGAGACCGGGGGTGCCTGAGTGCAGCAGAGCTCCCAGGTATCAGAGCAGGGAAGCCGGCTGCAGAGACGGAGCAGAGTCGCGGGCTCTCAGCTCGGGGTTGCCACAAACTGTGATCTGCGGCCCAGTCGGGGCACGGCTCCCCCAGCAGGGACCCAACAAGTAGCAGATCCGGGGAGACTCCCCTTCCTTCCCGGGGAGGAGCGGTGCGGGAACGCACTGCAGGGATCTGCTGGGTTTGGAGACTCCGAGCGGGGTCGGGTGCCAGAGATAGCAATGCTCGATCACAGGCCGGGTGAGCACGGAGTGCGGCCGGAGACCGGGGACACGGGAGTGACTGCTTTTCTCTGGGGGCGCACTGAGGAGTGGGGCCCTGAGTTCTCGGCTCCTCCGGGTGGAGACTGGGAGGCCGCCATTTTCGCCCTGGGCCTCCAAAGCTGTACCGAGAGCTTGCAGGGAACAAAAGCTCCTGAGAGCAAACTGGAGCAGCTTCCTTAGCCCGGACCGACAAGGGCGGGGCAATTCCGCCTCCGGCAAAGACATTTGGAAACCACAGCAACAGGCCCCTCCCCCAGAAGATCAGCACAAACAGCCAGCAAGCCAAGACCAAGTTGATCGATCAAGGAGAATAGGAGAACTCCAGCGCTAGGGGAATACTGCACATAGATTCATGGCTTCTTTTTTTTTTTTTTTTTTTTACCATGATTCATTATTTCATCAAAGTTAATTTTTGTTGACTTTTTTTTATTTTTCTTTTTCCCTTTTTCAACCAACATCTTATAAATCCCTTTTTTTAAAAAAAAAACATTTTTTATTTTTTTTTTCATTTTTAGAGTCATATTTTATCCCTTCATAGTAGTTATCCTTGTTTTTGGCATATATATATAAGTTGTTCTCTCTTTAAAATTTTGAGGTACAGTTTCTTCTAACAGATCAAAATATACCCTAAACCACTAGTGTATGGCTTTGTTCTAGTCTCCTGCCTGATCACATTCTCTCCCTTTTTCCTTTTTTTTTTTTTCCTTAAATCTTCTTTCTTTTTTCAAACAACTTATCTTACCAAGTCCTTTTATAAAATCTTTTATAATTTTCATCTTTACAGTCATCTTCCATCCCTTCATTGTATCAACCCTTATTTTGTACATATGTCTTTCTTCCTTTAAAATTTTAGGAGGCACTTTTTTCTAACAGACCAAAATATGCCCAAAATCTAGTGTGTGGCACTGATCTATGCACTAGCCTGATCATATTTGATCATATTCTGCCTTTTCTGAATTGTTTTGTTTTTGTTTTTATCTTTTTTTTCTTTTTTTTTTCTTTTTCTCTTTCTTTTTTCTTTCTTTCCCTTTCTTTTCCCCTGGTTTCAGGTCTTTTCTGATTTGTATACAGTATATTTGCTGGGGACGTTGTAAACCTGTTAGCCTTTTGTTCTCTCATTCATCTATTCTCCTCTGGACAAAATGACAAGACGAAAGAAATCACCTCAGCAAAAAGAACAAGAGGTAGTACCGTCAGCCAGGGACCTACTCAATACGGACATTAGTACGATGTCGGACCTAGAGTTCAGAATCATGACTTTAAAGATACTAGCTGGGCTTGAAAAAAGCGTGGAAGTTATTAGAGAAACCCTTTCTGGAGAAATAAAAGAACTAAAATCTAACCAAATCGAAATCAAAAAGGCTATTGATGAGGTGCAATCAAAAATGGGGGCACTAAATGCTAGGATAAATGAGGCAGAAGAGAGAATCAGCGATATAGAAGACAAAATGATGGAAAATAAAGAGGCTGAGAAAAAGAGAGAGAAACAACTACAGGATCACGAGGGCAGAATTCGAGAGATAAGTGATACGATAAGACGAAACAACATTAGAATAATTGGGATCCCAGAAGAAGAAGAGAGAGAGAGAGGGGCAGAAGGTATATTGGAGCAAATTATAGCAGAGAACTTCCCTAATGTGAGGAAGGAAACAGGCATTAAAATCCAGGAGGCACAGAGAACCCCTCTCAAAATCAATAAAAATAGGTCAACACCCCGACATCTAATAGTAAAACTTACGAGTCTCAGAGACAAAGAGAAAATCCTGAAAGCAGCTCGGGAGAAGAGATATGTAACCTACAATGGTAGAAACATTAGATTGGCAACAGACCTATCCACAGAGACCTGGCAGGCCAGAAAGGACTGGCAAGATATCTTCAGAGCACTAAACGAGAAAAATATGCAGCCAAGAATATTATATCCAGCTAGGCTATCATTGAAAATAGAAGGAGAGATAAAAAGCTTCCAGAACAAACAAAAACTAAAGGAATTTGCAAACACGAAACCAGCCCTCCAAGAAATATTGAGAGGGGTCCTCTAAGCAAAGAGAGAACCTAAAAACAGCAAAGAGCGGAAACGAACACAGACAACAGACAGTTAACAGTCACCTTACAGGTAATACAATGGCACTAAATTCATACCTTTCAATAGTTACCCTGAATGTAAATGGGCTAAATGCCCCAATCAAAAGACACAGGCTATCAGATTGGATTAAAAAACAAGACCCATCAATATGCTGTCTGCAAGAGACTCATTTTACACCCAAAGACACCCCCAGATTGAAAGTGAGGGGGTGGAAAACCATTTACCATGCTAATGGACACCAAAAGAAAGCTGGGGTGGCAATCCTTATATCAGACAAACTAGATTTTAAAACAAAGACTGTAATAAGAGATGAGGAAGGACACTATATCCTACTTAAAGGGTCTATCCAACAAGAAGATCTAACAATTGTAAATATCTATGCCCCGAACATGGGAGCAGCCAATTATATAAGGCAATTAATAACAAAAGCAAAGAAACACATTGACAACAATACAATAATAGTGGGGGACTTTAACACCCCCCTGACTGAAATGGCCAGATCATCTAAGCAAAAGATCAACAAGGAAATAAAGACTTTAAATGACACACTGGACCAAATGGACTTCACAGACATATTCAGAACATTCCATCCCAAAGCAACGGAATACACATTCTTCTCTAGTGCCCATGGAACATTCTCCAGAATTGATCACATCCTAGGTCACAAATCAGGTCTCAATCGGTACCAAAAGATTGGGATCATTCCCTGCATATTTTCAGACCACAATGCTTTGAAACTAGAACTCAACCACAAGAGGAAAGTCGGAAAGAACTCAAATACATGGAGGCTAAAGAGCATCCTACTAAAGAATGCATGGGTCAACCAAGAAATTAAAGAAGAATTTAAAAAATTCATGGAAACCAATGAAAATGAAAACACAAGTGTTCAAAATCTTTGGGATACAGCAAAGGCAGTCCTGAGAGGAAAGTATATAGCAATACAAGCCTTTCTCAAGAAACAAGAAAGGTCTCAAATACACAACCTAACCCTACACCTAAAGGAGCTGGAGAAAGAACAGCAAAGAAAGCCTAAACCCAGCAGGAGAAGAGAAATCATAAAGATCAGAGCAGAAATCAATGAACTAGAAACCAAAAGAACAGTAGAACAGATCAATGAAACTAGGAGCTGGTTCTTTGAAAGAATTAACAAGATTGATAAACCCCTGGCCAGACTGATCAAAAAGAAAAGAGAAATGACCCAAATCAACAAAATCATGAATGAAAGAGGAGAGATCACAAGCAACACCAAAGAAATACAAACAATTATAAGAACATATTATGAGCAACTCTATGCCAACAAATTAGATAACCTGGAAGAAATGGGTGCATTCCTAGAGATGTATCAACTACCAAAATTGAACCAGGAAGAAATAGAAAACCTGAACAGACCTATAACCACTAAGGAAATTGAAACAGTCATCAAAAATCTCCCAAGAAACAAAAGCCCAGGGCCAGATGGCTTCCCAGGGGAATTCTATCAGACATTTCAAGAAGAATTAATACCTATTCTCCTGAAACTGTTCCAAAAAATAGAAATGGAAGGGAAACTTCCCAACTCATTTTATGAGGCCAGCATTACCTTGATCCCAAAACCAGACAAAGACCCCATCAAAAAAGAGAATTACAGACCAATATCCTTGATGAACATGGATGCAAAAATTCTCACCAAAATACTAGCCAATAGGATCCAACAGTACATTAAAAGGATTATTCACCACGACCAAGTGGGATTTATTCCTGGGCTGCAAGGCTGGTTCAACATCCGCAAATCAATCAACGTGATACAATACATTAACAAAAGAAAGAACAAGAATCATATGATCCTCTCAATAGATGCAGAAAAAGCATTTGACAAAGTACAACATCCTTTCTTGATCAAAACTCTTCAGAGTATAGGGATAGAGGGTACATACCTCAATATCATAAAAGCCATCTATGAAAAACCTACAGCGAATATCATTCTCAATGGGGAAAGGCTGAGAGCTTTTCCCCTAAGGTCAGGAACGCGGCAGGGATGTCCACTCTCACCACTACTATTCAACATAGTATTAGAAGTCCTAGCCACAGCAATCAGACAACAAAAAGAAATCAAAGGCATCCAAATCGGCAAAGAGGAAGTCAAACTCTCACTCTTTGCAGATGATATGATACTGTATGTGGAAAACCCAAAAGACTCCACCCCAAAACTGCTAGAACTCATACAGGAATTCAGTAAAGTAGCGGGATATAAAATCAATGCACAGAAATCAGTGGCATTCCTATACACCAACAACAAGACAGAAGAGAGACAAATCAAGGAGTCTACCCCATTTACAATTGCACCCAAAACCATTAGATACCTAGGAATAAATCTAACCAAAGAGGCAAAGGATCTGTACTCAGAAAACTATAAAATACTCAGGAAAGAAATTGAAGAAGACACAAAGAAATGGAAAAACGTTCCATGCTCATGGATTGGGAGAATCAACATTGTGAAGATGTCAATGCTACCTAGAGCAATCTACACATTCAATGCAATCCCCATCAAAATACCATCCACTTTTTTCAAAGAAATGGAACAAATAATCCTAAAATTTGTATGGAACCAGAAGAGACCCAGAATAGCCAGAGGAATACTGAAAAAGAAAAGCAAAGCTGGCGGCATCACAATTCCGGACTTCCAGCTCTATTACAAAGCTGTCATCATCAAGACAGTATGGTACTGGCACAAAAACAGACACATAGATCAATGGAACAGAATTGAGAGCCCAGAAATGGACCCTCAACTCTATGGTCAACTTATTTTTGACAAAGCAGGAAAGAATGTCCAATGGCAAAAAGACAGTCTCTTCAACAGATGGTGTTGGGAAAATTGGACAGCCACATGCAGAAGAATGAAACTGGACCATTTCCTTACACCACACACAAAAATAGACTCCAAATGGTTGAAAGACCTAAACGTGAGACAGGAGTCCATCCAAATCCTAAAGGAGAACACAGGTAGCAACCTTTTTGACCTTAGCCACAGCAACTTCTTCCTAGAAACATCGCCAAAGGCACGGGAAGCCAGGGCAAAAATGAACTATTGGGATTTCATCAAGATAAAAAGCTTCTGCACAGCAAAAGAAACAGTCCACAAAACCAAAAGACAACCGACAGAATGGGAGAAAATATTCGCAAATGACATATCAGATAAAGGGCTAGTATCCAAAATCTATAAAGAACTTATCAAACTCAACACCCAAAGAACAAATAATCCAATCAAGAAATGGGCAGAAGACATGAACAGACATTTCTCCAAAGAAGACATCCAAATGGCCAACAGGCACATGAAAAAGTGCTCAACATCGCTTGGCATCAGGGAAATCCAAATCAAAACCTCAATGAGATACCACCTCACACCCGTCAGAATGGCTAAAATTAACAAGTCAGGGAACGACAGATGTTGGCGGGGATGTGGAGAAAGGGGAACCCTCCTACACTGTTGGTGGGAATGCAAGCTGGTGCAACCCCTCTGGAAAACAGTATGGAGATTCCTCAAACAGTTGAAATTAGAGCTACCGTTCGATCCAGCAATTGCACTACTGGGTATTTACCACAAAGATACAAATGTAGGGACCCGAAGGGGTACGTGTACCCCAATGTTTATAGCAGCAATGTCCACCATAGCCAAACTGTGGAAAGAGCCAAGATGCCCATCGACAGATGAATGGATAACGAAGATGTGGTATATATACACAATGGAATATTATGCAGCCATCAAAAGGAATGAGATCTTGCCATTTGCAACGACGTGGATGGAACTGGAGGGTGTTATGCTGAGTGAAATAAGTCAATCAGAGAAAGACATGTATCACATGACCTCACTGATATGAGGAATTCTTAATCTCAGGAAAGAAACTGAGTGTTACTGGAGTGGTTGGGGGTGGGAGGGATGGGGTGGCTGGGTGATAGATATTGGGGAGGGTATGTGCTATGGTGAGCACTGTGAATTGTGCAAGACTGTTGAATCACAGATCTGTACTTCGGAAACAAATAACGCAACATATTTTAAGAAAAAAGAAAAAGAAGATAACAGGAGAGGAAGAAAAGGGGAGTATGTCAGAGGGGGAGACGAACCATGAGAGATGATGGACTCTGAAAAACAAACTGAGGGTTCTAGAGGGGAGGGGGGGAGGGGGATGGGTTAGCCTGGTGATGGGTATTGAGGAGGGCACGTTCTGCATGGAGCACTGGGTGTTATGAACAAACAATGAATCATGGAACACTGCACCAAAAACTAATGATGTAATATATGGTGATTAACATAACAATAAAAAATTTTAAAAAAAAGAAAAAAAAATTATGGAGGTCAGAAACTCAGCTCTGCATAATCAGACAGTACTAGAGAAGGCCTAAATGAAGCTTTTTTTCTTATTCTTTATTGATCTAACAGATCTAATTGGTTTGCTCAAAATAATAACAGCAACAATGTCTTGGGTGATTCTGGATCACCAGCTTGTAGAAAAGTGAAGTGAATGACAGCAATACTGTAATCGCTGGATGTGAGGGAGGAATTGGCAACACCCTGTTATAATGTACCTGCAGGACCCAGCAGCAGCGTATATGAAGTGTATAGTGTTCTTTGACATGGGGGACACAGATTAGTTGTAAATGTATATTGAAAACTCTAGGGTACCCACTAAAAAAATAAATAACCTATTTAGGTTACTTTCAAAGGCTTCCCCTAACAGTAAAATATGAACTGGTACCATGTCCCAAGGCTCTTCCTCTACTTCCCCCTGATTCTACCAACCTTATCTCCCATTGCTCTCCTTCTTGTTGCCATCATGGCCATTTTGTTTCTCCTGGAACCACCGCCCCCCCCCCCAGGCTCACTCCTGCCTCAAGCTGTCTGCTCCTGCTAGTCACTTGCCCTATACGGTTCCGACTCTGGGTCTTCCATGCAACTCACTCTTCCACTCACTGCTCTCTGCTCTATTCTTTTTTTTTTTTTTTAGATTTTATTTATTTATTTGAGAGAGAGAGATAGCAAGAGAGAACACAAGCAGGTGGTATGGGGAGAGGGAGAAGTAGGCTTCCTGCTGAGCAGGGAGTCTGCCTAGGGACTTGATCCCAGGACCCCGGGATCATGACCTGAGCCGAAGGCAGACACTTAACGACTGAGCCACCCAGGCGCCCCTGCTCAAACTATTCTTATCAAAGAGACTCTCACAGACCAATGCCCATCCTCTTGTGATCTCCAATCACTCCATCTTCTTACTCTATTTTTTCTTTATAGAACTTGATCATCCCCTACAAGTATATATGTACGTAATTTTTAATTTGACTATTCTCTGTCTGTGCTCTTAGAATTTCTGCTCCGTAAGAGTAGGAAATTTTTTTTCACCATTTTTCTTATTCTCATTTAACACTTAACACCTGGCATATAGTAGATGCTCAACAAATATTTTTGAATCACTCAATAAATAAATCAGAAAGAGCTATGGACCAGCTATGGAAGCATAGAAAAGACACCACAGAAATAAGCAATGTGGGGCGCCTGGGTGGCTCAGTTGGTTAAGGGTCTGCCTTCAGCTCAGGTCATGATCCCAGGAACCTGGGACGGAGCCTCCTATCAGGCTCCCTGCTCAGTTGGGGAGCCTGCTTCTCCTTCTCCCTCTGCCTGCAGCTCCCCCTGCTTGTGCTCTCTCTCTGTGTCAAATAAATAAAATCTTAAATAAATAAAAAAAAGGAATAAAGCAATGCAATGCAGAACTTGCCAGAGAGGGGGAGGTTGATCAGTGAAGCATCCTTCTGAGACAGATCTATCCCTATTAAAAGATTGGCACATCAAGCTATCAGAGGCTGTGGTTATCAAACCCTCTGATCACATAGTTAGTGCTCCCTGTTCTGATTTTATGCTCACCAAACAACCTTCTGATAATCTGGTTCCATCTCGTCTGTTTACAGGGATGAAAAACTCTGGTCAGGGGGCGCCTGGGTGGCTCGGTCAGTTAAGCGTCTGCCTTCGGCTCAAGTCAGGATCCAGGGCTCCTGGGATCCGGTCCTGGATGGGGCTCCCTGCTCAGCGGGGAGCCTGCTTCTTCCTCTGCCCCTTACCCCCTGCTCGTGCTCTCTCTCGCTATCTCTCTCTCTCTCAAACAGATAAATAAAAATCTTAAAACAAAACAAAACAAAACCTCTGGTCAGGCCAGTATTTCCTGACCATCCTATGACCTTGATGTGGTCCTTCCCATGGGTATTCGTTAGGGCTCTTGGACACAAACAGTAGAAAGCTGTTCTGAAATAGGTAAAACAAAAGAAGAATTTATTTAAAGCACGGAGAGGTGTGTCACACATACTCAGACCCTGGGAAGGTCAGAGGAGCAGCGGGAATTAGAAATTTCTAACTCCAGCCCAGGACCTGAAAACCACTAAAACTTTCACAGTCCTTTGCTCTGCTCTGCCTGTGTGTCATCTCATTCTCTTTCACTGCCCAGGCAGCAGAGAAGGACCAACTCCGCTCTCTCTGAAATTAAGAAACTCCAGGAGAAGGTGCTGATTGGCTGGCCATCTGGCTCAGGTTCCATCCCAGACCAATCAACTGTGGCCAGAAGGGTGGGGTCTATAAGAACAGGGCAGCTGCTAGGGGTCCGCAGGGTTGGAGTGTGGCAGAGGAGGGGCCTTTTCTAAAAGAAGGGGTTGCTGCTTCCAGAAGAATGTGAAGGTACTGGGCAGACGCACGGTCGATTCCTTCTCCTCAAGCTGAAATTGTGTAAGCTGAAACCAGTTTAGGAGTCTCTAGAGGCATGCAGGGCAAGCTAATACTCGGCGCTAGAGGAGCAGGGTGAAACTTACAAAAGAAGTTTCAGGAAAACTTTCAAGAAATTGGCTGCCTGGCCAAAAAAAGGATACAGCTGAGCAAGTTACTCCTAAAGTTCAATATACTTAAGCCTTTTTCACCAATACATTTGAAAGCATGCAATAAATTAAGAGCTACGTATAAGGTTGGGTTTTTTTTTTAAGATTTTTATTTATTTATTTGACACAGAGAGAGACACAGTGAGAGAGGGAACACAAGCAGGGGGAGTGGGAGAGGGAGAAGCAGGCTTCCCGCCGAGCAGGGAGCCTGATGCGGGGCTCGATCCCAGGACCCTGGGATCATGACCTGAGCAGAAGGCAGACGCTCAACGACTGAGCCACCCAGGCGCCCCTATGTATACGGTTTTAATTTGATTTGTATATTTGATTTTTTTCCTCCTCTTGCTAGGGCATGTTTTAGACTTTTATGTGGGGCCAAGAAGTGAAATAGTAGGAAAATTTGGGTAAGCTGAGAGCTAGGCCTTCAGCTGCCAGCCCTTGGGTCTTCCTTTGTAAGCCCTCAGGTATCCCATATGCTAGTAGAAGCACGAGTGCCTGGAATCTTTCTCTTAATGATATGTGAAACATTTCTCTGGACTCCCGCCTTTTCCAAAAGCAGAACCAATATCAACAAACGCACATGTTGAACAGCTGAGCTGAACGCCATCTTTGGAGAGTTACCTCCACATTCTCTCCCCTCTCCTTTTAAGTGGCAGATATTTACCTCTAAACTGTAATGGTTATAAGGATTTTTAAAAGAAATTTCCCTGATGTTACCTGGGGAGCTGGAAGGCAAACTAGAAAGTCGGAGTTTGACGCCAATGAGGAAAAAGGCGAATAGACAGGGGCCGCACAGGACAGGCAAAGGGTTAGGTTTTGTTTAGTGGAAATTTCCTGTGCTCAAAAGCTGGGGTGCAAATCAATACCAATACCACCCCAATGCCAAAAGGATGGGATTAAAAAAAAAAAGTAGTAGAAAAACTTAAAGAATCCTTGTAGAGAGCAAAACGGAGTCTCTCATGTCAAGCGAGAGCCCGCGTCAAGCAATGACGCAAGCCGCCGGGGCCAATGTCAGCTGACCCTCCAGAACTGATAACGAGCAGAACCAGAGGTCTGCAGAGACCCCAAACTGATTATATCCCTTTAAAAAGGGAAGGATTTTGGCAGCAAACTATCAGACTCTTCAGACCTGACCCCTCTATGTCTGACCACTTCAAAAAAGGCAGCCGCTGCCAAAGGCTCTGTCCCTTGGATGTCGGAGCAGAACCGAGAGCCTTCCCTGCCTGCACGTCGGAAGCAGTGAGTGCGGAGAACTGACCCCGACCAGCCTGAGACCTTGTCTCAACTGCGCGCGCGCCCAGACTGACTTCGAGTTTGGTTCATTAACTTCCTACACCCTTCTGTTATCTTGTTTGTCATGTGGTTTGTCCTCTGTCCTGCTCTGTGTGCCGTGTAAACCAAGCTTAATCCCATGGTGAAACGTCATTGAGTTTGGAGTCCTGAACCAGCTTTATAATTGAGGTTTAACTTTGCTTTATGATTGAATAAAGCTGACGTTGTGAAAAGACACAACTCGTGTGTGCGCCTTCACAGCGTGCTCATGACAATCCTGCAAATCACTTGTAGTAGCTCTGCAGTTCATTTAAAATCATTAAAACACACACACACACACACACACACACACACACACACACACACACAATCCTAAATATGAATGTTCCACAAGATGGCAGTCTTGCTTTTCCAAAATGTTTATCTGCCTTGAGCGCCAAGCATGATCTTTAACAGAAAAACCAAGCAAATGTACACAAAATTATAGAACATTTCAAAGACGATTTCCTTATTGAAGGAGAAGAACTGTGGGAGACTTTGGACTGACTTTGGACCCACACGCCTAAAGTAAATATTTACCAGCTCTTAGAGAAATAAACACGGTGAGTTACTGTAATTATCACTAACGTGCTGTTTGTAATTGGTTACATTCAGTGAGGAAGGAAATTAATCTTTGGAATCACTAGGTGACACTTTGTAATTGGGCAGGTTATTTCTTCAGCAGCATTAGAATCAAACCTTTATTGAAAGCTCCTCTGTTTGATGCACTCTGCTAGGTGCTAGTCCTCCTCCTATAAGAGTTTTCTTTCCAAAAGGATGGAAATGGGAGAAAATATTTTGCTTATAACATTCATACCACCTAGATTTATATAATATTTAGATGCTCAATATTGCAGGAAAAAAGGATTAATTAATAACTCCATTATTGTTTGCAGAATGTCATAAAACTCTCCCCAACTACAAATTTTACAATCCAAAGAGTATTAAAGGAATGCTCATTGCAGTATCATTTCAAATAAGAAAAATTTGGACCCAACTTGAATATACAGTGCCATGAAAATGAATAAATAAACCGTGCTATAGTTATGTTGTGGAATTCTAGGCAGCTGTCAAAATGATGAATGAATCAAGTTACAGGATTCTGCTGGTCACTAAGCTATTGTCTCTGGGTCCCAGCCCCTCCCCTCCACACGCTCTGCTTTCTGATGCTGGGCTGACCCTGCAAAGCCTGTTTCCCCTTTGCTGTGAGGCTCTGCGCAGCTGGAGGAGCCGGAGCTGTCCTGGCTGTGTCCCTGCAGTCACAGCCTTTGCCCTGGCAGCAGATGGTACCAGTCTCCGGCTTTTGTTGTTATTGTTTTACAGCTTCCAGAACCAGCTCATTGTGTCCTGGAGGATGAGCACTGAGTGGCAGGCGCCCCCTCCCTGAGCGGGACAGGGCCTTTCCTTGAAGCTTCCAGACTCTGACACACCTAACCTTTCCCTTTGTGCCCCTGGCCTGAAGAGCCATAGCTCTTGCTACAGGTCCTTTCTCTGTGTCACCCTTTGCCTTTTTAGTTCTCTAACACCTGTTTGACCCATTCCTTAATACTATATTTTCTCTGTTGAAGTACTTCCCACCGACCCTGACTGATATAATGACTATATAGCAGGAATTATAGATATATAATATAGATAGACGATACATAGGAAGATAGATTCATATATACATATTAGAACACATGTCATATATACATGTCTGTATACATACATACAAGCCTATATATACATTGTTTTACATATGCTACATCTATACCCATAGGCATACATTGTACTTAAAATTTCATCCATTCCTAAAAAAAAAAAAAAAATTTCATCTATTCCTCACAACAAATGCTGTGAGACAGATGCTATTACCCCTGTCATACAAAAGAAGAAAGTGAGTCTCAAGGAGCTGAGATATATTTCACAATAGTACATAGCTAGTAAGTGATGAAGCTGGGATTTGAGTCCAAATATCACCACTCCACAATCTGTCTTTTTTCTACTCTGTTCAAAGTCGGTTTATCCTGAAGAGTGCTCTATATCAAGGTCAATCCCCAGGCTAGTCCACAAATGTTTTTTTTTTTTTTTACCTCATAATACAAACTATAACACTATTCAAATAACACCAGAGAATATAACCATCATATACAAGATTGCCTCCGTGATTGAAGTTATGGGGAGTTCGAGAAAAATTGGGAAAACGTGGATATCCATAATTCCAGGGAACTTGTCATTCATTTGTTCAATTAATATGATTTAGTGCCTTTTGTGTCCCTGGCAATGCGCTGGGCTCTCCGTGGTAAGCAAAATAGAACCTAATCACTCTTTCAAAAAGTTTATAGTCTGGGGAAAGTGATTGTTTTTAATTAAACAATCTCCCATAGGAGAGGTACCTGAGTGTATTATACAGAGATTTAACATAGACAAACTGCATGACTGCAGGGCAGTTCCAAATGCTGACCCCTCTACACACACACACACACACACACACACACACACACACACACACACACACTCACACACACACACTCACATTCATACTCATACACACACATTCATACTCACACTCACACACACACACACACACTCACACACACAAAAGCTTGGCGTCTACCCATCTCCTGTCGAGCATGGTGTGTCCTCTCTGCTTTTGTTTTCCAAGAACTTGTCAGCTCTTAATCCAAAGTGATTGTAGAGAGATATCACAGCAGTAGAGACTCTGGAGTTGTGTAATGTTTCCTGAAAACCTGCTCTTCTCTCATAAGGAGTCAATCAATGTTTCCAACGGCAGCAGCCAAGCCCAGACTTTTCTCGGTCAGCTACATGCAATCAGTAACACATGCCTGGACTGATCGATGAATAAGTGGCCAGGAGGCCTTTGGGGGGACAGACTTCCAGATGTGCAGACATAAATGTAACCAAACCAGAAACTCTTGCAATAATCAGGGTCAGGAATCTATTTGTCATCCCACCATGACAGCTAAATCTCTGGGCTCCCTTTTTGGCTGCATTTCATTAGTCAAGAAACAGATCATTAGTCAACTATGCAGCAAAGAAAAAGGCCTTGCTGCAGCCTAGGTCCTCAGAGGGATGTTAAAATTAGTGGGAGAAACCTCACAGAGAAACTGCGTATTGGTATAGCCTCAAAGTACCTCCCCCAAAATACTAATTAC
This sequence comes from Eumetopias jubatus, assembly GCF_037043125.1. NCBI lineage: Eukaryota > Metazoa > Chordata > Mammalia > Carnivora > Otariidae > Eumetopias > Eumetopias jubatus. Next base: position 115,783,619 of record NW_028274809.1, on the reverse strand, counting down.
TGTAATGGTTTGAATAGATGTCCACACAGTCTTTGACATTCCTCCCTCCAGGAGGGAGAATTTAATTCCCTGTCCTTTGAGTGTGGCCAGATTTAATGACTGTTTCCCAATGAATAGCGTAGGGAAAGGGGAAAATTGTGGCTTTACAGTAGAGATAGCATCTTACCCAAGTGGTGGAGTCCAAACTACTATCACCAGTAAAAGCATGTCCACCCTGACATGATGTGAGAAGAAAGCCACATCATCTCTGTGGTTTTCTCCGCCAAACCTCATAACCCCAGTCTAGTCATGGGAAAGCACCAGACAAACCCAAATTGAGGGACGTTCCACAAAATACCTGAGCAGTCCTTCTCAAAAGTTTTTCTATGCAAAGCAAGGAAAGTCTGAGAAACGGTCAGAGAAAGAAGTATTAACTGAAAGCCAACCTCCAAGTAGGTTAGGAAGCACTTTATTCATTGTGTTACTGAGGACTGTAGCCTGGGAGACATTCTTTCAGATGGCTCTGAAGATCTGCTCCGAAGCTTGTTAGTTACAGGGGAGTCTATATTTATTTATTTATTTTTAAAAACATTTTATTTATTTATTTGACAGAGAGACACAGCGAGAGAGGGAACAAAAGCAGGGAGAGTGGGAGAGGGAGAAGCAGGCTTCCAGCCGAGCAGAGAGCCCGATGCAGGGCTCGATCCCAGGACCCTGGGACCATGACCTGAGTCGAAGACAGACGCTTAACGACTGAGCCACCCAGGCACCCCAGGGGAGTCTATATTTAAAAAGGTAAAGGGATATGTGTGCTTGTAAGCCATTCTCCAAATACTTGTGCTTTGCGAGATATACTTTGGTTGCAAAAATTAAGGTTTTCTGATTTCCACACAGACACGAGAATGACCCTTAGGTCATCTTAATACGCTATGTTTCTATCATATCTGATTGTTCAGAACTATTGCCTGCATCCTTCTGCTTAACTTGTTTCCTAGTTCTTCCTGTTTTGGATATTTTCTTGAGGTCGCTTGAGATGGTCACAGAAGGCAGACGGCAGTCACCTACTACAGTTTGAGTGCACAGCAGGGGCAGAGGAGGACGCGATAACTAAATGCAAATCCTGGACCAGGAAATTACATTAAAGAGAAAACTGGTAAAAACCAGTCTGTAGTTTAGTTAAAAGTGTTGTGCCAATGTTGATTTCTTAGCTTTGATAACCATGCCATGGTTATATAACATACTAACAGCAAGGAAAGCTGGGTGAAGGTTATATAGGAATTCTCTACACTATCTTAATAACTTTTCTGCAAATTTAAAATTATCTTGAAATAAAAAGTTTAAAGAAGAAAAGGGGAAAAAGCCACCAGAAGCTGGAATCCATCTCTACTAATGCATATGGCATTTCTGCTATTTAAGTAATAGGTAATGGAAATGTTACTTTTACATTCAGCAAAGATGTGGTCTGCAGAGGAGAGGTTGGTCCTCTAAGAATTGGACCCAACCCCTTTGCAAAAAGGCCAGGACACAGGAGGATTCAGGGAAGGCTCCCCTGAGGCAGAGATGAGCCAGGTCTGAAAGAGGGGTGAGAAATATCAGGGTGAGGGGGACAGAGTGGACACTTTGTAGGCGGAGTGGGCAGACAGAGCAGCATTGCCAGGACCTGAGGAAGCCTGGACTGAGGTTCAAGGGGAGGGAAGGAAGCCATGGGGGAGGAAGGTGAGTGAGGGTGGCAGACCCAGAGAAAGCCAGGAAGAAAGAGCTAAGATGAAGTGGGGGTGGGTAGGAAGGCAACAGGGCTGCAGGGCCTTTGAAGCCCCATCAGACATCGTTCAAATCATTCAAGTGTGTTGAGAAGATTTGATTTTCTAAAGGCTCACTCTAACCATGACATGGAGATGAACAGAATACAAGAAAGAACAATACAAGAAAAGCTGCATTTGAGCAAGGATTTTGTCTCTGTTCCCCATGCTTAGAAGAGTGCCTGGCACAAAGCAGGCAATCAGAAAATGTTTACTAAATGAGTGAGTAAAGGAATGAATGAATATGTAGAATGGATTGGAGGAGGGCAGATGGGAGGTGGGTGAGGTAAGCCAGGCACAAGATATACTGGGAGACAGGTCAACTGAGTGAGGGAAGCAGGCCCCTAGCCATGAGTGATGTCTCTGCTTCCTGAAGCAGCTTGCCACCCTTCTCTTTTTACTGCCCTGCCCCCACCCTGCCCCTGCTCCCTCTCTCTCTCTCTCTCTGAATGCATCATCAAGGAATGGGGGTTTGTAGCTTTCCCTAACTCATTTGTTCCTAAAGCAAGACACAGCCATTCTGAAGTCCTCAAAGAATATTTTTTATTATCAGTAGAAATAGGGAAGCAAGCCTTTGTTTTTTTATGTGTCTCAGCCTTTCCCCTACACTCTGATGGGCTGACATATTCGAAAGACTGTGGTACAATTCATTCCCACTACAACAGAAAGCCAAGACAAGGCCTGTGTGGAGGCCCAGGGCAGCCTGCCCCAAGAGCAGCCTGGGCCACTTTGGCATGACGATTATTTTGAGTTAAGAGCAATTCAAACCCAACAGATTCAGAAGTTCTTTACCTCCCCCTCAGCGGCCCGTCTGTACCAGGAAGAGAGCTATTGACAGCTTCCTCTTGACCTAAGAAACTTACCTGCCTAACAGAGCAAACTTTTTTTCCAAACATCTCCTCTCACCTCCCTAAAGGTCTTCCTCCCCTTTGTATCCTCAGACCCCTACCCCTCTCCTTAGCTCATATAAGCTTCTCGTGGCCTCACTGTCTTTGGAATTTCCATGTCTGTGTGGATTCCCCTTCTGTATGCTATTAAATTTTCTTTTCTCCTGTTAATCTGTCTTGCATCAATTTGATTCCTAGTCTAGCTAGAAGAACCCTGAGGGCAGAGGAAATTATTCCTCCCCAACACCTGTCTTGACATTTTTAATGATTATTAATTACCACCCATTCCAGTAGGCCAGGGATTTTCCTCTTTTTAAAAATGATCACATAAAAAAGTATGTTTTTGTAGAACTGTGGAAAATACCAAAGCAATTGTGGCTGCTAACATTTTGCTTCCAATTTTTTCCCAAGCACTTTTATGTTAAAAAATCTAGAGTCTACTCTGTTTATATTAATTGTAGTTACTGATCTAGTTGATTTTAACTTTCTCGTCTCGTGTAAGTTTTCTGTTTCCAATCTTTGTTTGTTGCTTTTTTTCCTCTCCTTCCTATCTTCCTTTGGACTGAAGAACTTTTCTCTATTTTCTCAACTGCTGTTCTGATATTTTATAAGTTAGAAATTGTATTTCTATTCTTTCAGTGAATACCCTTGTTTTAGCATACATATTTAAATTTTTTTCTAACAAAATTATTCACTATTTATCTCCAGCTTGTGTATAAAAGAAGCTTTTCCACACAAAATGAACATATTTTTTAGAATCTCTAAAAGTCAGAGAGAGAGTTTTATTTGAGCCCAAGTTAGGACAGCTGCCAGGAAAACACATTCTTCACAGGGAAGTACATGCTCTGGAGAATGAACAGTTTTACAGGATTATATATTTTTTCCATTTTGTAAAAGCTCAAAAGATTATAGATTAACATAGAGGCAGAAATCACAAGTTTTAACCTCAAGAAAGGCAGAGAGCATTGATCAATATCTTAAGGACAAGATGGTTTTCCTTTACGCTACTCATTTACAAAGTAGGTGCACAATGTATGCTTGGTGGGCCATAAATCAGCCTATACAAAGTTTATGTGCAGTCCTGCAGACTTAAAAAGAAATCTAAAATGGCTTTCCTTATATCTCAGGCCCATAAAGGTTGTTGGTTTTGATTTTTTTTTCTCTCATCAAGCTTAACATCTGATGACCTATATGTACCATCCACTCCCTCATCTGGTTATCACTGTTCCAGAGCTTTCCTTTTACTCTTTTTTAAACACAAAAGAAAGTTATTTTAGGTTTTTACATTAGTTACAATTAAATTCACAAGCATACTTTACCAATACCTGTATTCACCACTGTTTCTTGTTTCGTATACCTTCCTTCTTTCTGATCACTATTCTATGTGCTCAAATATGTCACCTAATAGCTCTTTCAGTGAGAGTCTGTAGGTGGTAAGCTTTCTTAGTTTTCATGTCTGAAAATGTCTTTACTTTGCCTGCACTCTTTTTATTGTGGCAAAATATACACTACATAAAATTTACCTTTTTTAAGTGTGCAGGTCAGGGGTATTAAGTATGTTCACTAATGTCACCACCATCCATCTCCAGAACGTTTTCATCTTCTGCAGCTGAAACTCCATACCCATTAAACAATAATTTCCATTTCCCCTCCCCCCCAGCCCCTGGTAACCACCATTTTTCTTTCTGTCTCTATGAATTTGACTCTTCTGGGTACCTCATATAAGTGGAATCACACATTATTTGTCCTTTTGTGATTGGCTTATTTCACTTACACATAATGTCTTTAAGATTCATTCATGCTGTATTATGTGCCAGAATTTCCTTTCTTCTTAAGGCTGAATGATATTCCATTGTACGTATATATCACATTTTGTTTATCCATTCGTCTGATAATGGATACTTGGGCTGCTTTTGTAACCAAACTCAAGGGGCTCACTGCTTGGGGTGCATTAAATTGAACACAACCCAAGGAAGTGTTGAAAGCAAAGGACTTTTATTACTTATTACAAGTAAGGAGACAGGGAAATAGCTCTCAAAGCACTGTTTCCCCCATGGGGTTAGTACAGGAAGTTTTATTTAGTGTATTGGGTGGGGGGGGCAGGGAGCTTGTATACACATTAAGGAACCTATACATATACTATTATTTAGGCATTTGGTTCACTTGCACATATCTAGCATGTCAACATACATTGTATATTCAAAAAATGGTGGAAAACCCTGCCCATACGAGGAGCTCTTAGTATTATAATAAGCTAACGGTAACTTTGGGATGACTCAGAGGGGCTTCTGGGTAGGTCCTCAGCTCCAAACCACCTCAAACTCACTCACATAAGGGGTTATCAGGCAAAACACCCAGCAAGGCAGCTCCTTAGTTGGAACTGCTGGTTCGGCAAAACAGAACACATTCCTTCCCTGCTTTTGTCCTTTCCCCTTCCTCCCTTCTGCTGATAGTTTTCAGCCCTCTCATCTAAACTCCCTATTGCATCCTAACCAACAGGGCCAGGAGTCTCCTGAGAAGGTGGATGCAGTTGAATGCTAGCCCATGAGGTCATGCTAACAGGCATTCCGGCGCTGCTTCATCTGGTCCCCTGGAGGTCTCTATCCTCTCAAGGGACTTGGAATCTAAAAAATAACTTTATTCTTCTCCCCTTCTCTACGGTAGTGCTGATTAACTACTTGTCTGTCCTACAGGTTCCTTTGAATGATAAACAAGATTTCCCATCCCTTGAGCCTTGGCTGATGTGTTCCTTGGTTCGTCCAGCCATGCCTGGGGATGATATGACCTCTAATGTTCGGAACTGATAAGATGGATGTTTGGATGGTGTCTTCATTTCCACCTTTCGACAACTGTGAATAATGCTGCTATAAACATGTGTGTACAAATATCTGAGTCCCTGCTTTCATTTCTCTGGGCTATATACCAGAAGTAGATCGTATGATAATTCTGTGGTTAATTTTCTGAGGGATTACCATGTTTTCCACAGCAGCTACACAATTTTATATTCCCACCAGCAACACACAAGGGTTCCAAATTTCCTTATAACCTCAAAATTTGTTATTTTCTGCTTTTGTTGTTGTTATTGTTTGTTTGATAATAGCCATCTTAGTGGATGTAAAATGGTATCTCATTTTTGTTTAGTTTTGCATTTTCCAAATGATTAGTTCTGTTGAGCATCTTAGTCATTTGCATGTATCTGTTTGGAGAAATATCTGTTCAAATCCTTTGCCCACTTTTTAATGGAATTGTTTTGTTTTGTTGTTGTTGAGTTGTAGGGGTTCTTTATATATTCTTTATATCAATCTCTTATCAGATATATGATTTGCAAATATTTGCTCCTATTCTATTAATTGCCTTTTCAATTTGTCTTTACTCTTTTTTTTTTAAGATTTTATTTATTTGACAGAGAGAGCAAGCACAAGCAGGGGGAATGGCATGCAGAGGGAGAGGGAGAAGCAGGCTCCCCACAGAGTAGGGAGCCAGATGTGGGGTTTGATCCCAGGACCCTGGGATCATGACCTGAGCTGAAGGCAGATGCTTAATTGACTAAGCCACCCAGACACCCCAATTTGTCTTTACTCTTAAGTGATCATATCTCTGGCTATAAAATTTAAGGATATTATTTTCCCTCAGCACTTTGAAAATATTACTTCATTGTCTTCTGGCATCCGTTATCGCTGATGAGAAGTCAGCTGTCTGTCTAATTAGTGTTCCTTTGGTAATTTGACTTTTAAGCCTGGAATACTGAAGAGTTTTCTCTTTATCCTAAATGTTCAATAGTTTCACTACTCTGTGTCTAGGGAAAGATTTATCATTATTTATCCTGGTTGATATTCAAGTGACCCTTTACCATAAGGACTTATGTCTTCAATTCTGAAATTAATCTCTTCAACACTTGTTTCTTTAATATTCTTCTCAGTCTCTTCTGGAACTTTTAATAGAAATTTATGTTGAAGCCTGCAAATATATGTGTTTTTCCATGTGTTTTTCATATTAAAAAAACTGTCTCTGTTGTGTTTTGCATGAATTATTCAGCACTGTCTTCCAACTGGGTAAGCCCCCCTTCTCTGGTATCCAGATTACATTTATTTTATCTATTGAGTTTTTAATTTGAGAAGAATATTTTATTATTTCGAAGATTCCTAAATGGGTATTTTTCAAATCCATCTGCTCTTTTTCCACTTTTGTTTATTATTTTGTGTATTTCACAATTTCTCATTTTATTTAGATAGAAGTTGGGCATGCCATATACTGTTTGAGAAGTTTTTTTAAGACCACTTCATAAAACTAATTTTATTTTGAGTGAATTCAAGTTGATTGTTTTTGTTTGTGTTCTTTCTAAGTATTAGATTTCTTTGTGTTTTGGCATTGTTGATTCTGAATTTGTGAGTTTACGTTTTTTTCTTCTTCACTCTTTCCATATCTACCTGGTTTCCATAAACTGTCCGATGGTTTCATAGATGCTTAAAGCTGCCTTTATTCTTCTCCAGCTTTTAGTTCAAAACTAAAATTTAAAATGACACTTTGCGGGGCACCTGGGTGGCTCAGTCATTAAGCACCTGCCTTTGGCTCAGGTCATGATCCCAGGGTCCTGGAATCAAGCCCTGCATCTGGCTCTTTGCTCAGCAGGGAGCCTGCTTCTCCCTCTGTTTACTGCTCCCCCTGCTTGTGCTCTCTTTCTCTCTCTCTGTTAAATAAACAAAATCTTTTTTTAAATTTTTTAAAGATTTTATTTATTTAAGAGAGAGAGGATGAGGGAGAGAGCATGAGAGGGGGAGGGTCAGAGGGAGAAGCAGACTCTCCACTGAGCAGGGAGCCCAATGCGGGACTTGATCCCAGGACTCCAGGATCACAACCTGAGCCGAAGGCCGTTGCCTAACCAACTGAGCCACCCAGGCACCCCAAATAAATAAAATCTTAAAAAAATAAATAATTTAAAAATGAAAAATGAAATGGCATTTTGATGTTCCTGGCTGGTGGTAATAATAGAGACAGCATATATTGAGTCACAAGGCCAGTTGGCTGTTTGGTCTACTTTCTGGTCAGGGAGTGGCAGTGTGGCCTCCAGTCTCTGTTAAAAGCCATGATCCTAGGGGTTGAGCACTTTATTCTGCTTCCTTTGTTGAGGGCTAGGGAGGGTAGAAGTTGGGAATGGAGGTTTGAGTCTCAGTTTGTCTAATTGGTTTTCTATTTTTGGATTTATATCTCTTATTGCTCTGTTTCTGAGCAGAGTTGGGTGTGTCAAAGTTGATCAGAAGACCTAAATAGCTTTTTTATCACTTTCTTCACTGCCACACCCAAGTTCAGGCCACCATACCTCTTGCTTGTATGACTGCAACAGCATCCTAATTGGTTTCTCTGCCTCTAGTCTTTCTTTCCTCCAATCCATTCTTCCCACTAAGGCCAGGGGGGTTGTTATAAAATGTAATTCCACTCACAACACTACCCTGCTTAAAGTCTTTAAATGATACTCCATTGTCACAACCGGTAGTAGAGATGGTGTAAAATCACCAGCCCAACATGGACAAGGAAAGAAGGAATTTAAGTTGCTGCCTCTTATTGATTATAAGCAAAGGAACATTAACTCATGTCTAGTCATTTAAGATAGAATCATTCTCATAAATAAAAAATAAAAATAAAAAAGGACATTAAAAAAAAAGAAACATTCTCAAAAGAATGAAAATTTAACTACCTTCCTGAAAATGTGCATCCTTACTGGATTGATCTCAGGACAAGAAAATTGATCAGAAATATTCTCTAGATCTCATATAGAATTAATACCTTCTTAGAACATGTGACAAATTTTTAGAAATCAAAAACTAATGTGATCTGGTTGGTGACTTCAAAAGTTAGGAAGAATAGCTAGATCACAGCAGAATCCTTCAAATGTCCATTCAAGAAATAATTACTGAATATTTCCGATTTCAAGGCCCTGTAGAGAAAACAGGATGTGTAAAATACCTTCTACTTTCAAGGATCTCACAAGGTAGTAGGCAAGGTGACATTTACAAATACCATAAAAAAATATGTGTGTTGTGGACTGGATTGCATTCCCAAAAGACATGTTGAAGTCCTAACCCCCAGTGCTTTAGAATGGGACCTTATTTGCAAATAGGATGCTTGCAGATGCAATTAGTTTAAGATGAGGTAATACTGGCATAGAGTGGACACTTAATCCAATAAAGAAAAGACATAGAGTTACAGACACAGGAAGAGAAAACATCATGTGACAATAGAGGCTGAGATTGGAAAGATCTAGCTGCAAGCCAAGGAATGCTGAGGACTGATGGCTACTACCTGAAGCTAGGAAATGGGCAAGAATTAGCCCCTATAGTTTTCAGAGGGAGTACAGCTCTGCTGTCACCTTAATTTAGGACTTCTAACCTTCGAAACCGTGAGACAATAAATTTCTCTTGTGTTAGCCATCAGTTTGTGGTACTTTGTTATGGCAGCCCTAGGAAACTTATACAGGTATTATAAGCAAAGTGGCACAACAGAAATGAATCATTTCCAGATTAAGAATGGCTTTTGGAAGACATGGCATTTGTGCTGAACTTTAGTAGGATGATTTTTATATACATAGATGGCAGGAAGGGAAAAGGCTTTAAGTTATGGTCTTCATGTCAATCCAAATTCCAGCCTGAAGCCTAACCCTCCTAAGAGCCTCTCTGGAAAACAAGCAGAAATTGATCCACCTTAATGCCTTTAACCTACTGTCAATTTTGCCACTAACATGACTTTGAAGATACAAAATCTGGGAGGACAAAATATTTCACACATCCTTTATTATTTCTAACACTAGTGTGCTGTGGTTAAATATTATTTGCTTTCACTACCTTTGTATCACACTATAAAAGGGGGAAATCTGCTTCATGGAGACCTTAGTGAGCAGTAGCTAACTAAAATCTTTTAGTCTAACCAGAATAGACATGATAGTAACTGGAAATGCGGCTTGGAATTACTTGAAATGCTTCTGATCTTGTATTATGATGTCTTCACAGTGATGCTTCTAGGTTGTTATGACTATGGGCATTATTTAGCAAGATTCCCCATTTGTAAATAAGCTCTCGAAATTTCAGTAGTCGTTTGGGGGACAGGGGGAGGGTTGTTGCTCCCCTTCTGGGTTTCAAATCAAACTGACACCACGTGGCTTCCATCCTAAATCACTGACATCTACTAGTTCCATATTCAAAAAATGATAGCGTCCTGGGGTCCGCCAGGCGCCTCCTTCCCCTGGGGAGGAACGCTCAGAAAGGGGTTTTCATCTGTCAGTTCCACCTGAAACATGGAGCAAATTACTTCAAAGTACAGGGGTTCGTAACCTGAGATGCACATCGGAAGCACTGGAGGAGCTTATAACAATATACATTCCTTGCCCGCACGTTGGGTGGAGCACGGTCTGGTCCTGTTTGAAAATGGGCCCCAACTGGTTAGAAGCCGAAGGACCCCAGGAGAGCAAGTTCTGTACGGAGAGGCCAAGGCCCACGAATCAGTCAAAGAATCGTTTCCAGCAGCTGCCTCCTCTCCTCCCCCAACCTCCTCCTCCCACTGGGCCATTCTGCCACGCCCCAAGGGCCGTCCCCAACGGAATCCCCGCCCCCACGCTCGGGCCCGGCCCCCGGAGGCGCGGGCGGAGGCGGGCGGAGGCGGGCGGAGGCGGGCGGAGGCGGGCGGAGGCGGGCGGAGGCGGGCGGAGGCGGGCGGAGGCGGGCGGAGGCGGGCCGGGCGTGGGCGCGGGGAGGGGGGCGAGGGGGGCGGTGGGATGCAGGGCCGGGGCGGGACCTGGCCGGGCGCGGCGAGGGGAGGAGTCGTGAAGGGGACTCCCATCTTCTCTTCGGCGGGCTCTGTCTCGGAGGCGGGGCACCTGGGCTAGGAGCGGCCCGGAGCGCCCGAGTCGCCGCCGCCGCCGCCGCCGCCGCCGCCGGGGGCTTGGCGCTCCGCTCTACAGTGTGGCGCTGGGTGCAGCAGCCGCCAGCGGAACATGGCGCCGTGGACGTTCTGGCGCTGCTGCCAGCGCAGCGTGGGCTGGGTGCCGGTGCTCTTCATCACCTTCGTGGTCGTCTGGTCCTACTACGCGTACGTGGTGGAGCTGTGCGTGTGTGAGTACCAGGCGGGGGCCGGGACCGGGCAGAAGGCCGGGCCTCTGCGCCCCGCGGGCCTGCGCCTGCCCTTGCGGGGCCGCGGGGGTCCGGCCCAGGCCCGGGGGGAAGCAGGCCGCCGCGCTCGTGGCTTTGTCACGGTGGTGCGGTGCGGCGCGGTGCGGCCTTTGGGCGTGCGCGACACTGCGCGCTGAGCCGCACTGCTCCGACCGAGGTCCGGGCAGAGCGAGGCGGTGATAGCGTCCTGGGGGTCTGCGGTCCCCCGCGGGGGGTCTCGTTCTCCTGAGGTGGAATGCTCTGAGACGGGTTTTCCTCGAACGGAAGAGCCGAGCTTCGTAGAAGTTTTGTGTGTATGTGTGTGTGTGTGTGTGTGTTGCATTCTTTGCTTTTGTTAATGTTTTAAAATAAAGAAATCTGTTCCTCCTAGATTGCCTCAACAGCGCGAGAAGAAAAGCGTGTTACCTGAAGAGCTGGCTGGTGGGTGGGGGAAGGCAGGTGGTCTTTTCGTTAGCCATAGAAGACAGATGAGCGCCCGCTTCTGATTTTTGGTGGCACTGACCCATTTTCAAGTTTATTTCTTTTACGTCTGAATCCAGTAACTTATACAAAATGTTATGTTAAGGCCGAAAGAATGAGTGAGATGAGATATAGCTCGATTCTCTTTTTTTCTTCACTATTTATTATGGAGGTGTATATTTTTTTCATCCTCAGATTTTAAGGTATTGTTTTATTTTCGTTACTGCCCGTTCAGTTTCTCACCAGGTTCCCTGGGATAAGAAAGGAGTAACACCGCAGTACACTTCAAGGATTTATGACATTGATTTGAATAGGTGGCCGTTAAGACTGAAGGAAATTGGTTGTGTTCAAAACACTGTTTGAGGGCTCCTTCTGTGTTTGTGATAGTGATTGGTTCCTCTGCCTGAAGTTAATTGTTCATAGGCTTTGAGTGTGCAGCTATTTTAGGGTTATCCTAGCCTTCCGCTTCTGTGTGTGTCTGCTCTTTATACCAGTTCTTCGTGACAACTTAGGACCAAATGGTAAGTGGTGTTTGTAAAAGCAATCCCTTGGTATCCCGGAATGATCTAGTTCTAGTCTCCAGGCCACAGCTCTCTAAAGGACCCTTGTTATATACACTTTAAAAAAAGAGCCACATGAGGTAGATTGATACTAATAGTATGAAATGAAAAGAAGTTGTACCACCCACTCACTTGCAAGTGACACAATCCAGACTTCTCCAGTTGTGGGTGGCTCTGGATTTGTACAACTGTCAAATACTTGGTTAAAACCGAGTTCTGCACATGAAAGAGAATGCTTTGGCTCAGAAAGTTAGAAGTAGGTTTTTAAATGAAAATAACCACCTTCAAGAAAATTATATTGTACCTATAGATATTTAATTTTAAGGAAAACTATTCCTGCAAATAGGCCCAGAATAAATTAGTTGTTGAATACATTTCCACATTATAGTGGAGATAATCTGTTGAATATTATTAAATAATGATGTTTGAATCAATGAAAATTGACTAGATTTAGGTATTTCTTGAAGCTACTTCCAAAAAATGACAGTGATCATAGGATTCTCATCAGTTTATTATGGTACTTGATCTTATTTACTCTGAAGTGGGTATTTATTCCAAAAGTTGTACCAGTCTTATTTAATTCTGTCAGAAGATTATTCCTACCCTATCCTAATTACACAGTGGCTTTGAAGTAAAGCTTCTGAAGGAGCACTGAAAATGTGCATTTATGTTGAAATCGCACACCCTAACCTATAGATGGTTTTTGTCAAAAAAAAAATCAAAAGGTGAAGTTAAACATAAGGAAAGGGAAATGAATATGAATTGGGAAGTGCTGTGTGCTAGTGGGGATGGAGGGGACATTTTATTTTTAAACATTTTATTTATTTATTTGAGAGAGAGAGAAGGAGAGACAGTGAGAGGGTACAAGGGGGGAGGAGAGGGAGAAGTGGGCTCCCTGCAGAGCCAGGAGCCCGATGCGGGGCTCAGTGCGGGGCTCGATCCCAGGACCCTGGGATCATGACCTGAGCCGAAGGCAGACACTTAACAACTGAGCCACCCAGGCGCCCCTGGAAGGGACATTTTATTCGTTCTTTCCTTTAATCCTCAATATCTCCGATCATAGGTATCTTCTACAGATGTAGGAAATAAGACTGAGCAAATAGGTCTTTGGTTAGGTCACACGATTATTGAGTGGCTATTGCACTGTGATCCACATCTTTACACTATACATGTAACTTTTAGTGAGTCACTGGAACTGTAATTGTTCCATGATTGGGGGGGTAGTGGGTGGGGTTAAGTGGTTCCCCTTTTTGGAGGTCATGACTTCAGTTAGGCTTTAGGCCCATCCATTAGAGATCATACCCCAGGATTTCATTAAATTAAAACATTCTGCAACAATTAAGGCCCAAAGCTTGACAATATTTTAAAATATTCAGCAGAAATCGGAGGGGGAGACGAACCATGAGAGACTATGGACTCTGAGAAACAAACCGAGGGTTTTAGAGGCGGGGGGGTTGGGGGCATGAGTTAGCCTGGTGATGGGTATTAAAGAGGGCACGTACTGAATGGAGCACTGGGTGTTACACGCAAACAATGAATCATGGAACACTACATCAAAAACTAATGATGTAATGTATGGTGATTAACATAACAATAAAATAAAAAAAGTAAAATATTCAGCAGTGAAAGGTCTTATAGGGCCTCTACTTAATATTTCTAAGTTATCTGAGGTTAACTAGGGAGAATTTGGGAGATCTGCAGTATCACTGGACTGTATGAATCAGCATAAAACCTCATTCACTTTCATAGTAAAACTGTCTTTTAAACTACTTTTATATACCTATGTTTTCATAACATGGCCCCTCCCACTGGAATATGTCAATATATAATTTTGCTGTAAATTGAGTGAAGTATGAGTTTAAGGTGCTGTTTTAGCATTATTTATAATAGCCAAACTATGGAAGTACCCCAAGTGTCCACTGATTGATGAATGGATAAAGAAGAGGTAGTATAGGGCGCCTGGGTGGCTCAGTTGGTTGAGCATCTGCCTTTGGCTCAGGTCATGATCTAGGGTTCTGGGATTGAGCCCCTCGTTGGCCTCTCTGCTGGGCAGGAAGTCTGCTTCTCCCCCCATGCATTCACCCTCCCTGCCACCCCCACCCCCAGCTTGTGCATGCACACATGTGCACATTCTCTCTCCCTCTCTCAAATAAATAACATCTTAAAAAAAAAAAAAGAGGTGGGGTGTGTGTGTGTGCACGCACAATGGAGTATTATTCAGCCATAAAAAGAATGAAATCTTGCCATTTGCAGCAACATGGATGGAGCCAGAGGGTATAAGAGTATAATGCTAAGTGAAATAAGTCAGAGAAAGACAAATACCATATGATTTCACTCATGTGGAATTTAAGAAGTAAAACAAATGGACAAAGTGGGGGGGCGGGAAAGGAGACAAACCAAAAAACTGACTCTTAATTACAGAGAACAGATAGTTACCAGAGGGGAGGTGGGTAGGAGGATGGGTAAAATAGGTGAAGGGGATTAAGAGTACACTTGCGGGGTGATGGGTATTAAGGAGGGCACATGTTGTGATGAGCATTGGGGGTTATATGCGACTAATGAATCGTTGAACACTACATCAAAAACTAATGTGTTGGCTAACAACATTTAAAAAATTTTTAAAAATAAATATACTTTCAATTCTTAAAAAAAAGTGTATACTTGTCTTGATGAGCACTGAGTAATATGTGGAATTAATTGGATCACTATATTTTACACCTGAAATTAATATAACACCAAATACACAAGTTGAAATAAAAAATATAAAGTGCTGTTTTAATAATTTTTATAGAATTTTCTTAGCTTCTGGTATTTTTTTTTATCAAACTAGATAGGAGAGGATGATTATAATTACATCTTTATTGTGTTTATTTAATGTTCATATAAATGTCCAAAAAGTTAAATAATTTGTCCAAGGTAATACAACTAGTAAATGGCATAATCGTTATTAGAAGTCAAGTAGTTTGGCTCTAGAGCCCATGCTTTTAAAATTAATTACTATGCAAGACTAGTCTACTTGGTTATCCAGGTCTGTACACTCATGGCAGATTTCAGTCTTATCTATGATCTATTTATATAAGGTAATTTTCTCCTAAAAGGTAGCAGCAGAGTGTTCCTAAATAGCTCAGACAATAAAAATGCTGGCCCACAATAGGACATTTGAACAAATAAATTTATAAAAGGCCCTCATTCCTTTTCAGCCTCTATAACTTATATAACTTATGAGCACACACATGCATATAAAATGTGTACTTCTATTACTAGAAGGAGTAATATTGAAGACAAAATTGAGTAAGAAGTAATGAATCTAAGATGGCCATCTCACAGGGGAGAAGTAATGATTAAGTAATTAGTAATATTGGTGCTTGACATTAAATTAAACTGAAATCCTCTTTTGATTTTTCTCCTGAGGTTGATACTTAAACATATGAATTTATGGGTGGATTGACCAACTTTTACGCTTTGGTCAAGATGGTTATTTTCGAGGAAAGTACTAATTCAGGCTCCCAGGGTTTTATCAGGACATCCTGTTCAGGTCATTTAAAATTGTCAATAGTAGATGCGTACCTCTTATTTGACATGTAGAGGATTTTAAAGCCCAAAGAGATTTTAGAGATGATCTAATCCATTTATTTTACTTCTGAGAAAACTGTTGTGTGGAAGAGCTATGTGGTTTGCCCAAGGATGGATATGCCCCTTATTTCTTTTCAGAGAGACATATGTAGAAACGTGACCTCAGACTGTATAGCTAATATTCCTGTGTCTCCTTCATAATTTCTTCAAATTTAGAAAGAGACAAGATAAATAGCTTAAATATCAACATTGAGAACAGTGTCTTGCCAGAGTTAATTCCAGTGTTTTTTATTGGTTTCAAAACAACCAGCTTTTGATTTCATTGATTTTTCTCTATTATTTCATTTTCTTTTTCATTGATTTCTTGTCTGATATGTATTGTTTCTTTCCTTCTTTTACTTTGGATTTAATTTGCTCTTTTTCTAGTTTCTTAATATGGAAACTGAAGTCACTGATTTGAGTCCTTTCTTACGTATTTAGTTCTATAAATTTACTCCTAAATAATGCTTTATTCACTTCCCATCAATGTTGATATGTTGTACTTTCATTTTCATTCAATTAAAATTATTTTCTAAATTCACTTTGGATTTCATCTTTGACCCATGGGTTATTTTAGGAGTATGCTAATTTGCAGTTATTTGAGGATTTTCCAGATACCTTTTTGTTACTGATTTTGAATTTAATTCCATGTGGTCAGATACCTTGCATGACTTGAGTCCTTTAAAATGTACTCAGGCTTGTTTCATGGCCCGAAATGTGGGCTGTAGTGGAAGCATTTCTTGTGCATTTGAGAAAAATGTATTCTGTTGTGTTCAGCAGTGTATTTTGCTGTTTGTTGTTGGGTAAAGTTTTCTATTATGTCATAATGTGCCATAGATGTTAAGGCAAGTTGGTTGACAGTGTTGTTCAAGTTTCCTATGTTCTTGCTGATTTTCTTTTTAAGATTTTATTTATTTATTTATTTATTTATTTATTTATTTATTTATTTATTTGAGAGAGTGACCATGAGCTGGGGGGTGGGTGGGACAGAGAGAGAGGGAGAAGCAGACTCCCCTTGAGCAGGGAGCCCGATGCAGGGCTCAATCCCAGGACTCCAGGATCATGACCTGAGCCAAAGGCAGACACTTAGCCAACTGAGCCACCCAGGCACCCCACTGATTTTCTGTTTGTTCTATCAATTAATTATTAAGAGAGGTATGACTATAATTATGGATTTGTGTCTTTGTCCTTGTAGTTCTGTCAGTTTTTGCTTCCTGCATTTGCAGCTCTGTAATTAGGTACATACAATGTTTAGGATTATAGTGTTCTCTTGATGAATTGACCCTTTGTCATTATGAAATGACTTTCTATCCCTGGTGATATTACTTGCTTTGAAATCTAGTTTGGCAGATATTAACATGTCCACTAATCTTCCTTTTGATTAGTTTTAGCATGGAAGGTCTTTCTCTGTCCTTTTATTTTAACTTGTTTATGTCTTTATATTTAAAATGCACTTCTTGGGCACCTGGGTGGCTCAGTTGGTTAAGCAACTGCCTTTGGCTCAGGTAATGATCCCGGGGTCCTGGGATTGAGTCCCACATCAGGCTTCCCTTGCTCTGCGGGGAGCCTGCTTCTCCCTCTCCCTCTGCCTGCCACTCCGTCTGCTGTGCTCTCTCTCTGTCAAATAAAATCTTAAAAAAAGTAAAATGCATTTCTTGGGGTGCCTGGGTGGCTCAGGTCAATTAAGCATCCAAATCTTGATCTCAGCTCAGGTCTTGATCTCAGGGCTGTGAGTTCAAGCCCTGCATTGGGCTCCAAGCTGGGCGTGGAGCCTACTTAAAAAAAAAAAAAAAAATGCATTTCTCATAAGCAGCCTATAGTTAGGTCTTGCTTTTTAAAGTCAATCTGAAAATCTGTGGCTTTTTTTCCTTTTTTGTTGTTGTTTTTGTTTGTTTATTGAGTTATAGTTGATATATAACATACTAGTTCAAGTGTACAACACAATAAGTTAATATATAAATATTCTTGGTGTAATTAAATAAAATGATCACCACAATAAATCTGGTTAACATCCATTAACCACACATAGTTACATATTTTTTCTTCCCTTGTGTTGAGAACTTCTAAGATTTACTCTCAGCATCCTTCAAATATACAACAGTATTATCAATTATAGCATGATCTCTTTTGATTGGTGTGTTTTGACCACTTACATTTAATGTAATTATTAATATAGTCAGGTTTAAGCCTTACCATTTGCTGTTTTTTTCTTTTAATCTGTCCTATCTATGTTCCCTTTTCCTTCTCCTGCCTTCTTTCGAGTTATTTAATGATTTTTGACTTTTGAGTTATTTTTTATGATTCTATTTTCTCACCTTTGTTGGCTTACTAGTTGTAACTCTGTTATTTTAGTGATTTGTTTTAGGGTTTATAGATTACATCTTTAATTTATTATAATCTACCTTCTAGTGATATACTGCTTCACATTTAGTACCTTATAAAAGCACTCTTCCAATTCTTCCCTCTCAGCCTTACATGCCATTATTATGCATTTTTATATTATAAAACTCACTGTATTGCTATTATTTTGTTTAAACCATTTATTATCTTTTTAAAAGATTTAAATAATATGAAAACAAATCTTATATATTTACCCATGTTGTTACCATTTCTGCTGGTATTTTCTTTTTTTATAGATCCAGATTGCCTTCTCATGTCGTTTCCCTCTCCTGAGGGCTTTCTTTAACATTTATTATAAGGCATGTCAGTTGGTGATGAATTATTTCGGCTTTTGTATGTCTATAAACATTTTTATTTTACCTTTTTTTAAAAAAAACTTTATAACGTATAATTTACATACCATAACATTCACTCATTTGAAATATAAAATGCAATGGTTTTCAGTAAATTTACCAAGTTGTGCTGTTATAAGACCATTCATTTTTAGAACACTGCAGTCACCTTTGTCAGATCCCTCATGCCTAATAATGGTTAATTCCTGTTCCCAGCCCCAGGCAACCTCTAATCTGTGTTCTGTATCTGCATGCCTTTCTTGGACATCTCATGTAAATGGAGTCATACAGTAAGTGGTCTTTTGTGTTTGGTGTCTTTTACATGTTTTTGAGGTTTCTCTGTGTTGTAGCATGCATTGGTATTTCTCCCCTTATTCTCTACTTCATGTCTAATTTGTATTTTTCTGTTTTTAAAATATATTTACAGCTTTATTTAAGAATATTATTTCTTGTAAGCCTCCACAAATCATTTGTGCATTGAATTAGAATATAAATAAAAAATATATACTATTATATCACATTTAAGTATTTGAAAAATCCTGCTTACAAGATTTCAGTGTGTATGGGTCTTGCTCATCTTTGCATCTACTAGAGAGTCTAATTACTAATAAACATTCAATTAATATGTTTTGGATTGAATAGAATCATAGTCATAAACTCACTTGAATCATGTTTGAATATATCAGAACAAACATCCACAATAACAATATTAATTAAATTATGATTACCATACATATATTTCAGTAGTCTTCAGGGTTAAAGCCTGGATGATCTTGCTTATTGGTTATGGAGTCTTTGTTTTGGATAATGAAACAATGATTCTTTGAAATTATACTGATATTATTTAGAAAAAAAACTAGCTCCCTATATCTCATCCCCAGTGGTTGACATAATTATAGGAAAAGTTAAGATGTGAATTAGGATATTTTTAAAAATCTTATTGGGGCGCCTGGGTGGCTCAGTCATTAAGCATCTGCCTTCAGCTCAGGTCATGATCTCAGGGTCCTGGGATCGAGCCCCGCATCGGGCTCCCTGCTCGGCGGGAGGCCTGCTTCTCCCTCTCCCACTCCCACTCCCCCTGCTTGTAGTCCCTCTCTGACTGTGTCTCTCTCTGTCAAATAAATAAAATCTTTAAATAAAAAAGAAATAAATAAAAACCTTATTTTGTTATTTCCTATCCGCTTTCAGATGCTGGAGTATAGTAATTTTCTATATAACTTGCCTTTGAAAGCTATAGTGCCCTGTGAACCTTTTTATTTGCATTCTGTAATTATCCCAGTCTTCTTTCCGTCTTTTTTTTTCTTTTTCTAAAGAACAGATTTTTTTCTTTTGACTGCTAGTGAATTAATTTGTTCTTATGTTATTTTC
This sequence comes from Eumetopias jubatus, assembly GCF_037043125.1. Taxonomy (NCBI): domain Eukaryota; kingdom Metazoa; phylum Chordata; class Mammalia; order Carnivora; family Otariidae; genus Eumetopias; species Eumetopias jubatus. The sequence goes on along the minus strand of NW_028274809.1, from coordinate 115,764,067 downwards.
TGTTGATACCAGAAAGCAAACTGGTCTGAGAGAGCTCTATAAATACATATCCAAAAAACCCGACCCAAATGAACAAAAAGAGCTTTTATATTTTCTTCCATATTAACTGAACCTTCTTTGGGTCGTCCCTGTTTCTGATAAGACAAGATACATGAAGGAAAAGGTGCCGGACAACTTAGAAACCATGGCAGACTATTTGGAAGAAGACCGTTATGCCCTAGTGATACAAATAAAACTTTCCTTCCCCCCTGGCCTCTTCTAGTTTGTGGCAAAGATATAGCATGCTAAACTCCAGACTAACCATCTACTTGATATCTCTACTTGGATATCTAATAGGCCTCTCAGACTTACCACATCTAAAACAAAAGCTCCTGAGTTATTTCTCTCCCCCCACCCCGCCCCAACTCCTCCTCCCCTAGTTCAGTAAATGAGTTTCATCCTTCCAGTTTCTTGGTTGAAAATCTTCCCATATCCAATTAATTAAGAAATCCTGGCATTAAATCCAGCTGCTTACCACCACCATGGAACTATATTCATTCAAGCCACTATAATCTCTGTCTTGTGGAGCAGATTGAATAACATGACCACAATAATTTGTACCTCCTCCCATCAAGACAGGGAGTCTTTTTGCCCACCCAGTGAATCTGGGTTGGCCTTGTACTTGCTTTGATCAGTAGAATGTGGTAGAAGTGATATGTGAGATCTAGAGCCTAGGCCTCAAAATAGCATGGATCTTCTGCCTTGACTCTTTTGAAACTAGCTGCCATGTAAGGGAGTCCAGGCTAGACTGTATGGAGAGAGAGGCGCAGCCAAGATGAGCTAAGTGCCAAAGCCCCTGATGTATGAATGAGGGCATCTTATAGTCTCCTGCCCCAGTTGAGCTGCCAGTTGACTATAACTGGTAGAAAAGCAGTCCGGCTGATCATAGCCTGAACTGCTGACCCACACAATTACAGGAAATAATACTTGGTGGTTGTTGAAGTCACTAAGTTGTGGGTGGTTATCACATTATCTATATCATTGTAGTACTATACTCTTATATTTTGTCTCTCCCTCCTCACTCCACCCCCATCCTCACCCTGTACTTTGTCCATTCTCCACAGAGCAGCCAGAATAGTCCCTTTAAAGTCAATACCAGATTGGTCACTCCTCTTCTGAAAACCTTGGCTGGTTCCTCTCTTGTTCAGTGGAACACCTAAAGTGCTTACCATGGCCTCCTCCCCTCATTACTTCTCTGACATAATTTCCTCTCTGCTCTTCCTTTGTTTCTACAGCTGTCACACTGGCCTCCTGGCTGTACTTTAATACTTGTTGAATGATCTTCATAAATCATTTAACCTCTCTGAACTTGTTCCTATGCTATAAAATGGAACTTACAAAATAACGTAAAGTTATTAGCAGAGTAGGCTTTCAGATATTACTGGAGATGGGGAGAAGATTTAAGTAGCCACTAGCATATTTTTTCTTGCCTTCCTTTTTTTGTCCTTTTTTGGTAGTTTTCTTTGTTTCTTTATTTTTAATTCTAGTTTTTTTTTTAAAGATTTTTATTTATTTATTTGATAGAGACACAGCGAGAGAGGGAACACAAGCAGGGGGAGTGGGAGAGGGAGAAGCAGGCTTCCTGCGGAGCAGGGAGCCTGATGTGGGGCCCAGGACCCCGGGATCATGACCTGAGCCAAAGGCAGATGCTTAATGACTGAGCCACCCAGGTGCCCCTCTTAGTTTGTTTTTTAACCTCCTCTCCCCATCTTTAGTGAGTGAAAGCATATTCTCACAGTCTTTTTTTCAGTATTCTCTTCTTATTGGCTGTATTTGAAGATCATATTGCAAAAGCATGTACCCGTTTTGTATGAGCTGCTGGTTGTGTCCAGAGTATGTGTGTGGGAGAATATGTTGTTTAAGGGAGGGAGGCTTTCACATAATGTGGGACTTTAAGAAGATTAATACCTGACACTATTCTTATAAGCAAATAAGCTACACAGATTTAGGTATTGCTGAAATATGCAGCGTATCTTCTTAAGCAGATGGGCACCTACACTTAACTGAAATAGTAGGTCACAAATAATGGTTATGGTTTTATGGGGAATAGATTTCTCTAAAATAGAGATCCATATTCCTTGATGATAAAGATTGTTTAAAATTGTTTTTAAAACATTTCTCTTCTATGTGTTTTCTCACTCTTTCCAATGTTTCATTATACTTATTAATGTGGACTTTGGCCCACCCAGTTGGAATCATAGGAGTAGTTTTTATTAACATACTAAGTGAACAACATATAAAAATAAATATGAACTTATTAAATGTGAAGTCTTCAAGGAAGCTTTTTAAACTAATTGCATGAAAAGGATTCATCAGCACCTGATGGAAATAATAACACCAAAATGTTATTGTGTATGTTGATTGCATATATCACTAGTGTGAATTTATACTGGTTTTCTTCTTCTTGTGTGGTTCTTATTTTTCTGTGGATAACTGGTATACTTTTTACAAATATTTAAAAAGGAGAAGTGGGGGGTCGTGGCTATGGCAAATACCATGTACACATATGCAGTAGCTTTCTAACGGTATATTGTGTTCCCCCAAAATGCCAGCATGAATCTTTTAAAATCCAAGGCAAGTTTATTACTCCTCTGTTCAGCACCCTCCAATGGCTTTCCTCTTTGCTCATAATGAAATCCAAAGTTCTTTCTCTAGTCTCTAAGGCCCTAAATGCTCTGATCTGCCACTAATTTTGACTCATCTCTTCCTTTGCCAACTCTGCTTCAGCCAAACAGGCCTCCTTACTTTTCATCTATCAGGCCATGCATGGTCCCACTTGAGGACCTTTGTACTTCCTTCTCTTTCTGTTTGGGATGATTTCCCCCCAGATTCCACATGGCTAGTTCTCTCCATTTAGATTTCTTTTAAAATACTCAACTATCAGGGAGGCTTTTCTGACTACGCCATGTAAAATAAGTACTTCCTCTTTCACTTTCTCCCTACCTTGCTTTGTGCTTACAGTATTCTAGGTGCTGTATTTGGCACTAGGAATACAAAAATGTATAAATGTCCATGGTCAAATGCATTTAGACTTCATATAGTAGCCCTTATCTTTAATATTATAATGCTCATTTGCATATTATGTTTTATTTTTAAATTCCAGTGTAACTAACATATAGTGTTATATTAGTTTCGGGTGTACGATATAGTGATTCAGCAGTTCCATTGCTCATCAAGATAAGTGTACTCTTAATCCCCTTTGCCAATTTCACCCATCCCTCCCACTCACCTCACCTCTGGTAACCATCAGTTTGTTCTCTGTAGTTAAGAGCCAGTTTTTTGGTTTGTGTCTCCCCCCGACTTTGTTCATTTGTTTTGTTTCTTAAATTCCACATGTGAGTGAAGCCATATGGTATTTGTCTTTCTCTGACTGGCTTATTTCACTTAGCATTATACTCTCTAGATCCATTCTTGTTGCAAATGGCAAGATTTCATTCTTCTTTATTGCTGAATAATATTCTCTTGTAAATATTTATCACATCTTCTTTATCCATTCATCTCTTGACACTTGGGCTGCTTCTATACTTCGGCTATTGTAAATAATGCTGCAGTAAACATAGGAGTGCATATATCCCTTCAAATTAGTGTTTTCATGTTCTTTGAGTAAATACCCAGCAATGTGATTCCTGGATCATAGAGTAGTTCTATTTTTAATTTTTTGAGGAACCTCCATAGTGTCTTCCATGGTGACTGCACCAGTTTGCATTCCCACCAACAGTGCACAAAGGTTCCTTTTTCTCCACATCCTCACCAACACTTGTTGTTTCTTATTTTATTTTAGCCACTCTGACAGGTGCAAGGTGATATCTCATTGTGGTTTTGATTTGCATTTCCTTGATGATGAATGATGTTGAGCATATTTTCATGTGTCTGTTGGCCATCTGTATGTCTTCTTTGGAGAAATGTCTGTTTGTGTCTTCCCATTTTTAATTGCATTTTTTGTTTTTTTTTTTTTTTGGTGTTGTATAAGTTCTTTATATATTTTGGATACTAACTTGTTATTAGATATGTCATTTGCAAACATCTCCTCCCGTTCAGTAGGTTATCTTTTAGTTTTGTTGGTTGTTTCCTTTGCTGTGCAGAAGCTTTTTATTTTGATGAAGTCCAGTAGTTTATTTTTGCTTTTGTTTCCCTTGCCTCACGAGACATATCTAGTAAGAAGTTGCTATGGCCAATGTCAAAGAGGTTTACTGCCTGTGCTCTTTTCTAGGATTTCTATGGTTTCAGGTCTCAATATTTATGTCTTTAATCCAGTTTGAGTTTATTTCTGTGTATGGTGAAAGTAAGTGGTCCAGTTTCATTCTTTTGTATGTGGCTGTCCAGTTTTTCCAACACCATTTGTTGAATAGACTATTTCTCGTTGGATATTCTGTGCTGCTTTGTTGAAAATTAATTGGCCATAGAATTATGAATTTATTTCTGGGATCTCTATTCGTTTCCATTGATCTATGTGTCTATTTTTATGCCAGTACTATCCTGTTTTGATCACTGCGGCTTTATAATGTAACTTGAAGTCTGGAATTGTGGTAATTCCAGACTTCAGTTTTGTTTTTCTTTTTCAAGATTGTTTTGGCTATTTGGGATCTTTGTGGTTCCATACAAATTTTAGGATTGTTTGTTCTAGTTGTGTGAAAAATGCCCTTGGTGTTTTGATAGGGATTGCATTAAATATGTAGATTGCTTTAGGTAATAAAGACATCTTAACAATATTTGTTCTTTTGACCCATGAGCATGGTATGTCTTTCCATTTCTCTGTGTTGTCTTCAATTTCTCTCATCAGTTTTATAGTTTTCAGAGTACAAGTCTATCACCTCTTTGGTTAAGTTTATTCCTAAGTATTTTATGCATATTACAAATTTTAAGAAGCCCTGCTATAATTATCTAAATCTGTTTAACCCAGTATTTTTCTAACTTTTTTTGCCATAATTTTTTTTTTCATGAAACACCTACTTAAATCCTTTTAGACTTAGACAGTTGTTGATCTTGGGGAACAAAGCTCCGAATAGTGGTGTTGGGGGGAATGGGGAGCAGATCAGTACTGAAGGGACTGTGCCTCTGAAAAAAGTGGTATTACCAGTAGATATGAGGGGTAATAGCTAATTTCTTCTACTTACCTTTTGTTACTAAATTCATTATTTAGGAAGAAAAATCATTATTTCTATAGAGGACAAGAACGTACTTGAAAAATCCCAACATCTATGCCTAATTTTTAAAAAGGCTAAATAAAATTGGAATAAGTGGTTTTTGAACAAAATTGCACACACACAAAATACTTGATCAGTTTCCACTAAAACCAGAAACAAAAGATGCTTATTACCATGGCTGTTGCTGTGTAGCATTGTACTGTATTAACAAAATCAATTACCGTATTCAATCAAGAGAAAATAATTAGAAGCATAAGAAGGAAAGGAAGGGGGAAAGCTATTTCTGTGTATAGATGATGTGATAGTGTATGTTGAAAAGCCAAGAGGATCAATACAACAGCATACCCAAACAAAAAGAATTGAGTAAAATTACCAAACAAAAACCAGGTTACAAAATTAGCAAACAAAAACCAATACTTTCTGTATATACATAATAATTTGTTTGAAAACATGGTGGAAGAAAAGTCTCTGTTTCCACTAACATCAAAAAGATAAAATACTTAAGAATAAACTTAAGAAATATGCCAGATCTGGAAGAGGAAAACATTCTTGAAAAACAAAAACGTAGGCTTGAACAAGTGGAAAGACATTGCATATTTCATGTTCATGGATAGAATAACTCAACATTAGAAAGATTTCTGTTCTCCCCAAGTTAATGTGTAAATGAATTCTATTCCCAGTAAGTTTTCTTTTTTCTGGCACTAGACAAGTTGATCCTAAAAGTCATGGGGAAAAATAAACAGAAAAGAATCAGGAAACCTCTGAAAAAGAAGAGTTAAAAAGGGGGCAAACCCTACTCTACCACGTTTTAAACCACAAAGCCTGTATAATTAAAACTGTTGGGGTAGGGGGCTTATGAGAACTCTCTACTTCCTGTTCAGTTTTGCTCCAAACCTAAAACTGCTCTAAAAAATAAAGTCTTTTATAAGAACAATTGTATGTTGTGGTATATGGACAGACATATGGCCAATGGAACAGAACAGAATGTCCAGAAATAGTAACTATAGAAATTTAGAACGTGATAAAAGTAGCATCTCAAATCTCAGAGGAACAGATGGGACAACTGAATAGATACTTGGTGAGAGGTAAAATCAGGTCCATACCTCATACGATATTCCAAGATAAAATTCCAAGATTCCAAACTGATAAAATCTTATTTTTTCTTATATTTTAAACTTTTAATTTTAAAATAATTTCAGACTTGTGAAAAGTAGTACAAAGAATTTTCTTATACCCTTCACCCTGATTCCCTAAATGTTATTATTTGCTACACGTTCTTTGTTATTCATTCTCTGAAACAGAGAATGAATTGCAGATATAATGTCCCTTTACCAATAAATACCTCAGTAATATTTCCCGAGAACAAGAATGTCTGTCGATTCAAGCTTCTATAACAGAATACCACAGACCAGGTGGCTTATAAGCACCAGAAATTTCTTTCTTCTCATCCTGGAATCTGGAAGTCCCACATGAGGGCAGCAGCATATTTGTTGTGTGGCACGGGCCTACTCCTAGTTCCTAGATGGCCATCTGCTCACTGAGTCATCACATGGCAGAAGGGACTTGGGAGCTCTCTGAGGTCTCCTAAAAGGGCACTAATCCCATTCATGAAGGCTTCACCTTCATGATCTAATCACCACCCAAGGGCCCCGTCTTCAATACCATCACAGTGGGCATTAGGATTTAACACAGGAATTTGTGGGGGGTAGCACAAACATTCAGTCTAAAACAAAGAACATTTTCTTATATAATCAGAGTACAATTATCAAAATCAGGAAATTAGCATTGATAAAATACTGAATAAGGCTTATAGATTACAGTAGCATTTTATCAATGCTTTTGGAAGAACTATTAGTTGCCCCACTAATCCCTTCTGCTCCACAGTCCAGCCTATGCTCACACACTGCAGTTAGTTATCATGCTCTTTAGTGTCCTTTAATCTGGAAGAGTTCCTTAGTGTTGCCTTCTCTTTCATGACCATAACAATTTTGAAGAGTACAGGCTTCTTTTGTAGAATGTCCCTCAAATTAGTTTCGTCTGATGTTTCCTTGTGATTAGATTCTCAAAGTAACATTTTTAGCAAGAATACCACAAAAGTAATGTTCCATCATTGAATGTACCATTTCTAGGACTGTTAACTTTAGTCACCACTTCAGGTGGTATCTGTCAAGTTTCTCCATTCTGTAAGGGTAAAGTTTTTCTTTGTAATTAATAAGTATTTTGGTAGACTCAGATGCACCACACAGATCCTTTGAGGAAGGACTTTGCTGCTCAGTTGTGAAAGGTGTGGTCTGCGGACAGCTTCTAGCTGTTAGCTCTTTCTTGACTAACTTCACCCAAGGTCACACCCTTCCTGTGCCAGCCTGCATTCAGTGCCTGAGTGAGAAGGGGCCTGGCTGCTTTAGAGCTCTCTGCTAGTTGGCCAAGATTTTGATAAGCCTGCACTGCAGTTAGATTTCTCCTTAGAACATAGCCTGTACCCCAAACTCTCTCTCAGCATCTGATTCCAGAGAACACAACCTGAGACAAGTATCTTTGTGGGGAAATACCTCGAGACTCTGTAAATCTGTTCCTGATTATTTGCATTACTCTTTTTAGCATCTGTTGAGGATTCTTGCTTGAAACGGTTATTATTATGTTGGTTGCCAAATGGTGATTTTTCTAATTCTATGATTTCGTCTACATTTTCTAGTTAGAATTCTGTAAGAAAGAGCTTTCCCTCCTCCCCAGTTAATTCATTTACATCTGCACGCTGTCGTGGATTCTTTTTTTATGGATTATGATCTATCATTTATTTTATTGCTCAAATTGTCCCAGATTTGGCCAGTAGGTACTTCAATTCGGTTTCTCTATCCTTTTGACATGTCCCCATCATTTGTTCCTTCCTTACTTTCTGGTACCACAAGATTTCTCAGGCTTATCTGACACTTTTCCCATGCTGGAATCTGCCATTTCAAAATGGACCACATTTGAATGTAAAAAATAAAAGCATTCAAATACTAGAAAGAAACATGGGTGGATGATCTTATAACCAGGGAGTGAGGAAAGCCCAACAGAAAAAAATGGATAAGTGTCATAAACAGTTCACAACAACAGCAAAAAAGAATGGCTCGTAAAACACATGAAAATATACTTATTCTCTTGTATAAGAAAATGCAAAGTAAAATTACCCTGTGATACAAAATGTTTGGAAACACTTTATTGGGTACACGATGGAGAAACAGGCAGTCTGATGCAATGCCTGTAGGAGTATAAAATGGTACAACTTCTATAAACAAGGGATTTGGGAAAACCAGGCAGATTAACTTTTGGTCCAGTAATTTCAAATTAGGAATCTACACTGAGAGTAAACTTCCACAAATAAACAACACATGCATAAGGTTATTCATTGCCACATTGTTTGTAGCAGTAGAGATTGGAGACAACCCAAATGTCTATCAATAGAGGCCTGATTATATAACTGGAACACCCACACAATGGAGTACTGTTGCAGTGCTTTAAAACACAATGATTGTCTCTATGTACTGATGTGCAGTGATTTCTAGGGTGTGGTAAGAAAAGCAAGGTGCGGAATAGGTATATAAAGGAAGAAATTAGAAATATTTAATTTAATACATTTATTTACTTCTCAGAAAGAAATAGGATAAAGCAAACTAATAAAAATGATTGGGGTGAGAAGATAAGAAAGGAAAGCCAGGCCTTTCTGAGTATGTTTTTATATAGTTTTAACTTTTAAACCATTTATATTTTTTACATATCCAAAAAAATTAAACAGGAGGAAAAGCAAATTGTAAAATTTGGAATCATGAAACAAATGAACTTAATTTTATGTGAAGTTGGTACCATACACAGAGGAAAGAATGATTTCAAGTGGCTTTTGAATATCATACTCCTTAGTGGGATACAGTTTAAAGCCAAAACGAAACAATTTTAAAACTGCAAAGAAAACTTAAACTAGTATGTAGTGTTTAAACTCTTTTAGATATACTTTAGGATGAACTGAATCAGTAAATCAATTAGGAGCTAAGATTTTCATAGTATATAAACATAAAAAGATACAAATATAATGCCTAAGAAATTAAGGAGAAACTTTGTAATGTTCTATTTGAATTGGAAGTATCAATGTGAATATAATTAGGTATATAATACTACTTCTGTCATCCCAAAGGGCCTTAAAAGCAGTGAAACTCCGGTAGCTATGAGCACCCCTGGTATTCAAAGGTTGGTTTCTAAATATCATTAAAAGGAATCAGATGCAGGGCACCTGGTTGGCTCAGCCCATAGAGTATGTGACTTGATTTTGGGGTCATGAGTTCAAGCCCCACACTGGGGGTAGAGCCTACTTAAAACAAACAAACAAACAAACAAACAAAACCAATGCCCCTTGGAGAAATGGCTAATTTCAGGGCTGGAGGTGGGAAAAAATATAAAGTGAGCCTGGGATATCTTGTGCTAGACAGCAAGGAAGTGCTCCAAGACTAATGGGGATGATTCAAGAGGATACAGGAGTCAGTTGGAAGAGCAGTGGCCGAAGATGAGACAATTTGAACATAAGAAAGAATGAGTGTAGTTGATAATGGCACATTAGATAAAGAAAAATCCATGTTTCCCTATTGATATTCAAAACAAGAACATTAAAATTTATTTGCTAACAGTGGAGTTGAATGTCATACCAGCATCCTATTCTGAAAATGGGTAATTAAAGGGAAATAATTAAGTTTTTGTGCTGCCTTTTTAGGAAGCTCTAGTTCATCCCCAGTTGAAAGCTCTTTACAGAAGAATGCCAGCTTGAAACTATGGAAATAAATAATAGAGGGTTTTTCATGGTGATTTTCAAATTCTACAAAATAATTGATTTAGGCAGATTATCGGTGGATGCTAACACCATTGGGTGAAAAGTTTTGGGGGAAGAAGATATTCACATACTGCTAACATTTTAGCCCACAAAAACCTCCATGATTGTTAAAGTGGGAAATGTACTTTTACAAAGGAGAGACCTGGTGGTCACCACCATGTTAAGTGACCCAAACATAGCATCACTGATAGTGACAAACCTAAGTAATGTACCTGATGTGCTGAACACAGTACCCAGAATACTTCATACCTGAGTGTTCTTGTCCCTTCTCCCCCTCCCACCCTCAGATTACATTCACACCTTCAGACTTGGAGTGGAATATTAGGAAGCGGAGTTTGGGGTAGGGGTCGGAGGATGAAATCAGCCACCAAAAAGAAACAGACAAATCCAGAATGTAGTACATTTCACAAGACATCTGGCCTGTTCTTTTCAAAAAGTGACTGTCATATGAGATTCTAGGAAGGTGATGGTAATGGTGCATTATTTTTGAGTCTCCCCAAATTACTGCATAAAAATGTTCAACAACTTGAATATCTACAACAAAACCAGTTTGCTAGAGAATGGGAATGAGTTTTAGACAACCGGAATGACTACTGGATATTAACTCTGATATGAACATTAAATATGTATTTATTACCTTATTACCTATGAGCAAAAGTAATAAGGAAGAGAGGCTATAGTTTGTAATGGATATATGATCTAACAGAGTAGATATAGTACAGCTATTAGAAAATGGACAACAGTGTAAAAAACTAATATTTTCAGTAATCATATTGGTCTCATTATCGAGGCTGTTGGGTGGGCAATATGGGATAAAGAAAATGAATAAAATCTGTTACATTTATATACACCAGTAATGAAGCAGTAAAAACAAAACAAAAAAAATGAATGTGACATTCTAATTCTTCATCCTTTCTGTCCTTGAGAACCAGGATTCTCAGTGGTTAAAAAAAGAAAAAAAGGAGATACAATTAAAAGATGAATGATAAAAACTTTACAAACTTGAATTTGAATTATTAGGATGAACTCATAAGGTGTTTTATCTTTAAAAAAAAGTATGTGTATGGACATACATAGATAGTAATGGAGGTAAAACTGTTTATTAACAGACAAATCATTTATGTAGAAAATCCCAAAGAATATATAAAAACACTACTAAAAACTAGTAAGTCAATTTATTAGCAAGTTCACAGGATACAGGATCAATAAAACTGGGTTATATTTCTACCAAGAATTACAAATTGAAATTTTTAAAACACTATAATCACATGAAAAACATGAAATACGGGGTGCCTGGGTGGCTCAGTTAAGCATCTGCCTTCGGCTCAGGTTATGGGTTATGATCCCAGGGTTCTGGGATCGAGCCCTGCATCAGGTTCCCTGCCCAGTAGGGAGTCTGCTTCTCCCTCTTCCTCTGCCCCTCCCTCTGCTTGTGTTCTCTCTCTCGCTGTCTCTCTCTCTCTGTCAAATAAATAAATAAAATCTTAAAAAAAATTAAATACTTTAGGATAAATCTAACAAAAGACCTACAAGTTTTAGTGTGTTGATGAGATAAAATCTAAAGTGAAGAGATACACACTGTGTTCATAGAATGGAAGGCTGATTATTGTTAAGATGTCAGTTCTTTCCATACTGATCTAGGGAGTCAACACAATGCCAAACAGAATCCCGGCAGGCATTTTTTTTTTTTTTTTTAAGAAATCAGTAAGATAAGCTTAGGATTTATATGGAAATGTAAAGGACCTAAAATAGCCAAAACACTTTTGAAAAAGAACAAGTTGGAGGACTCACACTATCTTGTTTCAAGATTTACTATGAGCTACATGTAATCAAGTCATGTGGTATTGGGCTAAGAATGGACATATACAGCAATAGGACAGAATAGAGTTCAGAAATAAACCCTTACACATATAAGTTTAATTTTTAATCAATTTTTGTCAAAAATTCCGAGGCAATTCAGTAGAGAAAGGAGTTTCAGCTAACAATATTGGAACTACTGGCCATCTATGTACAATAAAATTAATCCCAACCCTTACTTTATACCATATTTTTAAAAATCAGCTTTTAAAATAGATCACAGACCTCAATGTGAAACCTCCAAAACTTCTAGAAGGAAACTTATGAGCAAATCTTTGTGTCTTTTGGTTGCCAAAGATTTCTTAAGAAGGACATGAAGCATGAACCATAACAGAAAAAATTGATAAATTGGACTTCATTAAAATTAAATTTTTTTGTTCTTCAAAGAAAACAAAATATGGACTAGAAGGAAATATTTGCAGAATATATTTGTTAAAGGACTATATCCAGAGTATATAAAGAACCCACAGTTCAATAATAAGGGAGATAATGATCAAAAAGTAGCCAACAATTTCAACACACAACTTCACAAAGAAGAGGTGTAGGGATGGCCAGTAAGCATGTGAAACGATACTCAACATTGTTAGTCATTAAGGAAATACAAAATCGCAATGAGATATCACTATATATTTTTTTGAATAGCTAAAAATTTTTAAAGATTGACCGTTCCAAATGTTGATGGAACAACTTGTAACTCATACATTTTTCGTGGGGAATGTAAAACAATACAACCACTTTTGAAAACAGTTTGGCTGTTTCTGATAAAGTTAAACATAGATCCAGCAATCTTATATCTAGATATTTACCCCAATAATGAAAATATATGTCCACCCACGGCTTGCACAGGAGTATTCATAATAGCCAAAAACCGAAAGCAAATGCCATATCAGTTGGTGAATGGATAAGCAAGTTGTGCTGCCTCCATACAGTAGAATACTACTCAGCAGTAAAAAGAAACAATTTGTTAATTAGAATTTCCGGTTCCAGAACAAGTGAATACATACTCTTCCTATTTTTCCTGCTAAGTACAACTAAAACCCCTAGATACTATGCATAAAGCAAACATAAGACAATTCTGAAACATGGATAGAGGAAGGCAGATCAGCTGGGGACCTTGGTACCTGAGAAATGATATGGTGGTAAATTCCCTGGGTTTTCTTTTTGCCTCATATATCCTATCCTGTGTGCTAGAGAAGCTGGCAACCTGGAAACACCAATGAGCACCGATGAAAAGCCCCAAGAAAAGCTGGTTGTTTTTTTTTTAGTCAAACAGAAAAGGGGCAACCTATAGCAAGACAAAACTAGGCAGTAACTGTCCTACTTCAGCCGAAAATGATGGGAAAACTGCACTCTGTCCCCACTTTCTCCAGCAGAGGCTGAGTATGAGCTTAGACTTCCCCCTTGCTCAGCTATAACAAGGCACACCTCTTGTATCTCCCCACTTTCCTACTGGGGTGGTGTCAGAGAAGGTGAAGGCCTGGGCAGTCGGTAGACAGACTTCCATCCTCCCTGGGCAGTGATAATGCACCTCTCCCCATATGGTATCAGTGGAGGCCTTGGGTGGAGCACTTGTGTAGATCTTGCTCAATTATGTCTGTCCCTGGAATTGTATCTTTTTAGGTGGCTTTATAAATAAAACTTTTCTTTAGTTATAATTTCGATATAGTGATTGCATGTTTACTGGATTGGAGATTGAAGTAGATAGATATATTTTAGTTTATTAAGGAAGAGTCCAGGTACTCCTCTGTTTTATCAACAGATTTTAGTCAAAAATGGTTATTGATTAACAAACATTGCTGAAGCATTACTGCTGTATGCCAGGCTTTAGAACTAAAACAATGAATAAGGTGAGAGACACTATAGGAAATAATACAAGTCAAAGTAGACTTGAGCTCAGATATCTGTCTACACTACATGTACTAGTTCCGTGATCTTAGCTAAGTCATTTAATTATTTTGAGCCTTAGCTTACTTCTCTGTAAAATAGAGCTAATAATAACTTTTAGAGTTGTTATTCTAAGACATGATTCCATACTTGTGCAGTCCAGTAGGGTGAGATAGACATATTACCAAGTAATTGCAAAAAAAAAAAAAATGAGGTGGCATGGTGGAGATGGAAAAATGAGCAGTGGTGATATAAAGGAGTATCTGCTCTGCCTAAAGAGGGACTCAGGACAGCTTTACAGAGGTGACAGTATTTAAACTGGGCCTTGGAGGATGAATAGGGGAAGGCACAACACCTGTGAAACTGCTTGATGTATTTAGGAAACTGCTATTTGTTCAGGATAATTAGACCACAGGTATGGGCAAATGACAGACTGGAGAGGTAGGCAGATTGTCGATCACAGAGGGACTATAGTTGTTACCCTGAATATTTTGGACTTTATTATGTAAGTGATTGGGAGGTGTTGAAGACTGTTCAGCCATCGGATTTGCTGGTGGTGAGGTGTGTTAAGCCAATAGTTGAAAGTCTCTTTAAGCTATTATGTTTGAGGAGGGCCTGAAATAACGCAATGGGACAAATTGAGAGTAGATGACAGATTTGAAGAGTCATAGCTAGTAGAATTAACAGGACCTAGAGGCCACTGGACTATCTCTAGAGAAAGAATAAATAGCAATTCCCAGGGTCTTAGGCTAGGAATCAGAAGCACTCTAAAATTAACAAGGATAAGTTCCTGTACTTTTTTCCTATAGAAGAACACAAGTTGTCTTGAGTATAGCTTGTAAGTTTGGTTAGGTATATCACAGACTGATGACCTGAGCACCATAGAGGAGGGTCCTATTCTTTCTGTAGGTGGCAATAAAGTAAGAGCTAAAGGAAACCTAACTATAACCATATTAATAGACTTAAAATTAACAAAAGTCTGAAAAAAGTTTTAATGCGATTGCAGTGTTGATAAAGAAAAATATTGTGTTTAACATTTTAGTGTTTTTAGCGCTTTCTAAGTGCAATCCTGAATTTGCATTAGTGTTTACATTTTAAAACTAAATTTTATTTTTGTGAAAATGATGTTAAGATGAGTAGTCAATCTGAAATAAAATGTATGTACAAAATGTTTAAAGTGTATTATTTATTCACTATTTTTCTTCTATTCTAGTTACTCTCTCTGGAAATGGAGAAAACGGTAAGGCATCTTAAGTCTCAATTTAAGTAGAATACTTATGGTATCCTAATTGTGACCCACATAGTTTTTATTTAGTGATGACTATATGTGTTTTGTTTTCAGAAAGAAAATACATGTTTTTAAAGTTTAAGTAATTGAAAGGAGATACAGTATTGTGTTTATTCCTATTCAATATATTTTCATTTGTGTTATTTATATAAATTGAAGTAGCTGTTATTTTGTAAGGCATCTAGTACCCAAACTTCTTTGATATATTTATGTACGTATTTATGCCTTGTATATTCTTCAGAATGCTTGATAGTAGTGACTCAAAGATTTTTAATACCAGTTCTAGCTAGGGTTGAGCAGATTTTGTTTCATGATGTCTAAATTTTATTTATGGTCCTCTTGTTTATATATTTGTTAAAAATAGTACTTTACTACTCACAGACATTTAACAAAATAACCAGACTGTAAATTTGTAAATTGTGTTACTAGTTAATTTTGAAAGGGAATTCTACTTTTTATAATGACTAGTTAATGAGATAATGCCTAGAGGGAAAAATTCATTGCTCAGAATTTCACCAAGCTTTAGCTTGGTGAAATATTAAGAAAATATTAAGTCTACTGAGATCAAATTTCAAAATGAAATTTGATTTGAAATGTGAAAATTCAGAGGATTTCCAAAACAGTTAGTTAGAAATTATTAATAAATATTTATTCTTATTGGAAATAATTAGGCATTAAGCATGTAAATCTCAAGTTGCCTTTGAATCTGATTTCTCAATTCTAGCCAGGGTTGAGGAGGAATAAATACAGACTCAATCTTGGTAGGCTTGATTTTCTTCCTTTAAACCAAAACTGTTTTCTATATGTGAAAGCAGATAGAGAAAGCAGAGAACTTCTGAAGTACTTATGAGAGAACATCCAACTTGTCTCATTATTTCTTGGAGCTATTTTCCCCATGTCTTTCAAAGAGTCTTTTGATGAGGTTGTTTGCCTTTTTGTTTTTTTAAATTCATTTACAGGTGATTTTTGAATCAGACTTTTTGATTTATAGATTCAGATTTTGGGGTTGCTTTTTTTTTTGCTTTGATTTAATTTGCTTAGTTAACTAAGCTTTTACTTTATTACTTTTTTTAAGATTTATTTACTTATTTTTGAGAGAGAGAGAAAGCACGAGTGGGAGAGGCAGAGGGAGAGGGAGAGAGAATCTCATGCAGACTCTGTGCACAGGACCTAACACAAGGCTTGATTCCAGGACCCTGAGATAACAACCCAAGCTGAAAAACCAAGAGTCGGCCTACCAGCTGACTGTGCCAGCCAGGCACCCCGTTTATCTATTACTTCTAACTAATGGTTTATAGCATGTATATGTGCTCAGAAGTTTTCTTATTAACAATCACATTATTTCAAATTTATATAAAAGCAGTATTTCCTGTTATCCTTTACATTATAGTTTGCTGTTTTCCATTTGTTAAGCACTTATTACATTCCAGGCATGATGCTAAGAGATTTATCAGTTTGTTTGTTTCTTTTAACTGAGGGTTAAGATTTTTTAAAGCAGACACCATTTTGTTCTTACACCTATGGAGAGCAGAAATACTCTAAAAATATTTTAAATGTCTTTAAAAATATTTTGGGAGTATATTTTATATGCTAACCTTAGTTGTAAGTAACTAAATGATTAAGAAGTTTAAAGTACCTCAAGGTTACTATTTATCTCAAAGCTATACAGTAGAATACAGATGAGGATTGACAAACTTGATTGAATATAGGGGTCAGGCAAAAATTTTAAAAAGTGAAATGAGCTAGGTGAAGATAATATCGCAAACTCGGTAAAAGCCTCAGTGTTCATGTAACAGTAGGAGACTGAGCTCCAGTATACTTTTCCAAAGGAAAATCAAATGAAGGAATGATATTGAATCCATTAGGTAGACCATGAGGTTCAACCTGGAGGGAATGGAGATGGTAGAGAACGCAGATTTTGAGAAGCCAAAATTCAATGAGGATGATAATCAGTTTTAGTGCACATGAAAAGAAAGCAAATTTGAAGATAGAAGGAAGTTGTGGTAAGGATTTTGTCTTGGCATCAGATGTTGGCTCTGAAATAGAATGTGACTACTAAGATGATGGGTAAAGTGGAGGAAAATAGACTTCTAGGTATGACATAATGAAAAGAACCTTGGATTTTTATTGAGCAGATATGGGTTTAAATCCTGGCTTTATCATTTACTAAGTGACATTGGGCAGGATATTAAATTCTCTGCACCTTGGTTTTCACATTTGTAAACTGAAAATACATTCCAGGACTACAGTGAGGCTTACTAATAGGGTACACATTATATACCTTCTAATAGGCTTTCAGTAGGTGGAAGTAGTGATTTGAGTAGCTGTGGTCAAATATGGTTAGCAGGAAGTCCCAGTGTTTTATAATGCATTCATCAGTCATGAGTCATGCACATGGAGCTATTTCCCAGGAACATCACAGCCAAGGTGGAGTAGAAACTCTGAACAACACATTTACACTGACCATTGAGATGGACTGGAGGGACTTTTGCAGTGATCCCAATGATTTAAGCAACAGTTTATGAGCTGTTACACTGGCAGTGAAAATAATGAAAGAGAGGAACTAGAATTTGAGGTGCTCTGTGCTGATTAGCTGTGCAATGTGAGGAGTTACTGGGCCCTGGCTTCCTGTGGGACTCATGGTTCTGTTCTCTTAGACCATATGTGCCCCAGTATAATTGCAAACGAAAAGGCTGGGTCCAACGAGTTGTTAATTTTTTTTATCATTATTTTATTTAAAAAGAACATTTTTTAAAACCAAAAGTGAAAGGAGAAATAACCTCAGACAAAAGGAAGAATAGTACTTTGAATTGTTCTTTGCAGACCAGTGAAACTTCTATCATTCCTTAAACTTGGGAAACATGGAAATAGGGAACATGCAAAAAGAACCAGATTTTGAGAGGAAAGATTCTTGGATAGTAATAATAATAATAGCCAGTACTGGGGTGCCTGGCTGGCTCAGTCAGTAAAGCGTGTGACTCTTGATCTCAGGATTGTGAGTATGAACCCCAGACGGGTGTAGAGATTACTTTTTTTTAAATGGCCAGTATTTATTAAGGATTTATTATGTGCCAGACGCTGTTTTAAATGTTTCTCATGTATTAGGTCATCAATATTAAGCAACTAGCTTTAATAAAACAAATTAAGTGCTTTAATTAAAGACTGAGCAGATCAGAGGGGGAGTATAGTATGAAGAGGTAATGAATTCTAATAATAAAGGAAAAGGCTTATGTGGAAGAAGTAATATTTGATCTGAACTTTAAAAATGAGTAGAATTTCAAACTTTGAAGCTTGTGTCTGCTTTGTTTTCTTCAGTGGATTTGTGGTGCCTCATTCCAAACAGAAAAAGTTTAAGCACCTGGTACATAGTTCTTGCTTCCTATGGAAACCAGTCCTACTTCTTTCAAAAAGAAAAACTAGAATATAACAAAAAGCCCTAAATTATATCAGTGATAAGTTAATATTTGGAGATAAAGATGTTAGAATGTTTACACTAATCCACTTGTGAAACAGTTATTGCAGAAACTTTAAATGGCTAAAAATTTTTCGTTAGCCTATGTTGGAGGAGAATGAAATTTAGTGTAATGTTTTTGGTTAATCCAGGAACTGAGTTTTTCAGATTACTCGTTATCCACAATGGTGGGAGCTTCCTTTATTACTTTGTAATTCCTTGAATTTAATGTTCATAGTGATGGAAGCTGTCTTAAATAACTTTTAAGTAATTTAAAATGTAATTTTTAGGAAGAGCTTGAAATTCAGTGAGTGAAGAGGGTGTTTCAACGTAAGTGTTCAGCAGTTTAATAAAATCAAATCTCATCTCAGGCTACAAGTCTTTATTTATAAACCAGGCTGATAACCCTTAAATGCAGGAACTGAATGTTTCTTCATATCTGTAATGGTAGGTCATTCAGATAAAGGAGTTTATAAATTTGATGTCTTCAGTAGGTTTGGATTAAGATATTTATTGGATTAAGCCTCCTGACCCTAAATATTGTGTTTTAATGTAATGCTTTTTCCTGTTTTCACCTGGATTCAATGAAATGTTATTTGTTTTTATTTACCAGGAAAGGCCGTTGTTTACCTTGTGGCTTTCCATCTGTTCTTTGTTATGTTTGTATGGTCCTATTGGATGACAATTTTCACATCTCCCGCTTCCCCCTCCAAAGAGGTAAATTTAATGTTGGTAAATTACCAAATGCTGTAGCTAATTATGGAATTATTTTCCCTGTGTTACCTTTGTTAAAACTTTATTACATAATGCATTTGTTCTGTTTCCGTTCATGAACTTGCTTGGTGACTCCACATTGTGAATGTGAGTCGTCAGCCTGGTCTCAGATACAGCCCACTGACTTAGCATACTAAAAGACTGATCATAGTTTACTTAATACTGGTGTTTTTCTGCCATGCTATATAGTCTTAAAGACATACATTTTTTTACTGGACTAAAAAATCTTAGGGGACAGAATTGAGTTAGAAAAGTAGAGTGTATTTTTGGACACCTTAACATATTTTCTCAGGCCTGAACAAATATGCTGCAACTAAAGAAAGTTTTAATTGTGGGAAACAAATTGTCTAGGCTGTTGTTTGTTATACTTTAATATGGCTAGTGTTTCTTCTAATTTGAGGTTCCACTGGGAAAATAATGTGAATAAATATTTATGTAGAGTAAATTTTAAGACCAGTATGTTTCTCTTGCCTTGACATAGCTGACTGAAATCTGGTATAACTAGATGGCTAAGAATGTACCCTCTGGTGTTAGGATTATCTGAGTTTGATTTTCTGCTCTAACACATTACTTAATGTCTCTGAGCCTCCGTTTTCTTATTGGAAAATGGAGCTAACCGTAGTGCCTGTTTCTGTAAGATGTTTGTGAGGATTAAGTGAGATTCATTCACATAAAGCTTTTAACACAGTACCTGCCCCATGGTTGGCAATCAAATATTAGGTGATGATGATAATTATTTCCACTCATAAAATTCATCAAAATTTGTTAAAAATTATAGACCACATGTTTAAAATAATACCAACTTCCCTTTAACTTTTTGTAAAACATATATACATAAAAGTATATATAAGTGTATACCTGATGGATTTTCACAAACCGAACCTTGAGCAACCACCACCAAGTTGAAGAAACGGAACATTACCAGCGTCTCATAAGCGTCCTCATGCTCCCTTCCAGCCACGAAACCCACTGTCCTGCCCCCTAGTGGCATCAGTTTGTTTTGCCTGGTTTTGCACTTTACATAAATGGAATCATATACTCTGTGTTTGTGTCTCTGGCTTCTTTCATTAATATTCTGTTTGCATATTCATCCATGTTGTTGCATATACTTGTGGAGCATTCATTCTCATTATTGTTTAGTATTCAGCTGTGGTAAATAATAGTTTATTTAACTGCTCTGTTGTTGATGGGCAGGGGCATTTGGGTGGCTTCCAGTGTAAGGCTCTTATAAAGAGGGCTTCTGTAAACATTCTGTTGCATATACCTATGTATATACTTACATATATACAGAGAGAATTCTTTTGGGTAGGTGCCTCAGATTGGAATTGCTGGATCATATGTTGTGTGTACATTCAGCATTAAGTAGAAAATGCCAAACAGTCTTTTGCACATTTTTTTTCTATTGGATGCTTTTGTTTTAAGGGGTAGTGAAATCAGTCAAACGTAGTGTTTCTTAAAATATATTCGTCAGACATTTGGTAATAATTAGTCAACTCTTAAAGTTATGTTACAAACTGCCATCCATATCTTTTTTTTTTATTTTTAAGATTGATTTATTTTTAGAGAGCACATGTGTGCAAGTGGGAGAAGCAGACTCCCACTAAACACTGAGCCCGACACAGGGGCTTAGTCTCATGACCCTGAGATCATGACCTGAGCCAAAACCAAGAATCAGTTGCTTAACCGACTGAGCCACCCAGGCGCCCCACAAACTGCCATCTATATCTTAAGCTCCGAGTTGAACAGGAGCTAATTTTATTTAATCATTTACTACTAGTGATGGCTATTGAAAACATAGCATGTATAGAAGTAAATAGTTCTTGTTATAGGAAATAAAAAATAGAAAAAGAGGGGTACCTGGCTGACTCAGTCATAAGAGAATGTGATTCTTGATCTTGGGGTCATGGATTCATGCCCCATGTTGGGTGTAGAGATTACTTAAATAAATAAACTTAAAAAAAATAGGATAAAAACAATTGGTAATACTTTTGAGAAGCAGTATAGTATAGAGTTGTGAAGGACTCAGACTCTGGCTCCACACTGCCCAGGTTCAACTCCTGCCTCTGCTACTTGCTAGCTAGGTGGCCTTGGAGACTTGTCTTAGCTGTCTGTACCTCAGATCTCTCCTGTAGCATGAGGGTGATAGTAGTACATACCTTACAGGATTGTTATAAGTATTGAATAAATTAATAATATATGTAGTTAGTAATGTAATAATAATATATACTAAATAGTATATATAAAGTGCTCAGAAGGATACATAGCACTTAATAAGTGCCATTTAAATGTTATTTATTTTGGTGGTGGTTTGTCATATTGCATCCATTTAGCATTCAGCCAAGGGCTTAAGCCTTTACATCCACTCCATCCTTCATGCTCCCTTATTCCTAGAAGTACAGCTGAATACCCAGGCCTGTGTCCATTGGCCCTGCTATGGCATGCTGTGCCTTCCCTGTCATAGAACTTACCCATCTAGTTTCATAATTGCCTATTGACTTGTATGCATCACCTTATTATCAGTTTTTGAGGGCAGGGATCATTTTTATGGTGTCCTGCACTACATCCCTCTCCCCACTGTTTAGCACATAGTGGGTGTTCACTATTGAATGAGTTAATTATTAAATCATCAAGGGCCAGCTAAGTTAAGATGCAGTGACAACCAAGAAAGAGCAGGAGTTTATGGTTCTCTTTCTAAATAAGCTTCCAGTGTGCTGACTGAGATAGCTCCTTACAGTGATTACAGAGCCGTGAGGTCGCTCGTAAAGTAACTACTAAAAGGACTCTGTGAGCTGAGAGGTTAGAACAACACTTGGGAATCACACCCAGGGAAATTGGTTGAGTCTGAATAGCAAAAACACTACATTTTTAGGAAAGTTAAATTATAAATATGGGTATTTTTTTTATCCTATGTCAGCAAGTACTTGGCACCTACTGTTTGTCAGACTGTGCTAGGGTCTGAGAATAAAAAGAACAAGAAAGACATGGTCCTTACATTTTAAAAGGAGAGACACATGGTAGATAAGTAAACAAACAAAATAATTATAGATTGTGATAAATTTAGATAACTTTAGAATAAGAACATGATATATTAAAGCATAACAATGAAAGATATTAGAGGAAAAAGCTACCTTAAGTAATATGGTCAAAGAAATCTTCTCTGAGGAAGTGGCACTTAACCAAGACTTTTGTAAGTATCTC
This sequence comes from Eumetopias jubatus, assembly GCF_037043125.1. NCBI lineage: Eukaryota > Metazoa > Chordata > Mammalia > Carnivora > Otariidae > Eumetopias > Eumetopias jubatus. The sequence continues at coordinate 115,741,577 of NW_028274809.1, read as the reverse complement.
TTTCACTAAAGTGTTAGCTTTTTGAAGGAAGAATCTTTGTTGCTTATTGCCGTATCCCCATTGCCTAAATTCAGACCTCGTATGTGACAGGGAGATTGCTAAATATGTGAATGAGTGAATGGTAAGGAGGGGGCAGCATATGAAGAGCTGGCAGGCATCTTCCATCACTAAGTGTCATCTCTAAAAAGAAAATATGGCCCCATCACTTCTCTGGTAATCCTACAGAGGTTGCCAGTCAGCTACAAGATAAAAGGTCATGCTCATTTGCATGGTACTTAGTTCATGAACTAAAATCTTACTAACTTCATCTCCATTGCTTCTTCCTGGAACTCGATAGTCAAGTAATGTTTTGCCCTGACTATACCATGCTATATTCACATCTTTTTGCTTTCTGTATGCTGCTCCCTTTTACAAGATTCTCTTTCCCTCCTTGTTTTCCTGGAAGATTCCTGTTTATCTCTCAAAACCCAGCATAGGTACCACTTCTTCCAAGAGTCTTTCATTGACAGTCCCCACCCCCTCCTAAGGGAATTTTTATCATACCTGGTAACATATTGTACTATGCTGATTTGTAAGTTATATTTCCTTTTGACATGGCCAGCATTCCTACTGGACTGTAGAAATGCACTTTTGAAGACAAGGGCTGTATTATTCATCTATGGATTCCTATTACCTGAGCAGTGCCAAGTTCTTAATTGGTACCTAATATATATTTAAATTGAACCATCTGAACACTGAATTTAAGACGATGGCATTTCATAGTTTGAATTCTGTTTTGTAGTTTTTAATGAAAACTAGATGTACAGTAATAATTTCCAAAGTCTAATCCATTTTAAATTTTGTTCCATTCCTCATCTAAAATTCTGTTGTCTCTTGAGATTTTCATTTTAAGTTTTTCATAATTTATAACATTAGTCCTTAAGGAAAAGTAATGATGTTGAGGCCTGGAATAGTACCACAGGCTAGAAATATGATAGCCTAGGGAAATCTGTTCAGATTTTACAAGGGAACTGTAAAATTTGATTGGAGCATCTCCTATCCAAATATATATTTATCGTCATACCAAATGATTCTTACACTCTACTGTGAATGCTTCAGAGACACATCATGTCAGGGAAGAACTTTTAATTCAAACAAGTTACAAGTTACAATTCTCTTAAAAGAGAATGCGCCATTTTGCAAAGTAGGGAAGTATTTCAGTACTTGGAAGTATTCACGAGGGAGTGGATCTCAGAAACATTGGCTGAAGATTCCTACCTCCCTGGGAAGTTAGATAAGTGACCTCCAAAGTCTCAGTTTAAGATTATGGGAAACTTTTCTGACCTCTTTCTGTTTGTCTGTGTTACTTCTCATGCTTTAGAAGTAAATTTGGGGATTTCTTATGCCATCGAGATTTGGTTGTGGGAAGCAGTCAAGGTAATCTAAATAGACTCTTCTACATCCTAAACTGTGGTGTTTGGTCAGGTTAGAGTAACAGTCTGTAAAAAGCAAGAGCAGTTATTTTACATTAGCAGTATGGAGGGAAGCATGCTAGAGTAGAACTCAAAAGACTTGTATTTTAATATCAGCTCTGCCAATAATTGTGCAATCTTAGAAAATTCCCTGAGCCTCTTGGTATCACAGTTTCCTCAGCCCAGAGTTCTTTCTACTACGATGCCAAACTGTTGCCTTGTTTGTAACAGGATAGGCTGCTGATAAGCTAATACTATTATTACTGATGATGAGGTATCAAGAGTATGGAAAGTTTTGGTAGTGAGTTAGCAGGCAGATCAAAATACTTGAGTATAAAAACTCCATTCATGACTCTTTAGGCCTTTTCAAGCAAAACCTTGCTTTTGCTTGAAAAAATTGAGAAACAGTACAGTTAAAATACAAGACATGATCAAGAGCAAGTCTCAAGCCATTTTTAGTTTAAAAGGAAATTCTGTGAAATAAAGACTGATAGAAACTGAAAGCTTTTGTTTACATGAAATTAGAGGCATAAAACTGAGGGTCCTTGAGATGCTGGGATGACATGATAAGAGGAGCAACTATAAACAAGTCCTTTGTAGGGAAAATGCTATTTAAGAAATGAACTGGAGGCTGGCCACACTATGGGAATAAAAACTTAAATGGAAACTAGAAATAACATAAAGGAATTAACTCTTTGAGAAAAGGAGACTATGCTTGCTTTGACAATCCTTAATAATTTTGCAGAAAGTACTCCTATTGGTTAGCTCTTTAAAAGCTAAAACAAAGTAGTAAAAGAATGACTTGTTGACCTCACTGAAATATTTGGCCAGAAAATGGCTGGACCATGTGTCTATGATTTAACCTCCTAACCCAAAGCAAGTGAATCTTGGACATCCTTCCAAAAATTAAAATTTTCTTGACACTAATTTTCAAACATCAAAATTTTTGCTAAGAGAAAATATATATATTAAGCCCTTTTTGGTTGGTGGGTATTTAATTTTTTCTGTAAAATACAAAGATGCAAAATTTTCTAATATTTTTCCCATCATTAGTATAGAGGGCAAATATTTTTTAATCTGTCAAAGGTATGTAGTTTTGTTAAAATATACTTGATTTAGCTTCTTTAATTTGAAAAGTTTTGCCTTCATAGAAGAAAAAAAATTTTTTTTTTCTGTTTAGGATGAAACTTTGTTTTTCTGAGCATGATAGTTTATGGGATTAAAAAGAATTAATAGTTATTTCTCCTTTTATAGTTCTACTTGTCCAGTTCTGAAAAGGAACGTTATGAAAAGGAATTCAGCCAAGAAAGACAACAAGAAATTTTGAGAAGAGCAGCAAGGGACTTACCTATCTACACCACATCAGCTTCAAGGAGTAAGAAAAACCAGTCTTAAGCTTTCCTTGCCAAGGAATTTTTAAAATATGGTTAATCCTGCCAAGATATATCTGCATGATTTGACAGTTACATGGATATTGTGATTGCTACAGTTAACATCTGCAAGAACAAGATTTTCCTGTGTTCTGTATCTTCTGTGGCATTTCAGATGTACATACTTTTGTACATATATTGATACAGATTTTTTAAGGGGCTCACTATGAGCCTCTTTTCTCTGCATTTTTTTTTTCTAATTCAACCTCATGGCTAAAAATGTCACCTGTTATTCTTAGCAAACCATCATTTAGAAAGTCTGGTTTGAATTTGGATATTGTGTGTCATCATTTTTTAAAAAATCAAGAACGTGCTAACTTAGAATGGAGAGGAGTAAAAGACACAAAGGGGAAGAGTCCTGTCAAGTTTTAAAACCTATACTCAAAGAGCCAGAATTTGAACTCAGGTTTATCTGGTTACAAAGATGTTGGTATTTCTACTCTCCCACTGCCTACATTGACATAGGTGACCCCTGCAGCACCTTCCTTTTCTCAAGGTGACAGTCTTACAATACGAATGAATTTATGAGTGGCCAGTGTAGTCACTTAAGTATAGGAAATGGTTTTAAGTTATATATTATATGCCTCGTGAGTTTTGTTCAAATATAGGATAATATAATAGCTAACAATTATTCTGTACTTTACACATACTCATTTAAAATTCACAACAACCCTTTGAGGTAGATACTATTGTCTTCATTTTACAGATGAGGAAACTGGGACACAGAGAGGTTTATAACTTGTTCAAAGCCATATGTAGAAAAATGGATTTAAATCTGGGTGCTCTGGCTCTAGAACCCACTATGCTGCTCAGCTCTGAGGGGAAATAAGAGGAGCTTTACCTTTGTATAGTTATGTGCAAGTCGTGGCTAAGGAATGTGACTAAGTTTGTACAAGATTTTAGGAGGGGATATTTGACTGACTTAAATTTTTCATGCATTTAACACTATTCTTTTTGCATGACTAATATATTGCTGTATATAACGAAAACATGAATTTCAAACCAGACCCAAGCTTTTCCAGTACTAGTGTAGTGAGAGTCATTAACTTTCTAAGTTCTTGTTTCCTTATTTTATTTTTTATTTTATTGGTTTTTTTGGTTTTGTTTTGTTTTGTTTTTTGAGAGAGAGAGTGCAAGTGTGGGGGGCAGAGGGAGAGCAAGAGAGAGAATCTTAAGCAGTCTCCATGCCTGGCGTGGAGCCCAGTGTGGGCTCAATCTCACAACCCTGAGATCATGACCTAAGCCAAAATCAAGAGTCAGATGCCTAACCGACTGAGGCCCCCAGGTGCCCCTTTGTTTCCTTATTTTAAAATGAAGGTAAGAATATCTACGTCTTTGGGTTAGTGGCAATATTAAATGAGATACATAAATGAGATATATACATTTAGTATAGATCTTGGTATTAATAATAAATTTTCAGTAAATGATTAGCTGATATAAAATAATCCTTTTTTATATTCAGTTATGAAAAGTCTGATTTATAATAATTATTTCTACTTATAGTTCTGTAGATTAGATGTTCTTAACTCAAAGTCCAAGACTTCAGAGAATTTATGAATCCTGAGATGATATGCAAAGTTGTGGGTACATGTAGTGTTCAAAAGTACCCCATTCATACCAAGATAATCTGATTTTCAGAGCAGTATGTGTGCCCTGAAGAGTTAATAGCCACTGATGTAAAATCTTTACACTAAGACTTTCCTCTACTCTGAATAATACCCTTATTCTATTCAATATTATACCAGAATTATGCTAAACACTTTACTGGTGATTATTTAATCCTCAGAACAACTCTGAGGGAGGTGCTGCACTTGTCTTCCTTTTAGAAATGAAGAAATGAGGCACAAAGTAGGTGTCCAAAGTCCCCGAGTGATAAGATCTGGGATTTATAACTTACCTTCTGACTACAGGGAGAGTCCCTGCTCTTGAGCACCATTTTATACTGTGTTTGTATTGCTTAGAATTCTAAACTTTGGGAGTTTTTATCTTTTTTCTTATTATAGAAATGATAAGCATTCATTCTTTAAAAAACAAAATTACGGGGCGCCTGGGTGGCTCAGTCGTTAAGCGTCTGCCTTCGGCTCAGGTCATGATCCCAGCATCCTGGGATCGAGTCCCACGTCGGGCTCCCTGCTCGGCAGGAAGCCTGCTTCTCCCTCTCCCACTCCCCCTGCTTGTGTTCCCTCTCTCACTGTCAAATAAATAAATAAAAATCTTTAAAAAAAAAAAATTACGGAAATACATATTGTAGAAAGTAGCCTTTTAATAGAGCAGAGACGAGTGAAAGTGATGGAGCTGCCTCCACACGGAAGAGGGGTGGGGGGCTTTTCACCCAGTTCCTTTTTGGGCTTTTTTGAACCATGTGGACAAATTATTAGCTATTCAGGAAACAAAATGAGTCTTTCTAGACCTTCTCCCTCCACAGTGTGGATCCAACCGACATCTCTCTCTAGCTTTGTCCCACACTGTTTCCTTGCATCACCTCTGTGCTAAAAGCACTCTTGTCTTTCCCCACCTTTTTTATTCTTTTTCTCTGCTTAGAACAATTATTTTTTCCTCTCTAAATCCAGTTTAAAGGTTTAATTCAATGTCTGCTTCTTTTTACTCATTTCTATTCACTTGAGCAAGAAGTGATTTTTATTTTTTTAAAGATTTATTTATTTATTTGAGAGAGAGCGCACGGGAGCATGTGCATGCGTGCATGCGGTGGGGGGAGGGGCAGAGGGAGAGGGAGACCAGCAGACTCCCCGCTGAGTGGGGAGCCCGACATGAGGCTCCATCCCAGGACCCTGAGCTCATGACCTGAGCCAAAATCAGGAGTCAGTCACTTTAACTGACCGAGCCACCCAGGCGCCCCAAGGAGTGATTTTTAAAGTCTGCTCTGAACTTCTCAAATTCTTACCTTGTAGGTCACAAATCACTGCCTCATAGTTACTTCTGTTTATGTCACTTACTCGACCTTATTCTAAGACTCTGGCAGTCAGGAATTTTTCCCATGGTCTCTAACAAAGTGTCTCGATTAAATAGGCCCTCAGTAGGTATTTGTTGAATGAACCTCTTCCTGGGTATTCTTATTGGCTGTTTATTCACTTTTTGAATGTCATTCTCATGCAGAGGCCATGGTAATCTTATCTGTATTGTGCCAGTTTTAGTATATGTACTGTCAAAGCAAGCACTGTTTATGCACTTTTAAATGTCCCTAGTTTTCTCTCCTTCACTGATTTTCCCCATCATAGTCTGACTTTGTATTTTGTCAGAAATAATTTTTTTAAAGGTTTTATTTATTTATTTGACAGAGAGAGAGAGAGCACAAGCAGGGGAGTGGCAGGCAGAGGGAGAAGCAGGCTTCCCACCCAGCAGGGAGCCTGATGCGGGACTCGATCCTAGGACCCTGGGATCATGACCTGAGCCGAAGGCAGACACTTAACCAACTGAGCCACCCACGAAATAGTAATTATTATTATCATCCTCGTAACACCTGCTTTATTGAGAATCTCATATGTTCCAGGAGATTTATATTTAATCTGCACAATAGTCCTTTACACTTGGTATTATTTGCACTTACAGAAGAGGCAGTTGAGGCTCATGGAAAGTTAAGTTACTGACCCAAGGTCACAAGCTAGTAAGTGGGAGAGCTAGCATCCAACCTAACTGGTGACAGAGTACCTGCTGCCAGTGCACCTTTACAAACTGGCTTTTCTAGAGCATATCAGTTTCCTCTCGGTATCTGTGTTCTTGTCCTTTTTTTTTCTTAATGTTTATTTATTTGAGAGAGAAAGAGTGCAGGCTTGGGGGTTAGAGGGAGAGAGAGACTTTAACAGACTGAGCTGAGCGTGGAGCCCGACACAGGGTTCGATCCCACAACCCTGAGATCAGGACCTGAGCTGAAACCAAGAATCTGCAGCTTACCTGACTGTGCCACCCAGGCACCCCTTGTCCTTTGTTATATTTGCATAGAGATTACTGACCTTTTTCTTCTCTTCTCCCCCAATTTGCTCCTATAACACTTGCGTCTCCACTTAATAAATCACAACCAGTTTCTTCCCTCTGTTCCCAGGTATATGTCAAATTATATCTCTCCTAAAAACAAGTTTGTTCGGATTCTCTTCTAACCGCCATTGTATTTTCTCTTCCCTTTGAGTTAGATCCTCTTATAAGTTGTCTGCACTCAAGTCCTCTTTTCCTTCCTAGCTAATACCAGGCAACTGGCTTCCATTATCCCTACCCAAGTTCAGTGACTTTTGTCATTCTGGCTTCTTGAAAAGCTTTCTTCTTTGTGCTTTTCTATTCTAGTTCTGTTTCTTAATCCTTGAATGATTATTCTTCCTCCTAAATTTTTTTTTAAAGATTTTATTTATTTGAGAGAGAGAGAGAATGAGAGAGAGAGAGAGAGCACATGAGAAGGGGGAGGGTCAGAGGGAGAAGCAGACTCCCTGCTGAGCAGGGAGCCCGATTGCAGGACTCGATCCCGGGACTCCAAGATCATGACCTGAGCCGAAGGCAGTCGCTTAACCAACTGAGCCACCCCGGCGCCCACCTCCTAAATTTTTTTTAATTTTTCTGTTTCTTAACCTCACAAGGGTGCCTTGCCCTTATTCTTTTCATACCGTTCTTCGGCTTTTGTTTTCACCTCTGGAATTCTGACACTGGGATATTGTGATTATTAGTTTATTGTGTCTCAGTTTGTTTTCTTTAGTAGTTTTCAGAAATGAGTTCACTTTTCTGAATATGAATTAAAACAGATTCAAGGATATTGTCACACTAGTGCTCATTTGCATTCCAGACCCTTTCTTGTATGTGAGGCAAAGGGGTGGAGTTGCAGCTGCACACCAGGATCACTTGTCTACCAAGAAGCCTACAGTCTAGCTGCACAAGGCTGCAGCATTCTTCCTGAGGTTTCAGAGGGAAGAATCTGCGGACCTCTCCCCCAGAGCACCCTGTAGCCATTACTCAAGGCTTCATCCCTCTTGGTGTGTATCTACCCATTCAGCATCTCCAGCTTGGTTCATTTTCTAGGTTAGTTGCACTGACATGTCTGTTTTCTACGTGTATCCATGGGACTGGGTGAGCTTACAATCCTCCTACTCCATCACCTTCCTGGCTCCCACCAGAATAGCTGTCCTTGAGTGACCTATTATCCAAACCTACAAACCCAAATAAAACTGGATTCATCAATTCAAAATTTAATACCATCAAACAATATTTGTCACATGGTAGAAACTGTCTAAATATTTGTTGAATGAATGAGAGAATGAATAAATGAAAAACATCCTGCCCCACTCTCCCTGCTTCCCCCAGACTGAGCTTATTTCTGCCGTTGGCAGCCTTGTTCATCTCAGCACCCGATACTAGAAACTGAAGTTTACTGATTGCTCCTTTTTCCTCGGTTCTTCTATCTACTCCATCATCAGGATCCTTCAAAAGTCTTCCTCAAAGGTCTGTTCGGTTTTGTCTCATCTCAGGGCAAAATTCTCATCTCAGAATTTTGAGTGGAAGTATAGAGGAAAAAGAAAATAAGATACTCCTGATCCTCATCTTACCACTAATTCAGCTATATATAGCTTTGGGCAAATTACATTCTCTTGATATTGGGGTGTTTTTCATCTGTAGAATGGAGATATCAACTAAGAGATTTCTGTGGTCCTTTATAGCTTTACTTTTTCTACGTTGTATGGTTTTATCTCCCTCGTGTCCAACCGAGGTGAGGCGTTATAGAACACACCCTCAGTAAACTATAGCTTATTCTTTTAAGTGGATATTTATATACATTTCATCCATCTTAAAGATATTTTTGTTGAAATAACAGAAGTAATACATGCCATGATTTAAAAAAAAATTTTTTTTTAGGGCACCGGATGAAAAGTGAGGGGCGCCTGGGTGGCTCAGTTAAGCATCCAACTCTTGATCTCAGGGTCTGACTCTTGATCTCAGCTCAGGTCTTAATCTCAGGGTCATCAGTTCAAGCCCTGCTTTGCACTCCATGCTGGGCATGGAGCCTACTAGAAAAAAAGAAAGAAACGTGAGTTTACCCTTCACCCTAGCACTACTCTCCAGGGGCACCCTGTATATCTTTGCAGGAATTTTTTATACTTGGCAGAGTATTGCATAATTTATGTACAACTCATTAATATATTTTAACAACTAGAATAAATAGATCTTAACCAATACAAATTTGGTTACCTGGATAGTGCCTTTTAGCAGGTATAACTTATAACATTACTTCAGAATAACACTTTGTCTCTCTTATATGTTAATTCACATCTGGAAGGTGGGTGCATTTTATTGGGATATGTAAAGAAAAAAATATGTGTTCTTATTCCCCTTAGAGATGTGAAACATGCTACATATCCATACTGTTCAACAATTTGCTTTTTTTCCATGTGATATATTTGCATTTTTCCAACTTAGAGTACATGTGTATTTTGTATGGAAAATTCTTGTTAAAGTCTTCATAGTATTCCACTGTATGGGTATATCAAAATGCTTTGCCATTTGGATAATTCAAGTTATTCATAGTATTTTGTTATTAAAAACAATGCTATAGTGAACATGTCTATAGAGTTTTCTAGAAGTAGAAATCCTGAGTCAGAGAACATATACATCTTAAATTTTCATTGATACTGCCAAATTTCCTTCCAAATAGATTGTAATACATGACATGATTCATGCACTTTTTAGAGGGTATACTTAATTTAAATTTTTATTTGAACCTATTTTCTATGCTATTACTATGTTTGTTAGGATCACAAGTAACAGGCAACAGCTTCAGCTTTTTAACTCCTTTCACCCCAAAAAGCTACCAAAAAATATGAGATGGTGTCAAATTGGTGGGTATTTCCTGTATTTGAAGGGCAGGACAACAAGAAAGAACTGGAACCCATAATTGGAAAGCCAAAACTGGAACTCTGTGCAGCTTATTTCATCTTGTTTCTGTGTATCTGTTTCATTTTTAACAATATCTCCCTGCAAACAAGTTTTTATTTTTTATCCAGTTCACATGGCAAAATATCACCATTACATGTTACCCAGTTGCAGCAGCACGCAGCCGTAACTCATTCTCAGTCCCAGTGCTGAATCCATAGGAGAGAGAGCATGAACTAGAAGCAGGGAGGGTGGTCTGAACTCATTTTCCAGAGAAGAGAGAGTGGCTTATAGATCAAGCAGATACCTCCAAAGAAGCCATTTACAATATCAAGTAGAGTATTTGCCATTTAAGTGCTCTAAATCTATAAATGTTTCAACTATTTGTGAAAGATCAATAGTAATTTGCCTTGTTGCCAAGTCAGTACAGTTTGTTTGCTTTACAGGCCATCATACAGAGAACAATTAGCGTCTAACTATAATGTTATTATTCTCTTATTCATCCATAATAATGGTTTTTAAGGTACTTTTTGATTTGTGAAGTCTTGGGACATTTCCCTCATGAATCTCAAAAATCTATTTGTCACTTATTTAAATTTCAAAAACCGAAACTTAAGGTTCTGTACGATGTACAGACTCTGATGGAACTCTTATTCCAGTGGACTTCTCTTGAAAATTTTTTTTTAATCACAGTATTTGAGCTGAATTGGGAAAACAAGTCTCACTTGATCGGATTTCTTACTAATCTCTGACGTCATCTCTGACCTCCTTTTCACCCCGTTCCAGGCACACCACACCCTTCCCTGTTCTTCAAACTAAGCACGCTGCCACCTCAAGGCCTGTCCTCTGCTTGGAATCCTCTCTTTCCCAATGTGACTTAGTAACCACCTTCCTTCAATTTCAGTTTTCTCAAATGTCTCTGAAATTACAGTATACAATATCCCAATTCCCTTTCCCTGCTTTATTTTTCCTATTAGCACCTATCACTAATATACTGTTTATTTTCTTAACTTATTTAGTACTCTCCATCTTCTCCAAAAGAATATAAGTTCCGTGAAGGCAGGGATTTAAGCCTAGAAGAGTATCTGGCACCTAATAGGTGCTCATGTTTTAAATGAATGAACATATAAATTGGGCAGCAGTAACATATGTTAGAATTGAGTGGGAAGAAGTTCGGGGTTGTTTGTTTTTAAAAAATGTCATCTCGATTTTGCTATTTGGGATAGGGATGGGAGATAAAAGGTTGTGTTTTTCTTGAAAAAGCTATTTTATAATGTTAAAAACAAAATCCCACAGGGTGCCTTAAAAAGTTTAAACACATTCATTTTGATATTTTAGTATAGACAATGTATTTTGGTAGGAAAAAAAGCTTGAATCGGGACTTCATAAATCTGAGTTATGCTACCTAACTAGGTGTTTGACCTTGTGCAAGTCACTTACGTGCTATAGATCTCCTTTTTCATCTGAAAATTGCTGGGCACTGTTCTATTTCTGAGGTTTCCTTCTACCTCTTGACATTTTGATTTCAGAAGCTCTCTAATGCATTTTGGTATTATTTTAAAATTATTAGTTATCAATTTCACAGAATTATTTGTAAAAGAAATGAAAGCAAATTTTATAGTCAAATTAACTAAGCTTATATTCTTAAATGTAGCCATCAGATATTGTGAAAGATGTCAGTTGATTAAACCTGACCGGGCACATCACTGCTCAGCATGTGACATGTGAGTATTACTTGTTTGTTTCTTTTTAACCCTAGCACTGGAAATTGGTGACAGGAGAATGGAAGGGGAAGGAATATTTCATATGCTTTATACTTAGCAAGAACACTGTATCCTCTCCCTTTATTTGCTATGTATGCTGGGCTAACAAAAATATTTATGTAAGCTAGAATATACTTTGAAGTAATCTTGATTAACAGTTCCTATACTAGTTGATAGAATATACTTCCTATGCTTATGCTTAATTTAATATTGATGAGCAAGTAAGTAATAACCCCCTTGAGAAAGATAACTTTATTTCCTGGATTGAAAAGACTCATTGAAAAAAAAAAAAGACTATCATGACAATTTTCTTATTTTTATTGTTAATATTAAAACCTAACAAACCACAAAAATATTGTTTTCAATTACCATCTGTGACATTGTTCCCAGAAAAATTTGATTTTTTTTTTTTTGTGCCCTTGTGAGAACGTAGTGTGTTGAAGGAAACATCCATAGTTTGGGAATCTCTACTAGTCCTTGAACTTTAGTTAGACAGGCTGTTTAACATTCTGGGTATTAGTTTATTCATTTCCAATATTGCAGCAGTCGCCTCTTATCTGCCTGGGGATCTATTCCAAGACCCCCAGTGGATGCCCGAAACTGGGTAATACCAAACCCTACATATACTATACATACATACCTATGATAAAGTTTAATTTATAAATTAGGCACAGTAAGAGATTAATAACAATAGCTAATAATAAAATGGAACAATTATAGCAATATACTGTAATAAAAGTATGTGAATGTGGTCTCTCTCAAAATGCCTTCTACTATACTCACCCTTATTGTGATGAGATGAAGGGAGGTGAATGACATAGGCACTGTGACATAGCATTAGGCTACCATTGACCTTCTGAAGTGTCAGAAGGAGGATCATCTGCTTCTAGACCTTGGTGACTGTGGGTAGCTGAAACCAGGGGAAGCTGGATATGGGAGTGACTATGGATAAGGGGGACTGCTTGTATTTGAGATGTTCTGTAGTCTAACTTTATACAAATCTAGATTGCATGTATTGGTGATGAGGCAAATTTGGAGGGTTTTTTAAATTATAAAAGTACAGTAGTGCTTATCCATGGAATACAATTTTGTAAATTGTATGGAAAAAATAACCATCTATAAGCCTATCATTGTTAATATTTTAACGTATTTGCTCCTAAAGTTTTATTTTTATGTGTTGCATGTGGCTAAAATAGCACAGGGATTTCTGTATTTCATTTTATCTCCCTCAGTAATTTGTAAGCTGGACCTATCTAATTTACCCAGTGCTATATGTACTATATCATATTAAAATGTCATTTGGTATGGTTCAAGGCATTTGGCTATGCTCAGCTAAATTCCCAGTATTAAAAATCATCTCTTAACTATAAAAGGCCTTGTGGAAATACCAGAACTTTTCTCTAACCTAATGTTTACTGGGTTCATTTTTCTTTTCTTTTTTTTTTTTCGAGAGGGAGCTGGGGAGAGAGAGAGAGAGAGAGGCAGAGGGGAAGGGAGAGAGAGAAGCTTAAGCAGGCTCCACCCCCAGCATGGAACCCAATGCAGGGCTCAGTCTCACAACCCTGAGATCATGACCTGAACTGAAATCAAGAGTCGGACACTTAACCCACTGAGCTACCCAGGCACCCCTCGGTTGGTTTTTCTAAGATATTATTTGTAAAGGTAAAAATTTAAGCCAAAGAAAGAGAAAAGTATCAGAAATTAAAATTAGGGGAATTTTTATGCAAGGATTTTCTTATGTTTGTTTTTTAGATGTATTCTTAAGATGGATCATCATTGTCCTTGGTATGTATAAAAAAGAGGAAATCACATTGTGGGTAGAGAGGTGGGAAGGAGAGAATTGAAAGTAATTTACCTCAGCATTCCTAAATTTTGAAGGTCAGTTCAATTACTCGATTACTCAAGGTTGAATTAGTCCTACTTATATGCATATTTATGTATGTACATGTTTATATTAAGTGTATTCCTTTAAATATATACTCTGATGTTAGTAACCCAAGTAAGTATATATTAAGAATTAACATTAAAATTCCAAATTCCTCATAGAATTTATTAAAAACACACATCCACAATTAAGACACTGCTCCCTACTTCCCAAATGGCCCATTTCCAAGTAATAATAGTTAAGTTTTTTATCTGCCATATGTATTATTATTGTTTTTATTATAGTTAAAAAATAACATTAAAACTTACCATCTTAACCATTTCTAAGTGTACAGTTCAGTAGTATTAAATATGTTCATATTGTGTAACCAATCTTCAGAACTTTTTCATCTTGTAAAACTAAAATTCTATACCCATCACCACCCCCCTAACCCCTGGCAAACACCATTCTGTTTTTTGTTTCTGAGAGTTTGTGATTTGTCTTATTTTTACAGTGTGACTTTCTTTATTCTTCTAGGGTGAATAACTGTGTGGGATTTTCTAATTACAAATTCTTCCTGCTGTTTTTATTGTATTCCTTGTTATATTGCCTTTTCGTGGCTACAACAGTTTTACAGTACTTTATAAAATTTTGGACGGTAAGTCTGTTTTCTATCTTAAAACATATACTTAAAACTTTTTAAGATGCTATATTCGTAAAGAATTCCTTCATTCTTTATTATAAGTAGATGTACTTTATTTCAATTTTACTAGGTAGAATTTGATCAGAAAGCAGATGGGATTACAGTTTACCTTCATATGTTTATTTGCAAATAAATGGATATTAAATAGAATAGTGAACTTTTTTTTAGTGAGCCAAACTATTTTCAGCAATATTCTAACAATAGACCTATCAATTTTAGGGAAGTAATTGCTTTTCCTTGAGTTGAAGAGACTTACTGCAGTTTACAGTGATAAAAGTGAAATTGCCAACACCCCAAATAACCACTAATCTGGTTCCTGCCTCTGTAGATGTTAATCCTTTTTCTGTCATAAGTTGTTAATGTTTTTTTCCACATTTTCAATTTATATCTTATAACCCTGTTTTCTTTCATTTTTATCAAATCCAAGTTTTTTATTTTTAAAGCAGTATTTTTATGATTTTTTTTTAAGATTTTATTTATTTATTGTAGAGAGAGTGTGTGCGTTGCATGCACAGGAGCGGGGGCGGGGGGAGGGAAAGGGACAAGGAGACTCTTCGCTGAGCGCGAGCCCTACAGGAGGCTCAAATTCATGACCCCGGGACCCTAAGATCATGACCCCAGCCAAAATCAAGAGTCAGATGCCCAACCAACTGAGCCACCCAGGTGCCCCTAAAGCACTGCTTTTAAATAAATAATCAGAAAATCAGAAATAATAGGAGCGCCTGGGTGGCTCCGTGGATTAACTGTCTGCCTTTGGCTCAGGTCATGATCCCAGGGTCCTGAGATAAAGCCCTGCATCTAGCTCCCTGCTCGATGGGGAACCTGCTACTCCCTCTTCCTCTGCCCCTCCCCCCCTGATGTGCACTCTCTCTTTCTGCACTCTCTCAAATTAATAAATAAAATCTTTTAAAAAATAAAAGTAGTACTTTTCATTTATGATTTCTGGCTTTAGTCTATTCACTGTATATTTACACAATATTCACCCAGGTTTTCCTTTGGTATTTTAGTTGTTTTTGTCTTCACATTTATTTTTTAACTTTTTTTTTAAAGATTTTATTTATTTGAGAGAGAGAGAGCATGAGGGGGGGGAGGGTCAGAGGGAGAAGCAGACTCCCTGCTGAGCAGGGAGCCCGATGCGGGACTCGATCCTGGGACTCCAGGATCATGACCTGAGCCAACTGAGCCACCCAGGAGCCCTTGTCTTCACATTTAAATCTTTGATTTTGAAGAAGGCATTATTGTAGTCAAAAAGTACATTGTATTTACTCTTCCTAAAAATCCTGTTAAGAAGTTTTAAAATGTAGGTTTTATAATTGAACCGTTCAGGTGTGGTGAAGCCAGCAGATCAGGAGATGATTTCTATTGAAAAGATAGTTTGTTGCTCACAGTTTCTGAGGGAAGGGGCATACCACGCCATGCAGGGCCACACAGGGGAGCACCAAGCAGGGTAACCAGATTTAGGTTAGCCAGTTTGCATAATATCTGTGGTCTCTGGGCATAAGGGTTGTTCCTTGGTTATCTGTATGTATCCTTGGAATGGCTATGGCAGGGAAATTTTGCCTCCCAGAGTGTAATAGTCCAATAGAGGAAGTGATATGGAGTATGAACTCTGGATTGGTTAGTTTGTGTATGAGAGGTTTATTCCTTGCTATCACTTAAGAACTGGTTAGCTGTGAGAGAGGCAGTCTCTCTTCAGTCAGCAAGGCCTCAGATGCCAAAGCATCAAGAATACAGAAAATAAGGGGGGCCTGGGTGGCTCAATCAGTTAAGCATCCAACTTTTGATTTTGGCTCAGGTCATGATCTCAGCATTGTGAGATCAAGCCCCATGTTGGGCTCCACACTGGGCATGGAGCCTGCTTAAGATTCTCTCTCCCTCTCCCTGTGCCTCTTCCCCCCGCCCCACACACACACTCACTCTCTATCTCTCTCAAAAATAAAAATAAAAAAGAATACAAAAAATAAGAAAATATAGTTATTGCAGAAGGAGCTATTATTTTCAATAATTTTCAACATTGAAAACTGAGGTTAGAGGAGTTAGGAAACTAGCCAGAATTTGACCATAGATGTCTTTGTTTCAGCATCCAAATACTTTTCACTGTGAGTTGCTATTCCTAGTCATACTTGAGAATTACATAATTAAAGCCTCAAGTCATCAAGCACAATTATTTTTCCAAGAAATATCTAATACATTTTAGAAGGACTTCCACTAAAACATTGTTGAATTTTTAAACTTGGGTATTTAAAACCCAGGGTATGTATACTAGTACTTACAGTTCCTTTGTGTGTTCCTTTATTAGAAAAGAGCACCCCAGTTCTATGTGGTCTCAGCCCAATGAATTTTGGGTTCTGTTGTTCCCCTACTTCTAAGCATCTTTGTTCAGTTTACAGCCTATGTAATCCTACTTGGTGGGCCTATTTAAATGAAGAGGATTCAGTGCCAGATGAATAAAGTCTAAATTACAGAATTTCACATTTCTTTACCAGAAACTTCAGCAGTGTTTGCATATATTAATTAAAGAATAAATATTTTGGGGGGTGACTGGGTGGCTCAGTCAGTTAAGTATCTGACTCTTGATTTCAGCTCAAATCATGATCTCACGGTCATCAGATTAAGCCCTGAGTTGGGCTCCATGCTGAACATTTCCGCAACCTGCTTGGGATTCTTTCTCCCTTTCCCTCTACCCCTCCCCCACTCGTGTGCATGCTTTCTATCTCTAAAAAAAAAAAAGAATAAATATTTTTAAAACTTTTTTCAAACTTGTCATGAGTCAGGAAAGACTAGTAAACTTAAATCTTTTTCTTCATCTAACAAATATTTATTTAGTACCTACTATGTGCCAGGCAGTGTTCTAGGCACTTTGGATATATCAGTGAACAAAACAGAGTCCTGTTTTTATAGAACTTACTTTTAAGAAGAGGACAGCATATAAACATAATAAATAAGTAAATCCTACTGTATATTAGAAAGTAAACACTATGAAAAAAAGCAAAAGTAGAGCAGGGTAAGGGATGTGGCAAGTGTGTGTGGGGTGAGTATGACAGGGGACAGATAGAAGTGTTAAGAGAGTGATCGGGATAGACCTGCTCGGTAAGACAATCAGATTTGAGCAAAGACTTGAAGGAAGTTAGTGGACACATGGGAGCACCTAGATATATAGAGCAAATATTAACAGACCTAAAGAGAGAAGTAGAGAGCAATACAATAATAGTAGAGACTTTAATACCCCACTTTCATCAACGGATAGGTCATCCAGACAGAAAATCAAAAAGGAAGAATTGGCATTAAAATGACACATTAGACCAGGTAGACTTACCAGACATAAAGAACACTCCATTCAAAAGAAACAGAAAACACAATGATATAAAACCAGAAATCAATTACAAAAAAGAAAACTGGAAAACTCACTAATAAGAATGATCTAAAGTAACCTAACTTCACATCTCAAGGAACTAGAAAAAGAACATACAAGGCAAAGTTAGTACAAGGGGGAAAATAACAAATCAGAGTGGAAATAGAGACTAAAAAGACAATAGAAAAGATCAATGAAAGAGCTGGGTTTTTTTTTAAAGATAAACAAAATAGTCAAACCTTTACCTAGACTCACCAAGAAAGAAAGAGGACTCAAATAAAATCAGAAATGAAAGAGAAAACATATCTGATACCACAGAAATACAAAGGATCATAAGAGATTACTGTGAACAATGATACACCAGCAAATTGGACAACTTAGCAGAAATGGATACTTTCCTAGAAAATGCAACCTACAAGACTGAATCATGATGGAATAGAAAAATCTGAAGAGATTAATTGCTAGGAAGGAGATTAAATCAGTAATCAGTAACTTCCCAATAAATGAAAGTCCAGGACCAGATGGTTTGGTAGTGAATTCCAGTCCTCAAAATCTTCCAAGAAAACAGAAGAGGGAACACTTCCAAATTCATTTTATGAGGCTAGTATTACCCTGATACCAAAAATGGACAAGGGCACTGCAAGAAAAGAAAATTATGGGCCAATATCCATGTTGAACAAAGATGTAAAAATATTCAAAAAAATATTAGCAAGTTGCATTCAGCAATACATTAAAAATTAAAAGGATCATACACTATGATCATGTGGGATTTATTCCAGGGATGCAGGTATGGTTCAGCATCTTTAAATCAATCAGCATGACATACCACATTAACAAAATGAAGGAAAAAATCATATCATCTCAATAGATGCAGAAAAAGCATTTGATAAAATTCAGCATCCATTTTTGGTAAAAAATTCTTTAAGTATAGAGGGAACATCTCAACACAGTAAGACCATATATGACAGTCCCACAGCTAACATCATACTCAGTGATGAAAAGCTTAAAGCTTTCCCCCTAAGATTAAGAACAAGACCAGGATTCCCACTCTTGCTGTTTATTCAACACAATATGTATTGGAAATCCTAGCCACAGCAATTAGACAAGAAAAAGAATTCAAATAAGAAAGAAGTAAAGCTGTCTCTATTTGCATAATACATAATATTATATTTGGAATACCCTGAATTCTCCACCAAAAACTGTTAGAACTAAGAAACCAATTCAGAAAAGTTAGAGGGTTCAAAATCAGTTGCGTTTCTATACACTAGTAACAGACTATCAGAAGAGAAATTAAGAAAACAATCCCATTTATACTTGCATCAAAAATGTCAAAATACTTAGGGAATAACTTTAACCAAGGAGGTGAGAGACGTGTACATTGAGAACTATAAGAGATTGATGAAAGCAATTGAAGGCACAAATTCATGGAAAGTTAATCTGTGCTCATGGACTGGAAGAATTAATATTGTTAAAATGTGAAGAATTAATGTTAAAATGTCCATACTACCAAAAGCCATCTACATAATCAGTGTAATCCCTAAGTTCCAATGACATTTTTCACAGAAATAGAACAAACAGTTCTAAAATTTCTAAAACCACAAAAGACCCCAAATAGCCAAGGTAGTCTTGAAAAAGAAGAACAAAGCTGGAAGTATCACACTTCCTGATTTCAAACCATATTACAAAGTTATAGTAATCAGAACAGTATGGTATTGGCATGAAAACAGACACATAAATCAATGGAACAAAATAGGCCAGAAATAAACCCATGAATCTTTGGTCAGTTAATTTACAACAGAGGAGCCAAGAGTCTACAGTGGGTAAGGACAGTCTCTGTAATAAATAATATTGGGAAAAATGCACAGCCACATGCAAAAGAATGAAATTGGATCCCTGTCTTACATCATACAAAAATTCCAAATGGATTAAAGACTTGAACATAAGACCTAAAACCGTAAGTCTCTTAGATGTTGAAAACATTGGCAGTAAGCTCCTTCACATTGGTCCTGGTGATGATTTTTTAGATTTGGCACCAAAAGCAAAATAACAAAAGCAAAAATAAACAAGTGGGACTACATCAGACTAAGAAGCTTCTATGCAGCAAAAAAAAAAAAACCAACAAAACAAAAAGGCAGGTTAGTGAATGGGAGAAGATACTTGCAAATCATATATTGGATAAGGGCTTAATAGACAAAATATATAAAGAACTCCTACAACTCAATAGCCAAAAAAAAATTTTAAATGGGCAGAGGATCTGAATAGACATTTTTCCAAAGACATATGGATGGCCAACAGGTACATGAAAAAGTGCTCAATGTCTCTAATCAGGGAAATGCAAATCAAAACCACAGTGAGATATCAACTCATACCTGTTAGAACGGCTATTATCAAAAGATAAGAAGTAACTAGTGTTGGCGAGGATGTGGAGAAAAGAGAACCCATGTACTGTTGGTGGGGATGTAGATTGGTTTAGCCACTATGGAAACAGTATGAAGATTCCTCCAAACATTAGAACTACCATATGATCCAGCAATTCTACTTCTGGATATTTATCCAAAGGATATGAAAACACTAACTTGAAAAGATAGGTGTAAACCCCATGTACATTGCAGCTTATTTATAATATCCAAGACCTGAAAACAACCTAAGTGTCCCATCAGTAGATGAATGGATGAAGAAAATTGTGTTTGTGTGTGTGTACACAATGGAATATTACTTGGCCATAAAAACTTAGGAAATCCTGCCATTTGTGACCACATGGGTGGGCTTGGAAGACATTACACTAAGTGAAATAAGTCAGAGAAAGACAAATACTGTTTTTGTCACTTATATGTAGAATCTAAAAAAAATATTTTTTGGACTCATAACAGATTGGTGATTGTCGGGGCAGTGTCAGGGGATGGGTAAAGTGAGTGAAGGTGCTCGGAATAACATTAATAAGTCCTGGGCATATAATGCACAATGTGGTGACTACAGTTAAGTATATTTGATGCTAAGTTAGTACATCTTAAAAGATCTCATCACTAGAAAAAAAGTTTTATAACTGTGGTATGGGAGTTAACTAGACTTACTGTGGTGATCATTTTGCAATGTGTACATATATTGAGTCATGTTTTACACCTGAAACTAATAGAATGTTATATGTCAATTATATCTCAATTTTTTTAAACAGTGTGGTCAGGGTAGATTTCAGAAGGTAAGATTTGAGCAAAGACTTGAAAGGAGTTAGTGGACATTTGAGAGAAGAACATTTTTGAGGAAACATCTCGACTTTAGAGCAAAGGCCCAAAAGTAGGAGTGTCCCGCCATGTTTGTGTAACAGCAAGGAGGCTAGGTGGCTGGCGTAGAATGAGAGAGAATGGGACTAATGAGAAGTCCAGGCAGTGGGCCTTGGAGAGTGTTGGAGGACTGTGTCTTTCATGCCAAATGAAACAGGAGCAGAGGAGTAACATGGTCTTATTGTAATGGATCACTCTGATTGCAGAGCTGAAACTACACTGGAGGTCAATGATAGCACCTCTTAGAAGGCTTTTGCAGTAGTAGTGACTGAAGGTAGTAAGAAATTCTCAGATACAGTTTTGAGAAACTACTAATCAGAAGCTTTTTAATAAAAGCTATTTGCTGGGGCGCCTGGGTGGCTCAGTCATTAAGCGTCTGCCTTCGGCTCAGGTCATGATCCCAGGATCCAGGGATCGAGTCCCACATCGGGCTCCCTGCTCCGCGGGAAGCCTGCTTCTCCCTCTACCACTCCCCCTGCTTCTGTTCCCTCTCTCGCTGTGTCTGTCCAATCAATCAATCAATAAAATCTTAAAAAAAAAAAAAAGCTATTTGCTAAAAAAATTAATTTTATTCTTTCCTAGATATAAATCTCTTTAAAAATAGTGGGAAAGTATATATTTAAAGTGTACGTTGAATGTGCTTAAGGAGCTAAATATTCTTGTCTGTTTTCTCTTTTGTATTTTTGGAGAAAATGTTGTCAATGACCTGTAGAGAACAACATCTTAGGGTTCCTTCAAAACAAAAGATTTATAAAACTAGTGTTCAGCATAATTTTGTATAAAATTTGGTTTCTTAATACATTATCTCTATTTGTACAAACTTTGCCGCAGGAAATCTACAGAGAGTTGTCCAAAGGTAAAATAACATTATTGCCATGCCATTCTTGTGACAATTTATAGTAAATATATAGCAAATATGACATTTGCTTCACAAGATGGGAAATTAAAAGAATTGCTTGATATGTTTAAAAGGTACTGTGGTTACTCTGGGAGAGAAGAGTAAAAAATGAATGTCAGAATAATCTAACGCTAAAAACCTTCATTTTATCATGTAAACAGTGTTTAAATCAAGCCAGGACCACCTCATGTTCTAGTGGAGTCTGTGATTTGCCCATGTGGTTTTATTTTAAGAGCTAACACTTAAAGGCTTCCTCTTTCTCCTATTAATAGATACTAATTTCGGGTGCTTGGGTGGCTCAGTTGGTTAAGCGACTGCCTTCGGCTCAGGTCATGATCTTGGAGTCCCGGGATCGAGTCCTGCATCGGGCTCCCTGCTCAGCAGGGAGTCTGCTTCTCCCTCTGACCCTCCCCCCTCTCATGTGCTCTCTCTCTCAAATAAATAAATAAAATCTTAAAAAAAAAAAGATACTAATTTCTTCTAGATTAAGATTTTGCTTCTGTTAAAATGAATTTAGCCAGGGCACCTGGGTGGCTCAGTTAAGCAACTGCCTTCGGCTCAGGTCATGATCCTGGAGTCCCAGGATTGAGTCCCACATCGGGCTCCCTGCTCAGCGGGGAGTCTGCTTCTCCCTCTGACCCTCCCCCCTCTCATGTGCTCTCTCTCTCAAATAAATAAATAAAATCTTAAAAAAAAAAAAAAGATACTAATTTCTTCTAGGTTAAGATTTTGCTTCTGTTAAAATGAATTTAGCCAGGGCGCCTGGGTGGCTCAGTTAGTTAAGCAACTGCCTTCGGCTCAGGTCATGATCCTGGAGTCCCAGGATTGAGTCCCACATCGGGCTCCCTGCTCAGCGGGGAGTCTGCTTCTCCCTCTGACCCTCATGCTCTCTGTCTCTCATTCTCTCTCTCTCAAATAAATAAATAAAATCTTTAAAAAAAAATGAATATAGCCATAAGAATGGGTAACAGCAAAGCTGTTTTCACTCACTAATACCTTGTGGTAAATGTATTTACCAAAACTGCTAATTACCTAAAAAAAAAAAACCTAGAAATTGAGGATGAAAAAGGTAGGAATTAAACAGCTGAGGGCATGGGGATATATGCTGGGGTGTTCCAAAAATAGAAATTAAAGAAGTACACAAATTTATCACAATTAGTGTTTGGTTAGCAGCATGTATACTTAAAATAAGCAAATATTTTAGCATAGATAAGGAAAAACCCTTGTCTATCCTGGATATCAGGGGCTTAGGAATATATGCATCAAGTACAAAAGAAAAATGTTGAGTAAAAAATGCTTCTTTTTATTTTATTACTGAATATATTACTAAAATTTTTAAATGTTTAAGAGTAATTTTTTAAATGACCCTTTCAACCTTTTATATAAGCAAGCTCCTTTGATAATGCCAATTTTCTGTTTTGGGAGATGTTGCTTTTGGATTTATTATCTGATTTTATTTTATATTTTTCATATCTGGCAAGATTTTTGGTAAATTCAACAGTCTTTAGGAAGAATCAAATAATATATTTTAGGGGCTGACTATTCTAAAGTTAACTCTTCTTCCTTTCTCAGAATGAACTCTCTGATACACGTGCAAAGTTCCACGTACTTTTCCTTTTCTTTGTGTCTACAATGTTCTTCATCAGCGTCCTATCACTTTTCAGCTACCACTGCTGGCTAGTTGGAAAAAACAGAACAACAATAGGTAAGGAGATTAAAAGAAATATAAATGACTATGAAATCATGAGGACAATAGTCAGATGATAAAAAAGTGTAAAATCTGTATTAAGGTTAACTATGACTAGATAAGAACAGTGGGTACATAATGTAAAGTTTCAATATTTTGAAGGTTGAGGATGTGAGATTGGCATTTATATGCATTTTCAGTTGTGCATTGTATATAAAAGAACTATATAAATATTATACTTAAAAAATTATTTATTTATTTTAGAGAGCAAGAGCATGAGCAAGCAGGGGGGAGGGGCAGAGGGAGAGGGGGAAGGAGAGAAGCAGACCCCCTGCAGAGCATGGAGCCTGATGCAGGGCTCAATCTCATGACCCTGAGATCATGACCTGACCTGAAACCAAGAGTCAGTCACTTAACAGACTGAGCCACCCAGGCACCTCAATATGAATTTTAATAAATAAGAGCTGTTCTCTGCATTTATACAGTGCCTTTTCAAAAATCATCTATAGGGGTGCCTGGGTGGCTCAGATGGTTAGGCATCTGCCTTCAGCTCAGGTCATGATCCCAGGGTTCTGGGATCGAGCCCCACGTCGGGCTCCTGGCTCACCAGGGAGCCTGCTTCTCCCTCTCACTCTGCCTCTCTCCCTGCTCATGCTCTCTCTCTGTATCTCTGTGTCTCAAGTGAATAAATAAAACCTTAAAAAAAAAAAATCATCCTATAGTGGCGCCTGGGTGGCTCAGTCGTTCAGCATATGCCTTCAGCTCAGGTCATGATCCCAGGGTCCTGGGATTGAGCCCCACATAGGGCTCCCTGCTCTGTGGGAAGCCTGTTTCTCCCTTTCCCACTCCCCCTGCTTGTGTTCCCTCTCTCGCTGTGTGTCTCTCTGTCAAATAAATAAATAAAATCTTTAAAAAAATAAAATCATCCTATAAAGGTGTAGACAGTAGGTTTACATGTTATATGGAGGTTCATTCTCAGAACGCAAAAAAAAAAATTTAAATCATTACAGCTTATCTTTTATTTTTTCTAAAGATTTTATTTATTTGAGGGGCGCCTGGGTGGCTCAGTCGTTAAGCGTCTGCCTTTGACTCAGGTTATGATCCCAGGGTCCTGAGATCGAGCCCTGCATCGGACTCCCTGCTCGGCAGGAAACCTGCTTCTCCCTCTCCCACCCCCCTGCTTGTGTTCCTGCTCTCACTGTCTCTCTCTCTCTGTCAAATAAATAAAATCTTAATAAAAAAAAGATTTTATTTATTTGAGAGACGGAGAGCACACCCGCATGCAAGCAAAGGGGAGGGGCAGAAGGAGAGGGAATCTCAAGCTGACTCTGCACTAAGTGCAGAGCCCACTGCCAGGCTCAGTCTCACAACCCTGATATCATGACCTGAGCTGAAATCAAGAGTTGGACCCTCAATCGACTGGGTCACCCAGGTGCCCTTACAGCTTATCTTTTAGCTAAAATATGTTCTTTACTTTTTTCCCCACCTTTGATTACACACTGGTGTGTTCCATGATTGAGGCTAAGGAGTAGTGTTTTTAACATGGTTAATCATTTCCATCTTTATGTCAACTATATCACTAATATCAGCATTTATTTCCATATTTTGCTGCTTTTTTAAAGTGAAATACAGGGGAAGAATTCAGTAAAGTATTAAAATAATTGAACAAATATTTCCTAAATAAGAGTGGTGTGGCATTGGCTCAAACTAAGCTATTAGCCTGTAAGCAGCCACTGTGCTATAATTGAAATATTTAGGCACTGGCTAATGTAGCAGGATACGAAATATGGATTTGTCACATTGTTTCACAGGAAAGTCAAAGACTCCTTGCCATCTAAAGCCATGTGTCTGCCAGGAGAATTGGAGGCAGATTATAATACATAAAGATGAAGACATTTTAGGGAGACTTTTAGATATGTATATTTGTATTATTTTAACTTGGTGTCTTACTGTGTCATGAAAAAGCTTGATGGGCTCCAGGGTAAGAATTTCTAAGCCCTTTCTTCTGCAGCTCACTCTCCATTGTGGAGCTCTCCTCCAGTTCCATCATGCCTTCATCCCTTTTCTGTGCAAATAAACTTTCTTGTATCTAGTAATTAATTTGTTATCCTTGTCACAGAGTATCCTGCCGTCCATCCTCTTACCTTTACTCATCAATGATGAGTAAGCTTACTTACATCATAAAAGGCAGCTTACATGCAAAGTCTAGCCCTTACGAACTATGCCAATTAAAAAGGAAGAGATTTCACATAGAAAAGCTGATTTCTTTTCAAAAATTGATAAATCTGGTAACAGTGGGCCCATTTTCCTCTCTGGCATCCTTCAGTTGGAACTGAGTAGTAGTCAACTGCTTTAGATGGGAGCTTGAACGCTTTAATTTGCCACAGTTCCAAGCCTGCTTCATTTCTTGCCCAGCCCCTTAGTTATGAGAGAGGAGTGCTTCATGGGAAACCCATTGTTCTCTTTAAGCAGTGTTCTTCAGCTTTTTTTGCCAGTGACTACAGTGAGAAAGGCATCATTTGTATTGTGACCTAGTGCATGCACACGTTTATAAAATTATATAAATAAAATAAGCAAAAATTTTACAAAACATCATTAATCTCTTCTATGTGCGATGTACTCTAATATTTTCTGTTCTAGTCCGTTAAAAAGAAATGCTGGTCGCAAAAAAAAAAAAAAAAAAAAGATGTGAAAAACACCTATTAAGGTATTTTAACCCTTATTTTGAAAAAACTACTCTGGCACACCACTTCCTTTACAGCTCACCTTCCACACCCCTGGCCCTAGGCTGTTTCTCCACTGCTCCTTCCAGAGTTATGTTCTTCTGTCCTTTGAGGTATCACTTCTACCCTTCTCCGTAACTGTCCCCTACCTACCTTGAGACCATTTCCCCAATTAAAGAGTTTCTGTATTCAAACAAATGCAATCATCCCAAACAAGCAAGCTGGTCCCTTTGACGCTCATGGCCAATCATTCCCATAAACTAAACATTGAACCTTTTAATCTCTTGGAACTGAAGAGCCCCTGAAATTGTCAACTTGAACTTTCCATTCTCTGACCACTCATCATCCTTGCAGCTCTCCTTTTCTGTACTCAACTGTCCCAACCATTCCTTTCCCTTCCGGTCTCATTTCTCCCCTTTTCGATTCTAGATCCTGTTACAAATGACTTTAACAACTCTTGACAACACTCTCACACTATACCTGTCCTGGCTTTCTCCTGTAATTCAGTTGCTGATCCATGACCTGGGTTATTCCAGCTCTCCATTTTCTCCACAAGTACATCGGGGTTGTAGAAAGCTGGGGAAGGCAGTCTCACTCCCACAGCGATTGGTGCACCTACACGTTTAAAGTCTCAGACCTCACTTGGGTCCTCTGCTCTATTTGGCAGTCATGTCATGTGGTTCTGAAAAAACTAGAAGTTGTCACAAGTAAATTCTTATCTTCTCCCCTTTAAAACCTCACACAGACATTTCTCCTTTCAAACCCATCACTGTCACTCTGCCTCTAACTTCTGAGGACAAATGTCTTTTCTGGTATCTAAGGTTAATCTTCAGAACTCTTCTAGAGGCTGTCTCATTTCTTCTGCCCTTACAGCTTATCTTTTAGCTAAAATGTGTTCTTTACTTTTTTTACTTTACTTTTCTATATCATCAACCTTTCCCAATTCCTCTCTCCCTGGCTTTTTATCCTTAGCTTATAAAACATGCTAAAATAAATTGTATTTTTACATAAAGAAAAAAAACTTTTTCTTGTGAAATGTGTATCTTTCTCTAGCCTCCACTCTACATCACTTAACAGCCAAACTTGAAATAATCGTCTCTGATCACCATCTGCTTCTTTATCTGTTATTTGTTGTTCAAGATCATGCTCACATACCATCACCCCCATTCACACATGTATATCACAGTGCAGTTTTGTTAGACTTTGTTAGACTGTGGATTCTTTGGTAAGAATTTCATCTAATTTACCTTTGGATCTCAAACACCTGGTACTGTGCCATTAGGCACATAGTAAGAATTTCATAAGTAATGAGTGAAGTTGCAAGAGTTAGCATATCTTTTTAAAAAGGTGAGATATAGTGAACACACTTTAGTAGATTTTTAGTAATATTAGATAATTGTTTTCACATTTTCATTTTATAAAGGTGATGAAATACTCAGAGGTGTTATTTTTTTCCCAAATAAGTTTCAGGAATTTATCTTTTAATTATTACAAATATCTTATTTATTTTAAATTGTATTTATATAATTTTGATATCAAAGATATAAAGCAAGAAAATTGCTTTATCTTTATCTTCCATCGTATAATTTTTTAAATAGATTAACTCTTTTTTTATATATATGTACATATAACAGAATCATTCCGCTCACCCACATTTTCATATGGACCTGATGGAAATGGTTTTTCTCTTGGATGCAGTAAAAATTGGAGACAAGTCTTTGGTGATGAAAAGAAATACTGGCTGCTTCCAATATTTTCAAGGTAATGTACAAAATGCAGGTCTCGGAAATTACAGAATCTGTGATATTCTGTCTCTCTGGTTAAATGTCTTAAGATTCAGAGAATACAGTATATAATGACATCCTTATGAGCCTTGAGAATGAAAACTCAGAACATCTTGATTATATAAAATACTTTATTTTTCATGTTTTTTATTAAATTCTCCCAAAAGAGAGTTTGGGCATATATTTGAATGGAAAGTAGAAAAAAAATTATTCATAAAAATAACAATCACTCTTTTTCCTTCAAGATGAAAATAAGTTGTTTGAAGTAGAGAATCATAAGAATTTGTACTTATTCGCTATATCTTCAAAGATTCTATCACAGATATGTATTCTGTTGTGTCTTAAAAGAAGACCCAACATATAATGCAATTTTTAACTTCAAATGTAAATGAAAGTATATGCTTGAGATGATTCATAGTTTCCTTTTCTCCCAAATTCCCAGCCATCTTAGGCCATCTATATATCAAAGTCATTACAGAAAAGTAAAAAATATTTGAAATTCAAGTGACATATTTATAAATGTTACGGGTTTTTTCCCATTGTTTAGCTGTATTTCCTATATTTTTGTCTGAAAATAACATTTTGCTTTCACTTTTGAAAGACATTTTTGCTTGGCATATAATTCTAGATATTGCTTCACCATCTTCTGTGTTACATTTTTTCTGACAAGAAGTTTGCACTCATTCTTTTTTTTACTCTATATGTAATGTGTCTTTTTTTCACTGGGTGCTTTTAAGATATGCTTTTTTTAAAAATTTTTTATTGTTATGTTAATCATATATTACATCATTTGTTTTTGATGTAAGATATGCTTTTTTAGCACTAGTTTCATGAAGTTTGATTATGATGTGCCTTGGTATATAGTTTTCTTCATGTTTCTTATGCTTGGAATTGGTTGAACTTCTTGGAACTGTGATTTTATAACTTTCATCAAATTTGAAGAGTATTTTAACCATTATTTCTTTAAATACTTATTCTGTCATCCCCACCCCCCTTCCCCATTACTATAGACTCCAGTTACATGTATATTAGTACACTTGAAGTTGTACCACAGCTCCCTGATGCACTGTCCATTTTTTTTGTTCAGTCTTTTTTCTGTGTTTCATTTGATAGATCCTATTGCTGTACCTTTAAGTGCATCAATCTCTTCTGTGTACTTTATCATCTCCTGTATTACAAGGTTTTTCCACTCTGTCTGGATAGAAAACAGACTAGTATTTTTCAAGATTATTTTCTCTATACTGAGATTTCAGTGTTGACTGGTTTTGTTTTGTCTTGTTTTTTCCTCTTTCTTTAAAGATGTTGTTCCATTAACTTCTGGCTTGCCTTTTTTTTTTTTTTTTTTTGACAAGAAATCAGCCTCACTCTTATCTTTATTCCACTGTTTGTAAACTACTGTGTCTTTTTTTGACCGTTGGCTACTTTTAAGATTTTATCTTAAAAGCCATTTGATGATTTATTTATTTATTTATTTATTTATTTGGTGGTTTCTTTGTGTTTATCCTCTCTAGGGTTCATTAGGATTCTTGGATCTGTGAATTTATAGTTTTCATCACATTTGAATAATTTTTGTTATGTCTTCGCATGCTTTCCCTCCACTGGTTTTGGGGGCACTCTTAAATATATGTATGTTAAATTGCTTGATTGTGACCCACAGGTCATTGCTGTTCTTTGCTCCGCAGGCCCTATCTTTTTTCTGTCTGCTAAGGTTTGGATAGTTTCTGTTGCTGTCTGTAAGTTCATTGATCTTTTCTTTTATGATGTCTGCTCTGCTGTCAAGCTCATCTAGTGAATTTTCATTTCAGATATTGTATTTTTTAGCTCTAGAAGTTCAGTTTGGTTCTTTTTTTATATCTTAAGTTTCTTTTCTCATATCCATTTTTTTCCTGTTAATTCACAGACATATTTATAATCACTATTTTAAAGTATTTGTTTCAAATTTTCATAGTCATTTCTAATTCTTTTCTATTAACAGTTTTTTTCTTAGTTGTGGATCGCATTTTCCTGCTACTTTTCATGCTAGTAATTTTTGATTGGATGGTAGACATTTTGAATTCTGTGTATTAAATTTTGCTCTCTCCCTTTGGCAGTTACTTGTGTTTTAGCTTGGTCCTTTTGAGGCTTTTTAAGCCTAGATTCACATGTGTAGCTTCACATTCATCAAAACACTCCAGTAAAATGCTGTGCACATTGTTGTTACCCTTTCTTGCATATATCTCCCTCTTCCTCAGCTCTATCCGGTAGATTCAAGCTACCTCAACTTCTTGAAACGCCCATCTCTGTCACCTCAATTCATTGAGACTACCTTGCTCTACTTTTTTCCCCTGGTGGTGCTCAGGTCCTGGCAGAAAGCTGGGACTCACTTGGTTGGTTTCTCTTTTTTCAGAGACCACAGTTCTGTGTTTGCCTATTTGGAAAACAGTTATTGTATATACTGTTCGGTTTTCTGATTGTTCATGATGAAAGGTCACATTTATCAGTTAATCCATCTTGGCTGGAAATGAAAGTCCCTGTTTTCATGATTTTGGTATTTTTAAAATGTGAAATTAAGGTATGTCTGTACTTTTTTTTAGATTGTAAACGTCTTGAGGGCAGAAGTTTTCTTCTGTTTTGTTCACTGCTATATCCCTAGTCCTAATAATAGTACCCAGGGCATCCCATAGGCATTTAATAAATATTTGTCAAATGAATAAATATTTGGAACTTACACCTTGAATTTCAGTTTGAGCCTTTATGACGTCTTAAATGATTGTGATGAGTAGGTCAGTTACCAAATATTTGCTTACCTGTGTTTGAGGTATCATAATCTTAATGGGCATTATAATCTTTTTTTAAGAGTTTTATTTATTCATTTGAGAGAGAGAAAGAGAGAGCATAAGCAGGGGGCATGGCAGAGGAAGAGGGAGAAGCAGGCTACCCACCAAGCAGGGAGCCTGATACCGGTCTCAATCCCAGGACTCTGGGATCATGACCTGAGCCAAAGGCAGACACTTAACTGACTGAGCCACCCAGGCACCCCAGACATTATAATCTTAATAGTCCTGAAAGATGCTGTTTTTAAATATATGTAAATTATAAGAGAAGACAGTTTATTTCTTCAGTGAGGCTAGTAACCCTCTAAATTAGAAAATTTTAAGAATTATTTTCTGAAATGACAAGTTATAATAATTTCTTTATACTATGTTTTTGAAGAATGGTTGTTGAATTTGACCACCTTGATTTAAGTTAATATGATTTAAATTATTACTGATATTTTTCATTATGCAGCTTGGGTGATGGTTGCAGTTTTCCAACTCGCCTTGTGGGGATGGATCCAGAACAAGCTTCTGTTACAAATCAAAATGAATATGCTAGAAGGTGTGCTTCTTATCATTAAGTTTTTCATTATTCATTATAAAGCAAACTGTGTGTGTGTCATACATACATATCTGATAAATACAGTAATAATTTATAGGTCAACATAGATAAGGAAAGAAATTCTATGTAAATTTTTTTTTAACAGAGAGCTAATATGTATATGTACCTAACATGCTTAGGATAACCATATTTTTTTATCATCCAAACCAGAACACTTGGAGAATAAGAAAGAGAATGCTTGCTATTAATCGTTGAACCAGGACAATCACATATAACTGGAAATGTCTGGGCAAACCAGGAAACATGGCTTTCCTAAATACGCTACATCTTTCTAGAAACTAAGACATTCTTTCAGGATTTGATTCTTGGTTTATATCCACTATATTTTTTTCAAAGAAATTAGTCATACTATCCACCATTATATTTTGATAAACAGATTTAAACTGTAGTGTAAAAATAATATTAATGAGGATTTCAAAAATACAATATAAAATTTTTTCTCATTCATTCATCTTAGAAGATACTTTTTCAGTATTTGCATGGCAAGCAAACCAATTCATAAATTAAAAGAAATAGTTCATTTTAAATGAAATTTTAAAGAAGACAGAGATACTTCTGTCAAACAGTCGAAATTTATTTAGGACAGAAATAAATTGTGGGGGAGGAGGGGTTATAAATTCCAAGCCATCTATTAGTATCAGAACATAGACCTTCAAACCTACAGCCTTAGGACCTTAGAACTCTTAACACTTATTGTGAGTCTGAACAAGTCATTTAAACTGTGTGAGACTCAGTTTCCAGCTCTGTAAAATGAAGATAACCATACTTACCTCCAAGGGTTATTGTGAAGGTTGACATAATGTGTATAAAGCACCTAGCACAGTGTCTGGCCCATAGTAAGTACACAAGAAATACTAGTTCCCTTTTCCTTCTTTTGTTCCTCCATTCCCTCCTTCCCTGGATCTCTTAGCAAGAAAAGTAAGTCTACGCTAAATCACTAAATCATTTTTTCCCCTTAGATCTAAACTGCAGAGGTAGAAAGCAGAAAACTTGGGAAATGACAGGTAATTTTTTTGTCCTGGCCACAGACATAGATCCTCACCTTGTGCTACTTTACAGCTCTTGATTAACACGTTTTAAAAGTTTCACACCAGCCTCTGAAGCTTTTTTCTTTTGTCTAATTGTTTTCATTGGCACTGCTGGAATATAGATTCTTGGGTTTAGAGAGCCATTCAGTTGGGGGTCGGGGGCATATTTTTCTTTTGAAGATAGAGTTTTTTTAGAGTGCTGAGATCTCATGAGTTGCCCTCACATATTTAGGAGAAGGAATACTAATTTGCTGCTTATTAATTAAGTATCCTTAACTGAGCGTTAAACTATTTACTGAATTATTTCTTCCTCTTTTCAGTATTGGCTCAAATCAACCCTTTCCTATCAAACCGCTTAGTGAATCAAAAAACCGATTGTTGGACAGTGAATCTCAATGGATAGAGAATGGATCTGAAGAAGGCACTGTCAGATCAGGTAATACTTGTCATTTGAAAACAGTGCTTTTTCTGGTTAAAATGAAGATCAACCAGATTTAACAAATACGTAAAAATCAAAACAACATGATATTTTAAAATACTAAGATATGTGAGACTTTTTAATAAAATATCTTACAAATAGGGTGTCAGTGTTTATTGGTAGTTTTTATGGAGAAAGAGGTTTGAGAAGTGTAGTGGCTACTACTGTGTTTTGTTCTGTTCAGAGTTGGGATTTCCTTTTGTTACCCAGCCACATATTTCTTTACCTCAGATATAGAAAGTTCTTTGGACATTCACTATTCTGAATAACATTTAAACAAGGTTATTCTTTAGCATCTTAACTTTTGCTTATTTGAAAATAATTTTTGAAATGCATTGTAGTCTTTGCTACCTTAGTATAAAAAGAATGCACCAAATACATTTTAACCTTTTCTTGGTGACTCAATCATTCCATGAATTGTGAATGCGTTATAGAACAGTTGATAAGACAGAAATGGTCTTTCAAACAGATCGGGTTAATAACATAGCCTGGCCACCTAACAAGCATTATAGCCTAAAATATATGCATGGCGGTTTTCAACAGCACTAGCCATAACATTGTCATCATCTTGCACTGTGAGAAAATGGTTTGGACATTCAGATCAATTGGTACCAACTTGAGGAAATACCCTAAAACTTGAAAACTTCCTGTCGGAATTTCTGATTTTTTTTTTATTCTCTTGAATTGGTATCATTAGGATCTTCATTAGGATCGTTAGACCCCGTGTAGGTCAAGGGAAAAATTCATTTCATGGGCTTTGTAATTATTGTTGCTGAACATCTTTAAAAGCCAATGGACATTTTTACAAATATAAGCATAAAAGCAGACTTTTTAGCTCTTAGCACTCCTTTACTTCTGGGTTCTCCAAGTGGATATTGGTTGACACTATAAGCCTATTTAGTGTTTACATAAGAGTTGCTTTTACTGTAATCATCAATTTTACCAATTAGCCAGAAACTTAATACTTCTTTTTTTTTGTCCTGTCATATATAATTATGTGCTTACAGGGACAAATAACCATGTTACAGTGGCAATAGAAAATTGAGTACCACTTGTTCATAACTAACCATTTGAATAAGAGCAAGGTAAGACAGTATAAAGGTAATTTCCTTGAACAAATGCAGTTATTTGCATATTTTATAATTTCAAAACAATTTGCAAGTCAATTTTTTTTACTCTTTTAATTATATCAGCAAAATCAGGTAGTTCAGAAGAGATTGAAAGGTAACAGCTGCTTAAATCCCATTTTTTCTTACCACTCCTAGTGCAATCTTTATAAATACGTGTTGGTAGATTAATGAAGAAACTAAAAAACGGTTTGGGTTGATACGTGGACAACTAATCTTTTCAGTAAACAGTGTCATGTTAATTAGTTTAAGAAAGAAGAGTGACTAATTAGGGTGCAGAAAAGACTGAAGAGGTTCACCAGTATGATTTAGTTGGAAAAGATAAAACAAGAGCAGTTTACTGTAGCCAGCCAGCCACACTTATCTGCTATTCTCAATCTGGCCAGCCCCGAGACAGTAGCCAGAGGAAATTAATTTAAATAGCAATCAAGGAAGTTCCAAACAGATTAAACATAAACTGTAGTATCAGCAGTGAGTAATGTAACTAAGTTGAATTTTGAGGGATATAGTGAATTCTCTGTCTCTCCTGATACTTCAAAACACTGTCTGTTTAACTTAGGAGCTAGCTCAGTGACTCTTTAGCATTTTAGGCAGCTATTAGATTTTTTGAAGTCTTCCTTATAATGTGTATTGGTTGTCTTTTGCTCCACAACAAATTACCACAAACTTAGCAATTTCAGACAACGTCCATTTATTACCTCAGTTTTTCTGTGTCAGGAGAGTTCATTTTTTTCAAAGAGTTCTCATCTGGAGTCTCAATTAGGGGAACGTCTGCTTCCTTGCTCAGCATTTTCCATTAGCTTTCAGTTCCCTACAAAGGACCCAGAGCCCATGTCCAAAGTAACAGCCAGAGCCTAAGACCTAGACTGAATTGGAACAGCGCTCTCAGTGGGGGCTTGTGTGAGGCTGGACTCCGAAAATGAGTGGTGATTTTATCGTGTGATGATCATGTCGCCAGAACTGTAGCTGTGGTATAGTCCTGGTTTTAGGATTCTTAATGTGGGCAGGATAATGTCTGATGTGTGGTTGTTGAAAATCTCAGTGACCTGTAAGTGTTGCTCTGGGTATTTCCCCATCTCCTGTAGCAGTCTTATGAAGGGGTAGATAAGATATCTCTTCAGATTATGTCCAAATTAACAGTAAGGGAGAACTGTAAGAATCTACCTCTTTTAAAATGCTCTCTTGATTGCTTCAGAAGAAGAAAGTCAGAGATATCACTGATTTACTGTTTATAAAAATCTTTGTTATTATTACAATATTAGTAGTAGTAAAATATTTATTCTCTGTCTTTTTATTTTAGCAGCTTTATACCTTAGCCCACAGAACCATTTAATAAATCTTTATTTTCAGAAATATAAAATCAAGTTTTAACCAATAACTTCAGTTGTTTCTGATTTTGTAGGTTTATAAAAACATATTATGGACTGATATTTTCAGCTTTATTTACAAGAAAATGGTCAATGGAATGAAATAATTGAAGTATAACAGAAGATATATTTTTTAAAAAGGAAGCCTTTGTACAGATTGCCAGATCCACAGAAGAAGCATTACTCCAGAGCAGAAAGATGCCTTAATCTTAAATACACCCATTTGTGCTACATCAACTTACTGCTACAAAAGTGACTTAATTTTACTTTGGAAATAATACTTACCTGTTATGAGATGCTGTACTATGAGCTATCAAGTCACATGTTAACATGGCATATGTATTTTTTTGACACCTGAGTTACATAATTAGAGTGTTTCTTAGTATCCATATAAAGTTTCGTTCTGAAACACAAGCTGAAAAGTTGTCTTAACTGAAGTACATGTAGGGCAGTATGATGGCTTAAGGTGAATAATAATATCCATTTACTGTTGCTTGTACTGTGTAAGGAAGAGAAAATAACTTTTTTTTATTGGGTGTTTGCTAATTTATAATTACTGTTTTATACTTTTCAACATTTATAATAAAGTTTTTTATTGTTGGCTATAAAATAACACTCAGAAAGATTCAGATATCTAAATATAATTATTTAAAACATGGAGCACATTTGTATAATTCATTGATGGCTTAGTTCTAAGCGTTAATACAACCATGAAATGTAGTGTTGTGCCTGAGGCTTAAAGGAAACTTGGCAGTATAGGAAATAGGTTCTCTCTGCTTTTAAATTACTTTTTTGTTGAACTTTCATGGGTATTTTTATGGGCAGGGAGACACAAAGGCAAATGTGCTATAGAAATATTGGACACAGTCAGAATAGTGGCAGTGGCTAGAAGAAAAGTAAAGAGGAAGATGGGCAGGTATTGTAAGCTGTTAAAAGTTATTTCTGGTCCCAAGGTATTTAAAATGCAACATGCTATTGACTTTCAAATGTCAATTTAGGCGTTTACTAGAAATTACTTTGAAACTTTTTCCGGTATTCCTATAACAGCTTAAACAGTTACTTGAAAGGCAGTTTGAACTAGGGTAAAACTGCTTAGTGTAATTCCGCTTTCTGGAAAGAAATTCTAACCTAAGTGGTCATTTAAGATTTCTTGTCTGTGAGCAGTGAATTCCACTTTTACATGAAAAATTTTAAATCTGACTTCCTAAACACCAACCCCTTTCTGCCTGGTAGACCTACATCTCCTTTTCCTTTTGAAATGCAATCTAAGTGACAGGAATTGTTGCATTAATTCTAAGGGAAAATACTGTATCCTGTAAAGGAGAAACAAGGTAGAAATGTTACTCCTCACTTATCCTGTTTAGTCAAATATACACACACAAACCAAAATGATTGATTGCTTCCAGTATTGGGTAGAGATAAATCTTAACCAGCATCTGTAAGTATCAACCATTACAGTTTCCCTATCTGTAAAATGGAATTGGGAGGAAAGGGTGTTATGTATGAGTTGGACTGGATGACCTCACATTCTTTGATTCCTAATTTTGCAAAATTAACCTTACATTTCATTCATCCAACAAATATTTTCAGAGTACCTTCTGTATGCCAAACATATGGTAGGGATAGCTCTATAATTTCCTAGTGTAGCATAAATTTTATAGTCCGCTCTTCCAGATCTTCAGTTCGTAGGACTTGTCTAATTCCGTTGGCTATACTAATATTAGATTTTAAAAGGAAGTTATGTTTTTTTTTCCCCCTTTGAGCCAAAGGAATGAGTTAGCTTTGAAAATATAGTTTGGAATACTATTATTATGATTCTTCTGTCTTTATTTCAACTTTGTAGTCCTAATAATCTTGACTCTAGAAAACTGAGAGTTAAGGGATAACAAAATATCACTTCATTTTGGCATTTTGTGTATTATAAGGAAATTGTGAATGTTTAAACCTACTTGACTACTTTCAGAATTGTTCTCCTGGTACTTTTTGTGAGTATTTCTACATTTAGATCAAAGGATTTGCATGCACCTGATTAACAGTTGAGGAAACATAAATTTCCCCTTTAACCTATCCAGGCACTTTTGTGGTGGTGTATCTTTCTCTTTTAATTTGTATTTCACTGTCATCTTTAATAGCATAGCAAACACCTTTTCAGAAATTTTCACTTAAAGCCTTTGCTTTAATTTATGGCCAACATTTTGCCACATTCTAAATACTTGGCTGATTTATTCATACATATTAATGGTCATTCAACAAGGGCCTACAAACTGCATGGGAGTCAGGGCAAGGCTGCCTCTTTGGTATTTCAACTGGTATTGATTAGCTCTATCAACTCTTTGTGGGGGAAAGGTCAAAATGAAGGCCTTCAAAATGTATTAGTACTATCTTTGGTCTGTCAAACACTTTGAAGAGTTGTGGTGTGATATTTAATGAAAAGTTGAATTTCAGGGCTTGCCATTGCCATTAAAGACAAAGTCGACAGGAGTCTTGGTTTTACCTGGGTACAGATTTACTTGAATATTCAGTACCTGAGGCATCTGACCAATATCACTTTGCCAAACCAAAGAGCAGCTGCAGTACAGTAGTTATTGAACATGAACACGTTTACAGAGTTTAGTTCCATGATTTTTAAAAACCTTTTTACATATGGAATGGTTTTGATCCAATGTGTCTTAGGTGAATTTAACTGTAAGATTAGTTTAAATCAAATATGCAATGTTTACTTGAATTTTATTTCTTTTAGAAAGATTTTGACTATGTTTACAGGATTGTTCAAATTAAAGATTATCAGACACATGAGATGTCCATTCAGTAATCTTTAAAGCAAATGTATATTAAGGGCTTAGTGTTAGGATCTGTATATTTGGGGCACCGAATAGACAGTGACTTACAAATATGTTTTGCTTACATTTTGTTCTAGGACTAGCACTGCTATCAGTGGAAACTATTTTTAAAATAACTAATCTGTTATTAAGAAATTAATCATATTTTTGCATTTCAGCCAAAATAAAGAACCATATCTGATAATTTGTAAGACATAGGTAATATGTAAGCCTGAAATCCATGTGTTTCATATGATCTGAACTGTATTTTCCAATCTAAATTAAAAATGCAATATAGATTCAGAAAGTTCCATATTTTTCTAATGACTTCACTTTATATTGTTTTGTTGGGTTGCATAAAGAGGCAAGGAATTGTATTTGTATTAAAAGATTAAGAAAACTATTAGTCAAGTTTATTATATTTGTACATGATTGCAGATGAGGCTATGCCCATTTAAAAGAAAAGATGGACACTATTTTAAAGTGATCTTTAATAATGTTTTTATAGAAACAAATTTGAAATACAGTTTATTTTGGTTGTCTTTACTTATCAAGTACTGTAAGTCCTGTATTTGTTTCTCATAAGTATAATCCTGGACCACGACTTAATGTTAACTCTTTGCTTTGTCTTTTGGATGGCCTAACCTACATTAACATGAAGGCTGAACATTTTTAAACTTTTTTTTCAAAAATCATAATAATGATTTACTTTATTAATAAACAAAATCAAGTCCTGAAAGAACAGTTTTTTTGTTGTTGTTGTTATAAAGTGGTATTTACCAAATGAGAGAATAACTATTATTTTGGTCATCTTGAAAATTTGGTAAAATAGTGTTGAGAGAATTAGCTAATAATTTGGGAGTAACCACATCTAAGACAGGTACTATTTGGGTTCAGCAGTGTTTTAGTTTATGTAGGCCCGAGGTATGGATTGCTTTATTGAAATAGGATTTAAAGTTGCTTTCGCTGAACATAAGTTGATTTTCAATTCAAAAGTCACTTTAGGATTTTAAGTATCTTTGAAACATTGTAAGAGTTGTTGAATTATGGCTGTCAAAATGCCGAATAATGGGTTTTATCTTGTGTAGAATTCTTTTCGACATTTGTGTTCTAATTCCCTTCCAAGTCAACGAAGTTTTGATATTTGAAGCTGCTGGATAAAACAGGAAGGCTGTGAGAGCTGGGACTCCCAGCGTTTAGACTAGGAGAATTTCAGAACATTCGCAGGAACCAGTAGAGGCCAGTAGAGATGAAGCAACCTTTATGTTTTGTTTTTTTGGAAAGCAGAGGGTAGTTTAGAGCACTGTGTTTGGGGTAGGAAGGAAGATAGACTACAAACTGGCCAAAAGGCCGTTTTGACACCCAAAGCACTAATGACATCACGTTGGCTTTACTTTTCTCACTTCTCATAAGCTAACTTTTCGGAACCGTTCTGGAAAAGTTGAGTGATGTTGGCCTCTTTTACATGTCTTACACTCATGCACCCCAGAATCTAGAGGGATGAAAACTAACATTCAGTTTTTCTTCTGTGTAACATGTTTTT
Organism: Eumetopias jubatus; assembly: GCF_037043125.1. Lineage (NCBI taxonomy): Eukaryota > Metazoa > Chordata > Mammalia > Carnivora > Otariidae > Eumetopias > Eumetopias jubatus. Next base: position 115,702,004 of record NW_028274809.1, on the reverse strand, counting down.
ATGGATGTTTTAACACTCCCATGAAGTTAACCTCATTTTCTTTAACCCTCCATATCAGTGCCTTCCATCTGATATAGAGGATTTAAGTGCTGTTTCCACTCCTTGATTTACCAGCTGTTGTTCTTCAAGCAAGAATGTCACCTCTCAGCCCATTCTCCAGTAAGGTAATTCTCTTTATCCAGGATTTCCAATCCAGAGGCATGCTTTCATCACACTTCCCCGTGACTCCAAACCAGGGTAGGGCTCTGTGCTGCCCAAAGGGCCACACTATTATTACTAATTTAATTTAGCCATATATTGGTCACACATACTTTCAAGTCAACTCCCTAGATTATAAATTCTTGAGGACTTTTTTTGGTACTAACTACCCACAAAATGAACACTGAAGTTCAGAAAAGAATTGTAAGGAATTTTATGTTCATTACTCTGTCATGTCCCAAGTTCTCAAAGAAAAGTGAGCATCATAACCTATAAAATTATCCCAAACTTGAAAAAGATTTGTCAAACAATCCTTGACACATTTTAGTGGAAGTTTAGATTTATGCTGCAGTATCATTGCAGAGCAGTTTGGCAATATCAAGTTTTCAAATGCCCATATTCTCTGACCTACTTTGGGGAATTTCATAGATTTACTTCTACACTATGAGCAGTACATAAAGACACTAGTTGCAGAGCTGTTTAAAACAACAGAAGACTGGAAACAGCATGTCCTACCGCCGTTTATGGTGGCAGAATGCAAGAGAATATCTGAAGGGGTACACGAACTATTAGTAGGGTTGCCTCCAGAGGAAATGAGGGGTCAGGAATAGGTTACATTTCACTGTTTGCCCTTTCATACTATTTTATTTTTATGTTGTGTGTACATGTTACTTTTGGGAAAAAGAAAAATGGGTTAGGCATTCTATAGATCAGTGAGGGAGAAATAGGTTGGTTGAGATGTGATGCTGGACCTGTGTGCCAGCCATCTGGGAAAAAATGAAGTTGCTGTATCCTTCACACCCTACATCAGGACAAATTCCAGTTGGCTCATGAACTTAACAGAAAATGAAAACAAATACTGCAGAAAAAGAATGGGTAACAAGTTCTATAATGGGCTAGGAAAGGTATTTCTCAGTGGGCACAATACTGGTGGTCATGAAGAAAAACAGATTTGAGTACATGCAAATTTAAGAGGAAAACTAGCACTAATAGGAAAAAAGGGAGGTAGAACAAGAAGAAATTCACAAAAGAAATAGGGATCAATAATAGGATATAAAAAGATGCTTGGCTTCATTAATTAAGGAAACACAAGTGAAAACACTGATGAGATTATTTTTGCCTAAGATGGGCAGTAGCCAGTGTTGCTGAGGATATGGGCAGAGAAGCATTTTGGTGGGAATGTAAAATGGCCTAACTTCACTACAAAAGTAATTTGGCAATATATGTCCAAGTTTCACTGTGCATAATCTTGGTACTGGCCACTGTACTCAGGAGTTTATATAGAGATATGCACATAGGCTGGGTGTTTGAGAGGCTTTTGGAAAAGCAGCACATGTTCCTTTATAGGGAATCAGCTAAATTATGTTACTCTTTTCCAGAGACTACAATGAAGCCATTTAAAGAAGGTTTTGTATAGCTATATACATAAAAACTGAAGTATCTCCATGGGAAAGATCTCGAAGACATTACATATATAGTATGATCCCAACTAGAGCTTTCAAAGTACATGTTGTGTACCTGTGTGTTCAAACTCAGCCTATTTTTGAGCACCTGCTCCAGAGGATGGGTGAGTGCTGGGACCAGAGGGAGCATAGAGCCACAGCCTGCCCTGCCTTCCAGGGCTAACTGGGGGGGGGGGGGGGAGGGGGGGGCAGCTGCTCCTACCTCCTGGCTGGTGGGGGAATATGGGCACCCAGGACCTCTACACTGAGATGGTAAGGGAAGCTCCTAGGCCAGAATCCCAGAGCCCAAGCATGCAGAGTGAGGGCCCAGGACATCAGCAGGCCTCTGGGCATTCTTGGTACAGGGGACGAAAAATACCAGCTTATAAGGTGCCTCATTTGGCTGCTCGGAAGTGATGACCACCTGTTTGGAAGATTTACCAACCATAAACATGTGCATATAGTGTAGATAAGGAGCCGTAAACCTTTCCCTCAGCCTTTTAAACTTCAAGCCCTTGTTGGCAACATGTGGCCTTTCTAGATGCAGAGAAGCTGTCAACATATGCTAAAAGTACAATTAGAGAAACGACTTGTTTGTGATCATCTTTTTGTTAAAATTCACTCAAGAGACACATTATCTGGAAATGACTTTTGGAAATGCAATCTCTACATCATGTCTTGGATTCACGTCCCCATTTGTGTCCAGAGTTGGAGGAAAGGAGAGAAGACAATGAGAGACAGGGAAGGGTTTCCCCAGAACGTGTGTGCTGGAGCCATTTTCCAGATGTGTGCTGTCACTCAGCACTCCTGTACGTAGTGTATATAGTGATTAAACTTCAGTCCTTAATTCAAGTATGTAGCTTTTCTAGATATTTAGATGTGCTCATTATATTTAACAGTAGATATAGAAAGATAGGGTTAATATTTCACTCTTCTTAGATTTTCTTTCTAATAGAAACACTGAACCACTCTGAAAAATAATTTATCTATACTTTTCACTGAGTAGATGGAGGAGACTGAGAAGGGAAAATGCACATTTCCTGCAATGTTGCTGTATATGTGGTGTATACAATAGAAAAGGGTGTGCTCTGATTTCATATGACAGAGGGTAAATATTTATACTTTCTTGGTTAAATTCATAAGAAAGACTTTTGAACAATACTTTTAAGAAGTGATATTCTTAATCTACCTCTGGAGTACAACATGCCTGTATTTTGTCCTTTAGTTAGGTTGGGAACAAAAAAGTAAGGAAAGATTTTGCCAAAATGTCATATTTTGGAGACACTTTCAGATTATAACCATTCCTCCCCATGTGCATTTTATTCCAAACAGCTCTGCATAGAGTGAACCTTGTAGGTCCATATTTTAACATCTAGTCTTTCTAGACACTTTGAAGTGAAGATGTTTGTTACACATAGTAAAATAATGTGTTTTTTATACCTTTTTTTTTTTTTGGTTGTTAAATTCAAAACCTAATGTCCTGTGATGGAGTTTATTTAAAAAAAAAAAAAGGACTATCTTCTGGAACTGATGTTGTTAATCCATCTCTGAGCTGTATCACATTTATGAACTGGAAAAGTTACAAAAGAATGTATGAAAGGAAAGGTCCCATGCCATCTTCATTTTTAGAAAATGCTCCAAATTATACTTCATTCCATATGTGTGGGGGTTTTGGGGGTTTTTGTTTTGTTTTGTTTTCGGTTGTTAAATGATCCTTTATTGAAATGCTTTCCTTTGTAGTTCTTAACCAGCAGGGCATTCCACAGCGCTGCTGTTGACCTCATCTATGATGTCATGAGGGTGGTGGCCATCCACACTGCAGCCCACAGACCGGGCAGTCCCCAGGATCTCTTTAATGGTTCCAGACAGTTCTCTGGCTAAAGATTGGTGCCACATCTGTCGGGCATTGCTGACAATCTCATCAAAAGTGATATTTCCACTGTGCTTCATGTTTTCCTGCTTCTTTCTGTCTCTTGGCAGTTCCTTGAAGGCTTTGATAATCAGGGCGGAGGCAGAAGGTACCCCTTCAATCTGGGCCTGTCTGTTCTAACTACTCAATCTCACCGTCATCCTCAGACCCTTCCAATCACCAGTTGCCTTGATAATGTCATCACCAACCTTTTTTTTGGAGACAGAGCCAGGGGGCTGATCTTAGGAGCCAGGGCAGATGTGACACCAACTTCTCCACCAGTGCACCTCAGGTACACAAGTTTGATCTCACTGGGGTCAAACTTAGGGGTCATGATGGAGGTGGTGGATGAACCCGAATTCAGGATGACTGAAGAGTGGCACCATGGCCTCCTCAGAGCCAAAAACCAAAAGGTCCATATGTGTTTGTAGTGGATGAAATTAAGTTTCTTGGGGCACCTGGCAGGCTCAGTCGATGAAGCATCTGCCTTCAGCTCAGGTCATGGACTCAGGGTCCTGGGATCAAGCCCCGCATTGGGCTCCCTGCTCAGTGGGGAGCCTGCTTCTCCCTCTCCCTCTGCCGCTCCCTGTGCTTGTGCCCGTGGCTCGGTTGGGCAACTGCCTTCGGCCTGGGTCATGATCCCGGAGTCCTGGGATCGAGTCCCACATCGGGCTCCTTGCTCAGCAGGGAGCCTGCTTCTCCCTCTCTCTCCCTCTGCTTGTGCTCTCTCTGTCAAATAAATTTAAAAAAAAATTGTAAGTTTCTTGTTTTGAAACACACTAGATGTCTTGGGTGATGACACATGATATAGAGCTAGTGGAATAACATTTTATAAATATCTGTTTAATTTTATGTAAAATTGGAGAAATATTTATAGGTAGAATTGTTAAACCACTTGGAGAAGTACACATTCGGTACTTGTTCATTGGTTTGTGAGTGAGATAAAAGGTAGTACAAAGTTGAGGCTCTACAAATGTATTTCTATGTAGATTACAGCTGCAGATTGATCTGTATCAGTCAGCATTTTATATAGCCATAGTTTATAGATATGCTGTTAAACAGTTAACTGGAAAACATGCTTTCTTGCTAATACTCTAGTAGTATAGGTCAAATAATGATTAGTCTTAGAAGCATTCAGTTATATATTCTGTGCTTTATTGCTTAATGTCTTATTTTATACTGATTATTAAAAGAGAAGGGACTCTTCTAATTGAAATATTTACAGGGGCCTGATGTTCTGTCCTGCTTCTAAGATGAAACATTTTATCCTCCTACCAAAGACTAGACTTCCTTTCTTTATTAACTGAGTTGGTGATGTTCACTCATACTGATAAAAATGCTGGTGCTTCCAAACTTTGACACAGGACATTATTCATGACAAATGAAAAAGTGAGATATAAAACCATGTGTATGATCCTCAGTCATGTAAAAAATGTATATGCCTGTGTACTGTGCTCCGATATTGTGGGTTATAAGTGATTTTGTTTTGGGATGCCTGGGTGGTTCAGTAGGTTGAGTGTCCGACCCTTGGTTTCAGCTCAGGTCATGATCTCATAGGTGGTGGGATTGAGGCCCAAGTCAGGCTCCGGGCTCAGTGGGGAGTCTGCTTGAAGATTCTCTCTCCCTCTGCCCCACCCCCTGCTCATGCACTCTCCCTCTCTCTCTTTCTCTAAGAAAATATAAATCTTAAAAAAAAAGTGAATTTATTTTCAGTTTTCTATGATGAGCACATATTGCTTTTAAATTTGCAGAGAAAAACATATACAAAAGCATTGAAGGAGACTGGAAGGAAGCACCCAAACAGTTGGGAAAGAGGGAGGAGTCAGCAGAGCAGTAGTGAGGGGATCTTCTGTGTTTTGCTTTGTATGTTATATACTACATGAATCTTTCTTTTGGAAAGATTTGTTTAATTAAGAGATAGCGGGGGAATATCTTATTTGCCATTATACCTCCCATGCCTAAAAATAGTGCCAGTCACACAGTAGGCACTCAGTAGTTTCTCAGTGTGATTCTCTACATAGAAAACAATAACTGTGCAGACATGGAGATCTGGAAGGATATTATTTTTGTAACCAGGAAAAAAAAGTTCAGTCGTACCTTCTTATGACTGGAAGGTTATTTTCCAGTACCAATGCCAGGCATTGATGGCAGGAGTTCCACTTGGTAGGAACTGTGCCTGAGAAGTATGCAGCTGTGTGAGTACGTCTGTACACAGATACACATGACAGCATCATTTGTGATTGGAAACAATTAGAAACAACTAATTATCCATAATAAAAGATATTAAATACTTAATGGATATATCCACTCTCTGCAATACTGTGCATTTTTTTTTAAGTAAAAAGAAGTATCTATATAGACTGACAGAGAAGGTCCATGATACATTGTTGAGTGAAAAAAAGCAAGTTCAGACTATCAATACATGCAACAACTCCAGTAGATCTCAAGGAATTACTCTGAGTGAAACAAGCCAACATAATTCCATTTATATAACACTCTTGAAATAACAAACTTAGAGAAGTGAAGAATAGATGAGTAAGGTTGTCGGGGGTTGGGAAATAGAGAATGGAGTTATAAAGGGAGAGCATGAGAGAGCCCTGTGGTGATGGCACAGTTCTGTGCCTTGATTGTGGTGGTTACACAATTCCACATGTGACAAAATTGCATAGGAAACTATACACACTCACGAGTGAGTGTGTGTAAAACCATGAAATTGGAGTAAGCTCTAGGTTGTACCAATGTTGCTTTCCTGGTTTGATAATGTACTATAGTTATGTAAGATACTACCACTAGGGGAAACAGAGTGAAGGATACACAGGGCCCCTTAGTACTTTTTTTTTTTTTGCAACTTTCTGTGAATCTCTAATTCCAAATAATAAGTTGGAAAAAGCAAGTTGCAGAACAAAGTGTGTAGTGTGATTCCTTTTTTTTTTTTTTTTTTTTAAGTATGTTATGGGTGGCTCGGTCGGTTAAGCATCCAACTCTTGACTTCAGCTCAGGCCATGATCTCAGGGTCGTGGGATTGAGCCCTAGGTCAGTCTCCACACTGAGCAGGGAGTCTGCTTGAGGATCTTGTCTCCCTCTGCTCCCCCCAGGTTGCTCTCTCTCTCTCTCTCTCTCTCTCTCAAAACTAAATAAATATATCTATAAAAAATGTTATACACAACATGCACGTGTGTTTGTATGTCTGTAAGTTTTATATGCATAGGAAAACACCTAAAGGGTAGACAGCAAATTGTTCCTACTACTTAGCCTTGGAGACGAGGAGGGTAAGTGGGAGTGGGCTGACACAGGAGGGAAGATTTTTACTGCTTCCTCCACATGTTTGCACACTGTTTAGACTTTTTTCTCAATGGACTTTTATACTTTGATATTATTTTAGTAACCAATAAGAAATTTTGTGAGTGGTGCTTTTAAAACAGGAGGAAGAGAGGCTGTAAGAATGGTCAAGAAGTTATCACCTCCCTTTTTAAATAATGAAATCTAAACATCACAGGAATCATCTCAGTAAAATTCCTGTGGCATCAAAATAAATACAAAGTAACATCTGCTTCTTGGAAATTTCAACAAACCTTAGTTGTCAACATAAAGAGCACGGTCAACAGAAATATCCTTGACTATGGAGGTAAAGCTACCTGGCTAGAATCAGATTCGTGTGCCCTAAGGCTTTCAGGATTTGCACTGACACCACAAATAATGCTCTTGATTTCAGTTAGGGACAATTTATTGTACATAGTATAAGAGGAATTTAAGATTGTGGCTAGATATAAAGTTAATGTGAAACAATAATATATATGGTCTTTATCATGCTGCTCATACAGATCACTCACATGGGCAAATTATTCACGTTCAAGTTAAGGTATAAGGAAGGAAGAAAAACGGAATAGAAAGTCTTCCTTTTTAACAACACCCTTTTTAAAGAAAAACAAAAAGGACAGCAAGTAAGAAAAATATGAGGAATCAATGCTTTGGAGTTTTCTGGCTTCTGATATGAGAAAATGTGAGTTTCCACAATAGAGAAGGCTAGTGAGAAAATAGATGCTTTTAGGTGGAATAGAAAGTTTGGTTTTGAATATCTTAGCTTTGGGATAACATCTAGATAAAGATGTCAAATAATGGAATGTTTCAATCTGGAGCTTTTAAGAGATGCTACAAATTTTGTGCATCGTATCTATAGACTGGAAATGATCACCATTAATGGCAAATGTGTAGATAAGTATGTAAAATTCTATTTTATTATCTTAATTTCTCTAAAAGCTGTGCTTGTTTAAGACAAAAATTATAATGCTATATTGTGAGATTTGTAACATTAAAAGCACAAAAAAATGGGTTGGTAAATGGAACTATACAGTTGTAATGAAAGTAGTATAATATTAACTCTAAGTAGACTGATAAAGGTGTATTTCATAATTCTTGGAGAAACCACTAAAAATACTGCAGAGCGGTATAACCTAAAAGTGAACAGAGGAGCAAAAATGGAATAATAAGAAATGTTAACCCAAGAGAAATCGAGAGGAACTGAGACACAAAAATCAAATGAGATTAATAGAAAACAAATAGCAAAAAGCAGATCTTAATCATAACTTAAGTGTAAATATACTAAATACTACAAAGATAATTGTCAAATTGAATTTTTTTTTTTTTAAAGCAAGACCATAGGGGCATCTGGGTGGCTCAGTCACTTGGGTGTCTGACTCTTGATTTCAGCTCAGGTCATGATCTCAGGGTCGTGAGATCCAGTCTGGCATCGAGCTCCGTGCTGGGCATGGAGCCTGCTTAAGATTCTCTTTCTCCCTCTCCCTCTGCCCCTCGCCCCACACTCAAGCATGCACTCTCCCTCTCTCTCTAAGAAAAAAAAAAAGACCCTATTATATGATTATATCCTGTCTCTAAGAAATGTATTTTAAACACAAAGAAAAAAACTTCAAAGTAAAAGGATGAAAAAAATATATACGTCATGCAAACAGTCGTCAGATAAAATACACTTTCGTAATGATAAAAGATCAATACTTCAGGAAGGCGTAATATTTAAGGATTTATATGTGCCTAATTACAAAGCTTCAAAATAAAGTAAAAACAACTAACGGGCGAAATAGACAAACCTAGAGGCATAGTTGCAATATTTTAAATCCCTTTATAATTGATAAAATGCCTATACCAAAAGTCAGAATATAGAGTTGAGTGACACTATCACCCACCTTGACCTAACAGACATTTACAGAACAGTACACCCATTATCCTTAGAATGAACTTATCTCTGGGGCACCTGGGTGGCTCAGTCATTAAGCGTCTGCCTTCGGCTCAGGTCATGATCCCAGAGTCCTGGGATCAAGCCCCACATCAGGCTCCCTGCTCGGCGGGAAGCCTGATTCTCCCTCTCCCACTCCCCCTGCTTGTGTTCCCTCTCTCGCTGTGTCTCTCTCTGTCAAATAAATAAATAAAATCTTAAAAAAAAAAAAAGAATGCACTTATCTCCATTAACACATGGGTTGTTCACTAAGACCACATGGTGAGCCATAAAAAAATTTCAAAGATTTTGAAAGACTAGGGGCACCTGGGTGGCTCAGTTGGTTAAGCGTCTGCCTTCAGCTCAGGTCATGATCCCAGGGTCCTGGGATTGAGTCCCACATCGGACTTCCCTGCTCAGCGGGGAGCCTGCTTCTCCCTCCCCAATCCCGCTCATGCTCTCTCTCGCTATCTCTGTTGCTATCTCGGTCTCTCAAATAAATAAAATCTTTCAAAAAGATTTTTTTGAAAGATTGAAATATTTTTCAATGTCTTATTACCATGACAGAATAAAATTAGAAATTAATAGCAATAAAACATCTAAAGAATTGTTACCCTTCTTGCATGGTTACATATTTATATAGATATTAGCAGAAACACTAGTCTCCCCATGCCTAACACCTTGCAAACAATGCAGGTCAGATGGTGTAAACCTACATATGTGGTGGAACAATTGTACCATCAAACAGGAATCCTGAAATATGAATTTCTCCACCTCCATAGAATTTCTGTGCTCCTAAGAGAGAAGACAGGATCCTGGGTCCTCACCCCTTGGAATGCAACAATATTTCCCTGGATGGGAGACTAATAGGAAGATAATGCTCAACATCACTCCTGAGACTCCTGAGGTCTGGGTTATTCAATCACCCTTTCCATTAGTCTCTCCCCCTACTCTGGAATGTAACCATTTGGCTCCCAAAAAGATAAGAAAAGATTTATTATCTTCTGGGTGGCAACAATTAGTTCTACCTTTCAGGCACAAATGACTGCAGAGTGATAAAAGTAAACATCTTAAAATCAATTTTATAGCTCAAGAGGTCAAGACTTTGCAAGAACACTGAAAAATTCAGGAACAATTTGTCTTTTAATAGCACATAAATATATCAATGGGTGACAAAAGAAATCACAAAGGAAATTAGAAAATATTTTGAACTGAATGATAATGAAAATACAAAATATCAAAATCTGTCTTGTGCAACTAATGCAGTGCATACAGGAAATTTACAGATTTAAATGCTTACATTTAAAAGAGAGCCTTCAAAGTTGATCTGTCTAAATTAAGGGGCCAGAAGAAGAAAAGCAAATTAAACTCGAATGAAAAAAAGGTAAAAATAAAGAGCAGAGAATAATGATGTAGAATATAGAATATAGAAAAACAGTACAAAAACTAACAGAACCAAAAGTTCTCTGGAAGAATATCTAAAGTTGATCAGTAAGGTCTTGATCAATACACAAATTACTAATATCAGTAATGAAGAGGATACTCACTACAGGTCCTACTGATGTCAAGATGAAACAATCTGAGTAACAAAGAGTGAATATGTAATCAAAAACTTCTACACAACTTCCAGTTCCAGAACAAGAGTGAATAAAGGTATTACTTCCACTACGTGCAACCAAAATTTCTGGATATTATGTAGAAGTAGTGTCCGAAAAGTGAAGAGAAGGCAGACCATTTGGGAACCTCAGGACCCAAGAAACAACATGGCAGTTCCCTAGGTTTTCTTTTTGCCTCATATATCCGATACTGGGTGTTGGAGAAGCTGCCAGTGTGGAAACCCCAGTGGGAGCAGACAAAAAAAAGCCTGTTCTCTAGCCAAAAGAGCAAGAAGGAGCAACCTACCAAGACAAAACATTTAGACAGTAACTCCCTTACTAAGTCCAACAGCACACTTACACACACACAAAACCATAAAAGTGCAGCCCTCCACTTACCCTATCAGCAAAGCCCAGTGAGGAGCCTAGATTTCTATTCTCAATCGGCTGTCATGAGGTGTCCCCCCTTTCCTGCTGGGATGGCTTAAGAGGAAGCCAGGTGGCAAACTGGTGCTTTCACCACCATCCAATAATAATGAAACCTCACCTCTTACACAGTGACATTAGAGACTACAGGGGGAGGGGGCAATAAGGAGGGACCTCTTCAACAACCAGAGGTGGTGTCAGTGAAAGCCTCCTGGGGATCCCAAATACGGCCTCTACCCAGCAATAATGAGGCTCTCCAATGGAGTGTCAAATGGAAAACCTGGACTTTCACACCCATTTGGCAGAAATGAGACAGTACCTATTTCCTTAGGGGGCACGGTGTCAGAGGAGGCCTGCTAAAACAGAAGATTTAAGTAAGACCCATGGTCACATAATACCTAAAATGTCCAAGATACAATAAAAAATCGATCATACCAAGAACCAGAAAAACGTCATCTTGAGAGAAAATACAACAGGCGCCAACACTGACATGTTGGAGTTACCCGACAAGAATTTTAAAGCAGCCGTCATAAAAATATTTCAGGGAACAATTACATATATTCTTGAAACAAATGAAAAATAGAAAGTCTCAGCAAAGAAACAGAAGATATAAAGAAGAAACAAATGGAAGTTATACAACTGAAAAATACAATAACCAAAGTAGAAAACATAATGGATGGACTCAACAGTAGAATGGAGGGAACAGAAGAAAGATTTAGGGAAGGTGAAAATAGAATAATAGAAATTACCAATCTGAACAACAGAAAATGAACTCAGGGTCAGGGGTGGAAGGGGGAGAACAGAGCCTCAAGGACCTGTGGGACTGTGTCAAAAAAATCTAACATTCCCATTATTGGAGTTCAAGAAGAGGAAAAAGAGTGTGGGGCAGAAAAAGTATTTGTAAAAGTATGATTGAAAATTCTCCCAAATTTGACAAAATACATAAACTTGCAGATTTAGGAAGTTGAGTGAACCCCAAACAATAAAACATCCAAGCCAACACCGATCATAATCAAACTTCTGAAAACTAAAAGGAAACAATTCTCAAAAGCAGTGAGAGAAATGACACCTTACCTATAGGGAAAAACAAGTTGAATGGCAGTGGATTTGGATTTCTCATCTGAAAATAAGAAGCAAGAAGGAAGTGACACATTTTCCAAGTGCTGAGAGAAAGAACCATCAATGCGGAATCCTATATCTGGTGAAAATATTGTTCAGGAATAAAAGGGAAATCAAGACTTTCTCAGACAAATGAAAACTAAGTGAATTCATGGTGACAGATCATAGCTACACTTGTGGTGAGAGCAGCATAAGGTTTAGACTAGACGTTGAATCACTGTGTTGTATACCTGAAACTAATGTAACATTATGTGTCAACTATACTTCAATTTAAAAAAGTAAGTGAGAGGTGCCTGGGTGGCTCAGTCGTTAAGCTTCTGCCTTTGAGTCCTGATCGAGGGTCCCCGGGTCCTGGGATTGAGCCCCGCATCAGGCTCCCTGCTCCGCGGGAAGCCTGCTTCTCCCTTTCCCACTCCCCCTGGTTGTGTCCCCTCTCTCGCTGTCTCTCTCTGTGTCAAACAAATAAAATCTTAAAAAAATAAATAAATAACATAAGTGAATTCATTGCCAGCAGACCTACCTGGAAAGAATGCCTAAACAGTAAAGAAATGATAAAATAAGGATTCTTGCAACATCAGAAAGAAAGAAAGAAAGAAAGAAAAAGAAAGAAAGAAAGAAAGAAAGAAAGAAAGAAAGAAAGAAAGAAAGAAAGAAAGAAAGAAAGAAAGAAAGAAAGAAAGAAAGAAAGAAAGAAAGAAAAGAAAAGAAAGAAATAAAAGGAAGGAAGGAAGGAAAGGAGGAAGGAAGAAAGAAAAAGATGGAAAAAGCAATAACTTAGAGTTGGCTCCATGTTACATGTGATTGAAAAACTGGCTTCAGCGGCCATAATTACTAACATTTGGAGGTTCGTATCCAATAGGAATAGGAAGTCTCTCTAACCCAGCACTCCAAGAAAATCATCATTGCACCCCATGGACTCTCAGTGGATCACATAACATTCGCTGAACCAACCTCAACTACAGGTGTGCGATGTGCTCACTGGCTCCATTCTTGAGATGGAGGAAGAGCCCCACCTGCAGCAAAAGACTGAAAAAGGAGGGATAATTTCCTGGAGGAAAATCAGAGACTTATTAGCGGAAAAAAACTGTGTTCTGAAAAGCAATTAATAGATGTTTCACTATAATGAATAAATAATGATGAATAGCAAAATGGGGAAAAAACCCTTCACCACAAAGAAAACTCCAAACTCAGATTGTTTATTGGTGAATTCTATCAAACATCTGAAGAAGTAATAATACCAATGTTACATAAATCTTTCAGAAGATAAAGGAGGAGGCTCCCAACTTATTTTACATATGGCATAACTCAAATACCAAAACGAACAAAGGCATTACAAAAAATAGATTAAGTTCCCATATAAAATAGGCAAAATAATCCTTAACCAAACAAAGCAAATCAAATCCAGCAATATATAAAAAGAATAATATATATCATGACCAAGTGGGTTTTATCTCAGAAACACAAGATTGGTTAGAGATCTTAAAATCAACCCCTATAATCTAACATATTACCTGAATAATGGAGAAAAACCAAATGATTCTATCAGTGGATGCAGGAAAAGCATTTTATAAAATTCGGTATCATAAATGGTAAAAATGCTCAGGAAGCCAGGAATTCAAGGGAACAAGGCAAAATATCCACTCTCATCACTTCTATTCACTGTAATCCTGGAGGTTCCTATCCTATTATGGAGGTTCTGTCCTATTTCGTAAGGCAAGAGGAATAAATGAAATGCATGAGGAACAGAAAATAAGCAAAACTGTCCCTATTTGGAGATGACAATTCCTTTAAAAATTCCAAGGAATTGGTAACAATGAAAAAAACTGCTATAACAAATAAGATTAGCAAGGGCTCAGGATACAAGGTCAATATAAAAAATCAATTGTATTCTTATATGAGTATCAAAGGCATATAATAGTTATAATAAATTAAGGGAAATGAAAGTTTTCTACACTAAAAACTGTAAAACATTGCTGAAACAAAGAAGATTAAATAAATGGGGAGAGAGAACGAACACATTCATGGAGTGGAAGACTCAATATTTTCAAGGTGTCAGTTCTCCTCCAGATTTATTTGTAGATTCAATACAATCCTAACTGTGATCACAACAGGCTTCTTTTATGTTTAAGAAACTGAGAAGCTGACTCTAAAATGTATATGGAAACACAAAGGACCTAAAAGAACCAAAACAACTTTGAAAAAGAAGAACAAAATTGTAGGAGTTACACTTCAAAATTTACCCTGAAGCAAAAATAATTGAGACAGTGTGATATGGGCATAATCACAAAACAAATGGATGGAACAGAATAGAGTCCAGAAATATATGTACATTCATATAGTTTATGTATTTTCAGTAAAAATGCGATACAAATTTAATGGGGAAGTATTTTTGAATAAACAATACTGAACCAACAGAGTATCCAAATGTGAAACAAAAGTGAACTTTGATTCCTATCTGATACCATACACAAAATAATAGGAGAGATAGAGCATCAAGCTAAATATACAAGGTAAAACTAAAACGCTTTTAGAGGGAAAAATAGAAGAAAATCTTCATTATTTGGGCACAGGTAAAGATTTAGAACCCAAGGGGTGCCTGGCTGGCTCAGTCGGTAAAGCATGTGACTCTTGATCTCAGGGTAATGAGTTCAAGCCCCATGTTGGGTGTTGAGCTTACGTAAAAAAAAAAAGAGAGAGAGAGAACGCAAAGCAATAACCAAAAAATTGATAAATTAGACTGACAAAATTGACAAATTCTAACTGAAAAACTGTTAAGAAAATGAATTAGACAAGTCTCAGACTGTGAAGAAATAGTCACAAGACATTTCTGACACAGGACTTGTATCAAATATATATTAAGAAAACAACTACAATTCATTAATAAAAATCTAAACATGTGCAAAAGACTTGAATAGGGTCTTCAGAAAAGAAGCTACACAGATAGCCAAGATATATGTTAAAATATGCCAAACATTATTAGTCATCAGACAAGTACAAATTAAAACCACTCTGATACATTGCTGGTAGGAATGTAAACTGCTTTAAAACCACTTTGGGAAATATTTGACAATTTTTAAAATAGCTTTGTTAAAGAATAATTAACATAGAATAAAATACACATACATAAAATGTGCATTTTGATAAGATTTTACATATATAGCTATGAAATCATCACCACAATCAAGATGAAAATATCCACCACGCACAAAAGTTCCTTATGCCAGTTTGTAATCCCTTCCTCCTGCTTCTCCCTGCCTACCCATCTCTAAACCCAGGCAAACACTGATCCTTGCATTTCCTAGAATTTTATATAAATGGAATGTACTTTATGGGGTCATCTAACTTTTTTCACTCAGCCTAATTATTTTGAGATTCACTCATATTATTGTGTTTATCAGATCATTCATTCGTATTCATTTGTACAAGGATATACCACAAATTGTTTATCCATTCATCAATTGAAAGTTACTTAATTAGGGGTGCCTGGGTGGCTCAGATGGTTAAGCGTCTGCCTTCGGCTCGGGTCATGATCCCAGGGTCCTGGGATCGAGCCCTGCATCGGGCTCCCTGCTTTGCCGGGAGCCTGCTTCTCCCTCTCCCTTTGCTGTTCCCCCTGCTTGTGCTCTCTTGCTGTGTCTGTCAAATAAATAAAATCTTTAAAAAAAAAAAAAGAAGAAAGTTACTTGTTTCTAGTTTTTTATTAAAACAATAGAGCTGATATGAACATTTAGGTACAGGCCTTTCTATGAACACATGCTTTCATTTGTCTTAGGTAAATACCCAGAAGTAGAGTGGCTAAGTCATGATAATTGTACGTTTAACTTTTTAAGGAACTTCTAAACTGTTTCCAAAGCGGCTGCAACATTTTACATTCTTACCATTATGTAAGTATTCCAGGTGCTCCATACCCTTGATGACACTTGGTATTGTCAGTCTTTTATTTATTTTTTTTAAAGATTTTATTTATTTATTTGAGAGAGAGAGAATGAGAGACAGCATGAGAGGGAGGAGAGTCAGAGGGAGAAGCAGACTCCCCGCTGAGCAGGGAGCCCGATGTGGGACTTGATCCCGGGACTCCAGGATCATGACCTGAGCCGAAGGCAGTCGCTCAACCAACTGAGCCACCCAGGCGCCAGTCTTTTAAATCTTACACATTCTAATGGATATGTAGTGGTATATCAGGGTGGTTTTAATTTGCATTTCCCTAATGACTAATGATATTGAGCATTTGCTCATGGGTTTTTTGTTTTTTGGGTTTTTTTGCAATCCATTTATTTTCTTTGATGAAGTGTTTGTCCAAATACTTTGCCCATTCAAAAAAATTAGGTTGTTTTCTTGTTATTGAATTTTAAGAATGATTTACATATTCTGGATATGAGTCCTTCATCAGATATTTTTCTTCCAGTCTTTGGTTTTTCTTTTCATTCTTTTAAGAGAGTGTCTTTCAAAGAACAGAAGTTCTTAATTTTGATGAATTCTAGTTTATCAAATTTGGATTTTATAAATCATGATCTTCATACACATTTAAGAAATCTTTGCCTAACCCAAGGTCCCAAAGAGTTTTCCCCTATGTTTTCTATGGGAAGTTTTATACAAATTTTAGGTTTTATATTTAGTCCATGATCCATTTTGAAGTAATTTTTGGATATGACATGAGACACAGATGGAGATCATTTTTTGCATAAGAATATTCATTTGTTCCAGCGCCATGTTTTGGAAAAGGTTATCCTTTCTTCAGTGAGTTTCCTTTGTCTGTCTGTTAAAAATTAATAGACTATATACATGTGGTGTGTTTATGGACCTTCCATTTTATGTATCTGTGTGTTTTTTTTTTTTTTAAGTAGGCTCCACACCCAGCATGGAACCCAATGCAGGGCTTGAACTCACAACCCTGAGATCAAGACCTGAGCTGAGATCAAGAGTCAGAGGCTTAACCAACTGAGCCACCCAGGCGCCCCTATTTGTTTATCTTTATGTCAACACTACACTCCCTTAATTACTGAAGCTCTACATTAAGACTTGAAACTGGTAGTATTAAGTCCTCCAACTTTGTTTTTCTATTTCAAAATTGTTTTGGCTATTCTAGGTCCTCTGAATTTCCATATGAATTTTAGAATTAGCTAGTCGATTTCTAAAAATAAGAAAAAAATCCTATCGGGACTTGAAATGGAATTGTATTGATACTGTAGTTTTGGTAAAATTGGCATAGTTACCTTATTGGCTCTTCTGAACAATGTGCATAGAATATCTCTTCATTTCTTTAGGATTTCTTTGATTTCCCTCAAACACTTTATAATTTTCACTGTATGGTGTTGTACATTTTTTCAGACTTATTCTAAGTATTTCATATATTTTTAAAAGATTTTATTTATTTATTTGAGAGAGAACAAGAGAGAGAGCACAAGTGGGGGAAGGGGCAGAGGGAGAAGCAGGCTGCCTGCTGAGCAGGGAGCTCAATGGCAGACACTTAACCAACTGAGTCACTCATTATTTAATATACTTTAAAGAAGACTCTATACCCAATGTGGGGCTTGAATTGTCAACCCTGAGATCAAGAGTCACGTGACTGAGCCAGCCAGGCACCCTGTATTTCATATTTTTAGTACTACTGGAAATGGCACTTTAAAGATTTATTTATTTATTTTAGAGAGAGAGGGAGTGAGCATAAGTGGGAAGGACAGGAGGAGAGGGAGAAAGAATCTCAAGCAGAGTCTGCACTGAGCATGGAGCCCAGTGTGGGCTCCATCTCGTAATAGTGAGATTACAACCTGAGCTGAAACCAAGAGTTGGATGCTAAACCCACTGCACCACACAGGCACCCCTGGAAATGGCATTTAAAATTTTAATTTGTTCATTGATAGTATATAAAAATACAGTTGATTTTTGAGTATTGATCTCGTTCCTGCAACCTTACTAAATTCACTTGGTTTTGGTAGCATTTTTGTCATTTTCTATATAGACAAACATCATTTGTTAAGGACTGTTTTATTTCTTACTTTCAATCTGGATGGGTTTTATTTCCTAGTGCTTTATTACACTGACTATATAATCTAGTACAATACTGGTGAGAAGAGTCATCCTAACATTGTTCCTGATCTTAGGGGGAAACAATTAGTTCATTCACAAGTAAGTATGATGTTAGCAATAGGTTTTCTATACATTTTTAGAAATCCTTTGTTAGGTTAGGAAGTTTCCTTCTAATCATACTTTTCTGAGTGTTTTTATCAGGATTGGATGTTGATTTTGTCAAATGCTTTTGTCTAGATCTAAAGATATGATAATGTGTGTGTTAATCTGGTAAATTAGAGTGATTTGCAAATGCTAAACTAACCTCCCATTCAAGGGCTAACTTCACTTAGTCATGATGTTTTGACACCTTATAGGGTTTGATTTATTAAAATTTTACTTAGAGGGTTTTTTAATCTATGTATATGGGGCTATTTCTGTGGATTTCTTAACTTATAAAGTCTTTATGGTTTTGATATCAGGGTAATACTGGCTTCATACAATGAGTCAGGAAGTACTCCCTCCTCTTCAATTTCTTTACAAGTTTGTGTAGAATTGTTATTTCTTCCAGAGATATTTGGTAAAATTTACCAATGAAATTATCTGGGTCTGGATTTTTCTTTGTGGGAAAGTTTTTACCTACAAATTCAATTATCTAACAGATAAAAGGCCATTAATGTTATCTTTTTCTTCATAAAAGAGCTTGATAGTTTGCATGTTTTAAAAGATTTGTACATTTCATCTACTAGCCCAGTTTGTTGGCATAAAGTTGTTCATAATTATTTCCTTATTATCTTTTTAAAATCTGTAGAAACTCTACTGATGTCATCTTACTAATTTCTGATGATAGTAATTTGTATCTTCTCTCTTTTTTCCTGATCAGCCTGGACAGAGTTTTATCGATTTTATTGATTTTTTATAAGAGATCCATATTCTCCATTGTTTTTGCTTTCTATAGCATTGGTTTTTGCTTACTTTAGGGCTGACAGCTTTTTATTTTTTTAAGTTTCAGTACATTAAAAGTGACATTCCACTGTTTTCTAGATTACATTGCTTCCAATGAGAAATCTGCTAGTTTTTTTTTGTTTTTGTTTTTGTTTTTAAAGGAGATATATGTTTATTGAATACATTGCAAGGGAGCAGCGGGCGGGACAGCAAAGGAGAAACTGTCTGTCCAGGTCTCCCGTATTCTTTAATTCTACACACGTTTTCCTTTTTTCTGGATCCTTTTCAGATTTCCTCTTTGTGATTGATTTAACCAATTTTTTTTAAGATTTTATTATTTATTTGAGAGAGTGAGAATGAGAGAGAGAGAGCATGAGGGGAGAGGGGCAGAGAGAGAAGCTGACTCCCCACTGAGCAGGGAGCCTGAGCAGGGGCTCGATCCCAGGACCCCAGGATCATGATCTGAGCCGAAGGCAGACGCTTAGCTGACTGAGCCACCCAGGGGCCCCTGATTTTAACCAATTTCATTATGATGTGTTTAGTGTAGTTTTCTTCATTTTTCTTGAGTTTGTTGGATGTGTAGTTTTATAGAATTCATTACATTTTTATTTATTTTTTGCCATTATTTCTACAAATGTTTTTTGTGTACCCTCCTCTCTCTCTCTTCCTCTGGAGTCTCCAATTAAATGTATAATAGGTCACTTGAAATTGTCCCACAGATCACTTATTCAGTGTATTCATTTTCTAGTCTTTCTTTTTTCATTGTTTCACTTTTCACCTTGGTTAGTTTCTGATCCTGTGTCTTCAAGTTCACTAATCTTTTCTTCTACTATTGATCTCAGGTAGTGTATTTTTCAACTCACATCTCACACATTATCATTTTCATTTATAAGCATTCAACAAATATTTGACAAAAGACTTGTAACCATAATATATAAAAAACTTTTATCACTCAAAAACAAAAAGACAAATGATCTATATACAGTGGGTAAAAGATTTTGACACTTAAGAAAATTTATAGAAATGGGCAATAAACACCTGAAAACATGCTCAACATAATAGTTATCGGGGAAATGCAAATTAAAACCACAAATACCATAACACAATCTTTTGAATGGCTCATCTTTAGGAAACAGACTGACAAAATCAAGTATTGGAGAAATTGAAATTCTTTATATATTCTGGATACATTTCTGGTAGGAGTGTAAAAGGATAATACTTCTTTGGAAAGCAGTTTGGCAATTTCTTAAAAAGTCAAATATCCACTTACTTTACAACCCAGAGATTGAACTGCTGGGTTTTTACCAGAAAAAAAAATGAAACAAAACAAAACAAAAAACCAAATGCCGTATGTCCATATAAAGACTTGTAAAGGAATGTTCATAACAGCTTTATTCATAATAACAAAAAAGTGAAAGCAATCCAAATGTCCATCAATAGGACATTGTTAGATTGTGGCTTATCCGTACATTGGACAACTTCTTGGAAAAAAAGAAAAAAAAAAACTACTATTACACCAAAGCATGGGTGAATCTCAAAAATATTATGCTGCGAGAAGCCAGATACGAAAATACACATATCTTCTATCCAATTTATATGAAAATCCCAAAATGACTATCTGGCTATGTATAGTTCCAGAAGACAAATCAACGGTTGTTCAGGAC
This sequence comes from Eumetopias jubatus, assembly GCF_037043125.1. Classification (NCBI taxonomy): domain Eukaryota; kingdom Metazoa; phylum Chordata; class Mammalia; order Carnivora; family Otariidae; genus Eumetopias; species Eumetopias jubatus. Next base: position 115,681,473 of record NW_028274809.1, on the reverse strand, counting down.
TAAGACCAAGGGTTTTGCGTGTGTGTGTGTGTGTGTGTGTGTGTGTGTGTGTGTGTGTGTGTATTTTCCAAGAGTGGAATGGTGAGGTTGGTGAGAGATTGACTAAGAAAAAGGAAAAAAGAATCTTTTTTTTAAAAGATTTTATTTATTTATTCATGAGAGACAGAGAGAGAGAGAGAGAGAGAGAGAGGCAGAGGGAGAAGCCCGATGTGGGACTCGACCCCAGGACCCCAGGATCACGACCCGAGCCGAAGGTAGACACTCAACCATCTGAGCCACCCAGGCGCCCCAAAAAAAGAATCTTCTTAAGTAATGGATATATTCTATACCTGGATTGTGGTGATGGTTACATATAATGTCATTAAACTACAATATTATAAGTAGAGCTGATGATATATAAATTATAGGTCAATAAAAAAGATTGATTTAAAAAATCAATAGATTTGCACCAAAAACTAATGATGTAATATATGGTGATTAACATAACAATAAAAAAATTAATAAAAAAAATAAAAAATCAATAGATTTTTACTTGTTTTCAGTGAGTAGGCATTGTCACAATTTCAGAAATGGAGTATCAATTTTTTTTCATTTCTTTTACTATGTATGATACTATTTCCCGATTTAGCTATTTCAAACCTTATTTATGAATCTTACACCATGGTAAATTCTCCCATACAGCCACTCCCTTTATTCCCCTTATCTCAACAGAACTACAATTTTAAAAATGAAATGAACAGCATTTACACTATTTATGACCATGCAAGTATTGTTCAATGCTACAAAATAGTGTATTATAATCACCATTTCTTTCTTACACAGTGTGTTTTTCCTCCTGTTAATTGCCTTTCACTTTCATTAGCCTGGTTTTCCATGCCTCTAAGAATTATTTTTCCCTAAAAGCTCTATTATTTCTGCCACAGATCTATCAATGATACTCTGCATAAAGTCAAACACATCATTCCTTTTACTTTCCTGGAGACTCTCCTTCCTGAGTCTTCCAACCTCCTGCTCCAATCTGGACCTATTGACTTCTAGACAACTTCGAAACAGTTATGTTGGAACTTTCCTTCCCTGCTCTCCTGTATAAATTCCATGCCTTTTTCATTCTTGTTTTACTCACTAGTTCTGCTGGAGTTCATCATCCAGCTGCCTCCCTCTTGAGCTTCTTGGCTCTTTTCCTCTTCTACAGATGTTTATAGATTACAACTTTCTTCCCTTTGTTGTGTCAACATCCCAGACATCCTTATTTCTTACAAAATATTCATTGAAATACCTTGTCTATTGTTTTCTCTCCCTTTCTTCTCAAGGGTTAATAATTTTAAAAATGTTTTCACTGTCACCTCACCAAGGTTTTGGGAGAGAAGAGAGAAACCTATGTGTTTAATTAATCATCACAAACTCTGGCATTGCATTGGAAACAAAGGACATACCCTTGATTTTAACAAAGGAGAGAAAATTAGTACATGTAGTCGATTTGGTGCTGTGAAGATGAAGGGATTCAAATCCATGGGCTTTAGTTTTATCAGTAAAATATGAGCCTAGGTCCTCAGCTGAGAGTGATGATGGAGGAAGGCCTGCAGGTAGGCTTTTGGAGAGAAGAAAATTTATCACACTGAATAGGAATTACAGCAATCAGAGAAACATGTTATGGGCTTATTTGTGACCCCCAAATACATATGTTGGAGTCCTAACCCCCAGTACCGCAAAATGTTATTGATTTTGGAGTTAAGGTCTTTAAAGAGGTGATTAAAATGAGGCTATGAAGGTGGGCCCTAATCTAATATGGCTGGTGTCCTTATATGAAGAGGAAATTTAGACACACAGATTGATACCAGACACGTGTAAGCACAGCATGATAAATGTGAAGACACAGCAAGGCAGCCATTTGCAAGCAAAGAAAAAGGGCTGGAACAGATCCTTCCTATGGCCCTCAGAGAAAACCAACTTGCCAACACCTTGATCTCAAAACACCCAGCTTCCAAGTACTGTGAAAAAATAAATGTTCACACCACTGTGAATTTTGTTCTGGCAGCTCTAGCAAACTAATTCACTTGGTAAGGTTGCTGGGCAGTGTTGAGTTCCAATATGGGGTTTGTGGTCATTTAAGCAGAACTTAGCTTTAAACAGAAACTAATAATCCTAATTAAGTGATTTTCTCCAGCAATATTCAGCAGTTAAGTTGGTTCTCAACAAAAGGCAAATGGTCGGGTTCATCCAGGAGATTTTCCAGGGAATACACTGGAAAGGCAAAGCACTGAAGGTGTATGTATAATCCTGATTAAATCATAAAGTACCCTTCACTTAGGGACCCAAAGCAGAAAATTAGGGGTTATACAAATGGTCACAAACTTCTGTTAATTCTCTTAACCTCCTTCTACCCCCACCATCCAAATTTCAGTACATAAC